>NC_059474.1:50189701-50531559 GCF_018139145.2 Gymnogyps californianus
CTAATTAAAGATCAGGAGTGCAAGGAGCTGTACAAATACAGCTCAAAAGCCCACTCTAACCTCCGGTAGCACTGTCATTCCCGAATGGCTTGGACAGTCTGCGGAGACCAAGCTTAAATTGCTGCCCGGCACAAGACAGAAAAGCATACCAACAGCGAGGGCAGACCTGACATTGGAGGAACAGGATGCCAGGGCAGAGCATGGAGACAGGCACGTACAGACATGGCACCAGTGCTGCCACCTCGTGCTAAAATGTGAAATAGCAGAGACGAAAAAAATGGCAACGTGATACCACATCCATAGCATCAGAGATGAAAGCCACCAGAAAAACAAATTATTTACCTGGGCTCTGTATATTAGAACAGTTACTCCAATCCCCTTTCAACTGCAAAAGCTTTCTCTAGAATGGTGGAGCTCTCATGTACAAACAGCATAACCCCTGCTCAAGATTTTAAACAATTACCAAAAAAAAAGCAGCCAAAAAAACCCCTGAGCAACCACCATTTGCTGTCACCACATCGATTGCTCTGCTCTACTTTCACGTTGGATCTCTCACTCTCCTTGGAATGGTCTCAGCTATTTGGGCTATACCCTCTTTAGTGCCAGGGGTGTCCCTTGCTCTATGCTCGTGCGGTGTGCCACACAGTGTGATCTCATTTGGCCACCTTTAATCACCATGCCTTCCTGTATTTGTTATTTGTTATGTAATTAACAGGACATTCCACCTGTAAAAGGAGCACTCTGGCTTCTCGCAGCATGCTTGGGAGAGACATCCTCCTTTGGTCCAAAGGGAGACGACATGCTCTCTGCAGAAGGGGTGTCTGCTGAGAAATTCTCAAAGTCCTCCTCCTCTTCTGCAGGAGAGACAGGGTCAGGAATATCCAACTTCTGCTCCTCCAAGCTTGCACTGTTTGGATCCAGTTCCTTAATAATTTTGTCGTACTGTGCAATGAAATCCTCACCATCTGTGCTCAGCAGTCTCACACTTAAGTTACGATCTGCCTCCTGAGGAGAAAGCTTCAGCTCTGAGTCTGGCTGTGGATCAATCTCAATCATTTTCTGGTTTATTTGTTCTTTCATTACACCTTGAGTCAAGCTTGAATTTCTCTTACTGTGCTCATCCAAGTCCATTTCCAGCTGGCTCTTTGCACAAGGCCCATTGACTACAGTCTGGCTTTGGACTTCATGTTCTCTGGCTGCATTTAAAGTTTTCTCCTTGGAGTTGTGATCATCTGGAGTATCCTTCTGGGCACATAACCTGTAAACCATAACATCATCCTGAAAGTCTGATTCCTCTATGTAAGATCCTTTGATGAGCATGATGGCATTTTTTTTCATTTCTTGAATGTGTTTTGGTGGCTCTGCAGGCAGCTGCATCTCTGTGCTTCCCATATCATCATATGGTTGTGGTGAGCTCACATCAGAACCAGGAGAAATCCCTGTGTCATAGCTATCATCCCATTCTAGCTCCAACTGCATCTTCTCACTGAATGGAGTTACTTGAGAGGAGCTACACATGCTAGGCGCCCTTTGCTGGAGCCAAAACATGGGGTGTTCAACATCTGTACTGTTCTCCTCAGCAAGCGTTTGGATAAAGGTGTCTGGATCAGGGTTTACTCCATCATATAAGGCAGACCAAACCTTACAATCTTTCAGGCACTGGAGGATGGCTTCTTGAGCTTCCCCCAGGTACTGCAAGTAGCTGATGTCCACAGTTCTTCCATATTCCACAATGCAAGTAGATTCAGAAGAACGTCTACCAGAATCTGAAAGTAAAGAAGATTACTCATACAGTGAGTAATACACCAGAAATTCTCTAGCAAGGCATCCACTAAGACATGGCAGGTAGAGTCTTTAGCCCCAACCATCCAATAAGGCAGGAAGATCAAAGCATAAAGATTAAGAGATTTGCTGATAAGCATACATGACTTGTTCTTATTGCCAAGACAGAGCTGTAACTCAAGATTTCTGAGAGACCAGCCCGCATTCAAACCTTAAACCAACAGCGACCACTCTGAAGCAGCAAGAATTGCTGTCATGTATCTGTACATTATTTTCATGAATGCATATTCAAGTTGGATAGCTGTTAAAATAAGATTTCAATAGACCTGGACACATGGAAGGAATTAAATAAGCTTTCCAGTCCAGGCTCACCCAGTTTATTGTTGCCCACCACATTTCCTCCCTCTCTCATCCTTCCCCACCTCCTCCCACGAGCTGCTACCAAATCAAACTCAGTTCATGATCTGGTCTTCCCCTGAGCACCAATTACCTTTAGTTTGTACTGCTTTTGTCCATAGAATATAATCTTTTCCTTGGCTTTCAAGTGTCAAGGTGATCGCAGTGGAGCAGCAGACTGGTGTCAGGGCCAGCAGTTTTGCAGCAGATACAGAGTAACAGTCTCTCTCTTTCACAGCCCACCGCTGGCTCAACATCATGTGGTTACATGGGATCAGATACCTGAAACAGCAGTGTCTAGCATTACTTCATTGTCCTTTCACATTAGAGAAAGCAACAACATACAAAATTCCCTTCCCATCTTCTTGCCCTCTCCAAATTAAAAGAAACAGTAATACCAATAATCCTGACAGTGATCCATATTCTAAACCTCTCAAGAGCATGAAACCCTGACTCTTTATATTGTGAAGCTACGGTTTGATGAGGAACTGTCAAGACGAGTAGAGATAGGAGATCAGTTGCATCAGAACAGGGAAGTGAACAATCCTTTGCTGGTCAGAGCAAACTTGCTGTAAGAAGGGATGGAGGAAGTGTGGAATGTGCAGATGTCAAAGGCCAGCAGGGTGGTTTGGTCCCACTATGAATGAGTTCTGTCTCAGAATACTTAATTTATTTGTTTTCCTGGGAAATCCAGAGAGAACCAGTTTACAGGCCAGGCAAGCAGCCAGCAAAAAGGAGGGAAGGGTCATCAAGGTGTTTTACTGCAGAAGATCAAGACTGAGCTCTCAGGCAGAAGAGGGAATAAGCTATGGGGAGTAAAAGGAATAGAGGAAGCACAGTCTCATGTTGAACTCCTTCAGAGCACTTTTGATCAACTTCTTAAGAGCACTTTATTAAGAGCCTCACTGTTAACTGGACTGATGTTTTGCCATTTAAAATGCAAACAAATTCTAAAGGAGTCCCTAAATAAATGAAAAGAAGATTAAATACAGCACTCTATTGCTGTTAGAGTGGCGACATACTTGAGTTCACAGAGGTCCTAACAGCATTCCCAGGCACAACAGCCAGAGCTATAGGGAATTTCACCTTATTGCCTGTGGGTGGAGGGACAGGCAGTATCTGAAATGTTCATGTGATCTACAGTGCTAAAAGCCCAATTTAGTTACACCAATATTTCCAAATAAATAATCAATTCTTATCTAATACACACACCAAAATTATAAGTGAGTATTCTGAAGCAATGCACAGACCCATCAGTTAAAAGCAAAAATAATCAATGCATTTAGTACATTACAGTCTACCTACAACAGTTAAGGAACCTGAAGTCTTCTCGGTGAGAGAGGAATCAAAGAGGTGGAAAACAACAAGAAAGAAGGTGGAAGCTGCAAATAAGTATATAGCTCTGTATCACAGTGTATAATACACTAGAGAAAACATGCAGGAGAGAAGAATTATACATGTAGAAGCAGGGAATAAGCAGTTCGGAGGTGATAAATATATTCTTAGCTTCTCTTCTCTCACTTTTATAGAAATAAATCACAAGAAAAATCTCTTGCTCCTGAAGATCACAGGATGTAAATCACACTTCTTCAGCTCTGGTAGACTTTTGTCAGGATCATAAATATTCTTATCTCTGTAGTTGCTTGGATTTCTGCTGTCTTGGAGAACTCTCATCCAGCTCTGCATCCATAGGCAGAGACTGTATGTCCCAGAATTAGGATGAAGAGTGGAAATAGGAGTTTGGGCTTTACCTTAAAACTAGCTGTAACATCACATCTTCACAATGCAAGCCAACGAGCGTTCTGAACAATGCCAAGGAGACCACACAGAGCTGGAAAATGATAAACGTTGTCAGTTTTTGATCTGGAAATTGTACCTCTCCAATCTTCCCTGGATACTACATACTACATTACAAAATGTCTCGGCCAGAACACCATGCCTTATAAGACACTGTTAGTATGATATTTCATTTTGTCAGCCCCCCATGGGATTTTTTTTTTTTTAAAGTTGTCTAGAGCTATACACATAACATGTTACATTTTAACAAAATACAAACCAGAATTTTCCTTCAAATAAGCTATTAAAAAAGGCAGTAATTTAGCAGTCTTTAATGTTATTCAAATTTATTAATTTAATTTAACTCAGCATGAATTGAACCCTCTAACTTCCAAGATAGCATGCTGGTTTTTACCTCTGACATAGAATTTGAACCAACTAAATGTCTTTTCTGAAAGAAAAGTTATAAACCACCTCAAGTTTCTGTTGTTTAAGGAATGCTTAGTGTTCTGCACATTAAGAAGCTGAATGCTTCTATAAATATAGCTTAATGTACTGACATAGACCAGGACTAAACAAGTCATTTTTGTCAGAATCTACTCCATATAGAGTGTTCACAATCCCTCCATTACAGGTCACTTGAACAGCTGGGAACTATGGCAAGGCATGATAATCCTTTCTGTGAGACCATGAGAAAGGAAAGAAAAATAGGATTCCTCATTGGAATTGCATGCATGCCTTTTTGGCAAAGGTCTGATCAAGTACACCCATAACTAGGTATTTCAGTAGTCACACTCAGCAGAGACAAAAATCATACCTATTTGTGACAGGCACCCCACTTTCACACTGGCTTTAGGACAGACTAGAAACATGGGATTCTACAGGCTTTTTTGGTCACTAATTAGACATACACCACTTTCAAAGCTATCGTACAGTACATTTCTACCTGCCAAACGCTTGCTAGACTGCAGTTGTGTCCAAAATGGTAGAAGCATGAGCTGTAAGCTTTCCCTGGCTTTCACAGACCGCAGCGCCATTATCTCTCTGCCTCTTAATGAATATTTCCTTGGGCACATTCTCCTGTGCTGCTCTCTCGTGGAAACAGTATCTCACAGCTGGCTTAGACTCCAGGACCAGGCTGACTCTTGTGAGAATTACTTAGCATAAGTTGACCCTTTCCTAAAGTTTCAAGTTGTCTCCCTATATTATGTAAACTCAGATAATTAATATATGAAATTAATTGCACTTTTCAGTAGCTAACAAAAGAAACAGATTAGGACAAAACAAGGAAACAGCTACAGATATTTCTCTACCTCATTGTTTCAGTCCCTGAACATCCTTTGTCATTCATTCAGGATTAAATCCAGTATCCTGCCTGGGCATGGCTTCTCTTCCACACTATGGAATTTTCTTCTCTTCTCTACAGTCACTTCCCTTACTCCCACTGTTAAAATGCTCTGTTCTAGCTCTGCAACAGCACATTGCTATGTTCCTCTCTCCAGCCCGCGCTTTCTCAAGAACGTCAACTTAAAGACTCTTTGTTTCACCATTTCCAGTTCTCTCTTTCAGATGAGTGACTCAGCTCCCCTACAATACGATTGGCTGTTCATGGTGACCGAGACCAGATGAATGCACAAATTTCTTGAAAAAAATATATACATATATGTATTTTCCCTTACTTGGTAGGTATCTCTGAAACAGTTAAATAGCAAAGTTTAAGTGAACCTCACTTGATAGCCTCTGAAAAGTAAAAGTTTCTTTGACTGCTTTCCCTAGTTTGGTCATTGAACTAACACCCACAGAAGAACAAAAATAAAGGGAATAAGCAGAGAGAAGAGAAACAGGGAATGCTCATGTACTGGCCTGCTATGAGGCAAAGCAGAGCTCAAACTTGTAGCCCTGCCACCACTGTCCGCTGCTTGTACTAGGAGTGAACAGTTAGTCCAAGACCTCATGTCTATAGAAATAGATGGAGAAAGTAAAAGGGCAAGAGAGGAAGAAATAACCAGAACTGGAGTTCTTAATAGGAATGCAGGGGTAGAGTTGAAGAGCTTCACAACAAGCTTTTGGAAGAAGCCAGATCCTTGCACGAAAGGTGTGTTTTAGCTGGGGGACATGGGGGAAAAACAGGAAATCTCATTTCTTCTGTGAAATCTACTGAGAGCCAACTCTAACTTTTCTTCATACTGTGAAAGTTCAAAAAAAACTGCTACAGACTTAAATTTTCCTGTATTTAAGAAATTTCAGTTTATAGGGAAACATTACTCATTTGTCTTTGCAACCACATTGCAAATCAAGAATCATCTGAACAAATAAAACTAGTCTATTTCTGTATTTTGTAAAAAGAAAAGATTTAAAATACACTCAGGAGACAAAGATGATACTATTTTTACAAGTCCTTTTGGCCACCTGTCTGTACGTGAGTTTAACCCTGTGAATTATTAATAAGTATTTTCATCAATAATAACGTACACAGCTGTTGTGCTATGGAAACACACAGAAGGCTGCAGTTCTGGCTTTTGCACTTGGCCAAGCTATACTGCAGAAAACTCATTTAGCATCACAGAACCATTTTGGCTGAGATCCTGAGTTGCTCAGGGCTGCAGAATTCTTTACAATTCCCATCTCGTTTGCCTATGGAACAGTAATTAATGATTAGCAGAGACAACAGCATTTGCATTTTTGTCGACAGAAGCTGTTTCAGTTTTCAGAGTTAATCCATCTTAGAGATGCAGTAACAGCAGCATATATCCGTATTTGCATGCACTCACATTTCAAAACAAATTTCAGATGAAGCTACTGTCCCGAATACACAAATTTAATGCACATGCTGGTGTTCTGGCTTCTCTTGTACCTGCACTGAAACATTATTCTTTATTTCATCCATGAAGCTGTGCATCACACAAGATTCAGCCAAGACCGCGAGCCAAGCAAGGCTCAGAAGGGTAGTCCAGTGCAACGCGTAATCATTTTCTCTGCCAGAAGATCCAACTGTTAGCAAAGGTAACCACTATCTCTGTCAGCTAGCTCTCCAGCCACTGTTGTGCATTGTGCCTAGGCTGAGAAGGGGGTCAGTGCAAATTTGTGATAAACCTTACTACACAGGGGAGTGAAGGCAAAGAAAAGGAAGCAGCAATCTGATCACTTGAGCAAGAAAGCGCCTTCTTTTAGTCAAAGAAGAAAGCAGGCAACATCACAGTTAAGTAAACATGCTACAGTAATACAGACTTGATTCCTGAGAAATATATTGGCAATACTGCAATTCACAACTTGGATCAATTTGGAGACATCCTTATAGGGCTCCCATCATCTCCCAGAAGGACTACTTGAAAATGCTTGTTGCTTGGCAAAACTCCAAAGATCAAAAATATTCCTTACCACAAGTATATTTGTAAGTCCCAGGGTGAGTTATCTATGGCAGCACTAATTCAGTAGTACTCAGAATAAAAATGCTTCCAAATTTACCTTTAATCTTCTAACAGAATCCAGACTTCCAGAAGCCCTCACCTCCCTCTGTCCCACTTCCTGTATGTGTGAAACCACCTCACACATTTATCAACTTAGTATAGTGGTAGCTAAACGTCATCACACACACACACAAAAATTGAGGGGGTGGAGAAATCACACATTTGGGTGGGGTGAGAAAATTCCTAGTTAAACAGATACCCACTGAATATATGGAATCTTCCATTTAAATATTTAAACTACATCCATGCTGAGTACCTGAACTTCCTTCCTGCTTGTCTTACCCGGAATGGTGTGTTGATTCGGCTAGTAAGCGTATCTAGGATATGCACATTCTCATGTCGGTGCAGCAAAATAAAACGGAGGAAAATCTTGAGGAGGGCTGGCTCTGAAACACTACGCAAAAAGAGATCCAGGTATGCAGTAGTAGTCATCACTTCTTCCACAGTCACCTACAAGCAAAAATAATGTAAATGCAAACATACTGCACACACAAAATATCCATCCATCCTCTGCAACTGTATACCTGGCAAACACTCTAAGCTCTCCATACATAACACTGCCACAAAAACATTGAGGTCTTTGCTTTTAAATTTGCAAAGAGCATGCTTCTGAATGACTCAAAAGCATTTTGAACCCATTTCTTATCTTACTTGCTTCCCCAGGGAAAAAAACCCTCCCCCAAACTGACACCCTAAATCTCACACATACTGAAATACAAAGAGCCAAATCATGCTAGAAGCTCCCCACCACCTTTCTGCCCACATCAGCTCTTTTGCATCACACTTCCATCATCCTTCAGAAGTATTTTCAGATGTTGTGAATACCTGCATCTACCACTTTATTAAAAATAAATGTCAGAGCACAATCAAAGCACAGTACAAACTCATGGTTCTAGAGCTTTAAAGAAAAAAATCCCCATAGCTATCCAGAATTTTGCTACAATTTTCCTTCTTTTTATTTTCCCATAGCACAATTCCTCATCTTACTCAATTTTTAAAAGGAGTAGGTATATACATACATATACACACAAACCAAAATCCAAAAATCTTCGCTACTGACTATTTGTATATCAAAACACAATTCAAATATCCATGCGACATTTGCATACCATAACCCACACTGCTCTACTTATTGCAATCCTTTGGAGCTTATCTATTCACAGTATACACTGGCAAAGCACAGAAAATTCCAAAGGCCACCTCTGCACCACGTACTGCTGTTGCAAAGTCAGCTTTTTAAAAAATAGTTGCCGAGGAACCTAATAAGCTTAAGTGCACAAAGATAAACCCTTAAATACAAGAATCTGCCTATATGAAAGGAAGTATTAAACATCTTTTGTTTACCAAACTTAGCTGGATAAATGAAAAGACTGATTTTATTAAAAAAAAAGAATCAAAGCTGTCACTTAAGTGCTAAGAGGATTTAGAAAATACTCAGAAGGGCAACGTTTACGTAACATGCTGTAAATATTAAAATCCCTGTTCCATTATGCTGCATGTTAGTCATGTACACAGTAATGTCATGCTGCAAACGTTCTCTTTAAAGCATTTAAGATCACAAGCTCCTTCTGGCTGGTTACACAGAACATAGGAATGCTGTATGCAGCCTGCAGACCTTATGGAGAGGGGGCACCAATGAGGAGAGCAGAGAGAAGCTCTAAAGTTAAGGTCATTGATTCACTCTCATTCTGAGGCTTTATTCTAATACTTAGCTACACCATCCTTAATACAGTGGGCTACTAGCTCATTTTGGCATTAGAAACAAAGCACCAGTGGAGTAGCAACAGTCGAATTTTTCACTAGGATGGGAAAATAAGTTCACCTTCTTGGCTTATTGCAGTAAGGTTGGTCAAAATCAAGCATTAAAATGTAACAGTGAAAGGAAAGGAATGAGGCACACTTTCACAGGATCTGTGTACTTTGTGAGGCTAAGCAACAGCTAGACATATTTTCTAGATCTGTAGTTGTATGTTCAATGCTACCAAAACCAGAAATGAGAATACAGTTCTTTCACAAAACAGTATCTATTAACATATACGCCAACTCAGAATACAGTTTATTTATTCATTCCTCCTCCTTCCTCCACAAGCATCAAGTGGAAAAAAAAAAAAAAGTTACTAGGTTAAGCACCCCAAAGTTACAAATTGCCAGAATTAGCACTGTGGCTACAGCCCTAACTCAAATTCTGTATTACTGTAAATATGACAAAACAAACGTGCTTATGCACATACACACACTTTTCCATAGGATTACTGCCACATTTCAACCACCAAAAAACCTGCTCAGGAAATGAGCCAGGGTTGTGAGACAAAGGAAATTGTTTCTGGTTGGAGCTGAGATTCTTCTTCTTTTTGCAATAGCCAAAAGGTGTGGGGACTTGTGGGGTAAAAAAGAATGGCTTTCTGATGAAAGCTGTTGACTGTTGCCCTGAGAACTGGCTTTTTTGTTTTGTTTTTTTATAGCAGCAAGCTGTAAAAAGCAAAGCCCAAGAAATCCATCATGTGACATCATTATGACAGCACACAGTTCATCGAAGAGTTTAAACCCTCTTCCAAGGAAAGGCCAGACAGAAGTAATACATCGTTACGTCTTTGTGTCACTTCTTCCTTTATGGGAATAGGAAGCATGTTCTTGGCCTGCAGGTTTCACAGATGTTTGCTGACAGCAGAGGAATGGGCCTATGTGTGTGTATAAAATACCAAAGCTGTAAATGAAAGCAAGAAAAGCCAGCAGATTCACAAGGGCAGTGGCCTTTTTCTGAAACTGATGCTCTTTGGACAACTCATCCTAAATTTGTATCAGTGAGAGAAACCCATATGCTTTTCAGAGTGCATATCATGAATGAAACAAAGAGCAGAAGAAAGCCAGCTAGAGACTACTTTAGAAAAGAAATGCTCAATTCTGAGAGCATCTTCAGTGCTCCTAACAGCTTGGGGACTAGACAAAAAAAGAAATCATGTTTACCGTAGCCAACACTTCACTGATACCACTGAATAGAGCTAGAAGAACCAACCAATGATTAATGAAGCCCAAATAGTTCACGAAGGAGTTAGTTACAACCTTGCTAAATCTTAATTGTTTGAATTGAGGTTTTTTGTGCTGGGTGCCACATTACACTTAATTTTTAGTTCTTCTTGGGAAAGAAGTTGCTGAATCTGCTTAACCATTTTCTGAGAAAGAGGGAAGGAGACTAAGTTTTGTCAAGATTTAAATGGATTTGTAAGAATTTTTGTTCATTTTTCAATGAAAAACACACTACCTTATCCATAACACTCCTTCAAACTTTCGCAATAAACGAAGCTAGAATCTATTTCACAGCTCACTGTGCAACACTCAAAGCAGGCAAGTTAATGCTGTACAAGCGATTTTAATGCTGTCATGTTCTAGAAGTTCCAGTGCTCTCTCATGCACGCCTTTGTGTGCAACTTGTCCATACAAACAGCACAGAGACCATCCTTCTGCTTCCTCATAAGAGTAAATCAAACAAAAATATTGCTTTTCGGCATTTGAAATGAAAGACACGTATGCAGCTTAGGAAAAAGATCAATTAACTTGGCAAGCAGACATCTGCTTTTACAATTATACCTTATTTTGCCACCTTGCATTCTGAGTTTGCTTCTCCCTTTTACCATATCTGATGGTAAATGTAACTTCTGAAGATTTGAGGCACCTAGAGAAGTATTCAAAAAGGCTAATTTTAGCTCCATGAGGCTAATTTTCCTTTTACTCAGCGGGATACATTAGCCTGCTCTGAACGACCCTCTAGAGAACTCACTTTTTTGCAATTAACTAGAGAAGGACATTGGAGAAATCAGTTACACTATGCAAAACCCAGCCTTGACAAAAACCCTTTTAACTCTGTATACCTTTTCTACAGATCGCATTACACATAATACATTGAGTGTTGAAACTGAGACTCATTCAATTTGTGCAGTTATTATTGAAAATCTATGTTTTCTAAGATACTAAAGCCATGCTATTAAGCTTCATTCAGACTACTTGCTGGTTGTCTCTTCTTAAACTAATGCCTCGTGAGACAGATTTGGGGAAAGTAGGGAAATCCTTTTGAATAAATTCAAATCGGTACTTAGGTAAACAACAAAAGAACAAATGTTCCCAGAGAACAAAATATTTACTACCTATGTCAAGCATGTCCACTACAGTCAAATCCTGAGGCAGCTTACAAAAACTTCATATCATTGTAAACATTGATTACAGTATAATTTGTCCAAGTAAGATTTTAGCTAGCCCTCAGAATTTAACCTCTTTGAAAGGATGATAAAAAACAAGCCAAAACTTACACACATCCACAAATCTGATATTTAATTTGAAAATTCTTCACCTCTGATAATTCAAGTATCAAGAAAAATACCATAACAAAGGTAGATGAATAAAATTAAGACACGGTAGTTTTCTAGAAAACTCCTTTGTTAAGTAAGCACATTTCAAGCTATGTTTTTGATAAAGATATTTCAGCAATATTAAAATCCACCACTGCCACAACAGCAAAAATAAAAACCCACCAGCAGCATTCCTTGCATTAGATCCTTTCTACTAATGGTAAAGACCAGGGATATCTCTGCTCCTAAGATAAAACTGTAGGATTAAAAATGAAAAACAAGAAAAATCCATATCCATTGCATTAATCAGACCAGTATTCTACCATTTTTATTTTCATTATCCACAGTTGTAACAATTAAAAGTTGCTGGAATTTTTTTTTCAATATACCTATAAATTTAAAGTGTCAATCTAAAGATACCATTTAAAAAACTCATCCACATTTTTTTCCATACAACAATCAGTTGTTACAGATATTTTTTAAGATGTAATCTGCTACAAAAGGGACTACCTGAGAGTCTTCATAGCCAGACAGATATTTGATTAGAGATTATTGAAAAGAGAAAGCCACTTTTAGCCTGTAATACCCTTCTCTAATTATGTAATAATTTTTAGCAAATCTTTTCTCGCCTCCTCTGATGACTGATTAGATGGTGAGGCAGAGCACTGCAAAGAGATCTAGCTTTTACAAGTCACTGTGCCAAGTAACAGCAAAGAGCCAGAAATTACTGTCATTGCGAGTTCAGTTTAATATATTACACTCACTGTGTTAGACCAATTGCACTGATTCTTTATTACTGGCTATTTTCCCTTGGGATCCACACAATATATTTTCTAATTTACAGCTTCATGCCCTCTTACAGGAATATGGCTATCATGATTCCTCCTTTCCTTCACATTTCCCTTCCTACAAGGATTTCATATTGCCCATGAAGAGACTATGAATGTTCTTATTAGATCTTATCCTCTAGATCCATGATCAGTTTAAACCTGAATAAGCCCACCTAACTGATAAAAAAAAAAAAAAAAATCCAACCATTCCCAGTCTCTTCTCCTTTCCATTCATTTTCAACTTCTTGCCCCCTGCTTATACTGGCAGAAGGGTTCATGCTTCACTTCACCACAGAGCGAATTGGCTCAGGAAATTGATTGAGGTTAAAACTATCCAGGAAATAAAGGTGAGTTTTAACCTCAATCAGTTTCCCATATGAACAGTTGTCTGGCAAAAGAGAGGGGGGACAAGCAGGATCAGGGACAGAGGAAGTTTGCACACTGGGGGAACCAGAAAACCAGAACTGCTTCAACTTCCTTCAGCTGACATTTATAAACTGCTCCAGTTTATACCAGGTTAAAATTCAACTCAACTGCAGTGTTTGATGCAAAAAGTGAAAGGCACCTTTAACATATATCCACTTCATAGCCAGTAAAATTAAGTTTTGTAGCTATTAATGGGCTTCTGCAAAGTATAAGACTATTCAAAGTTTTCCAGTAACACTTGGTATACACCTTTTTACAGCAGCTGTCCAAATGCTTTTCAGTAAGGTGAAAGACGGTATTATTTCTAAATGGGAACCGACAGTCTTGTAGGATATTTATAAAGATGCTCCTTCTAATCTGTACAGTATAATTTACAGGTCATTTCCCCCTAGCTGAGCTGTGTAATCATCAAGCAACTATTATTGAATTATCACAGTAGCATATCGTGTTAGAGGTTTTCGTTTAGATGGGTTAGTGCGCAGTAGAATGGAGGTCCATTTGACAGAGCTTATTTGACAGGACCATGCCAGCGCTTCCGCAGAGCAGTTCTGTTCACTTGGCCAACAGCAACATTTTACACTAAAAAGCTGGTACAATTTTCCATTATTCAGATTAAAACAAGCCTTCCAAGTAGAAAAATAATTATTTCATACTTAGCAATTAAATGCCATGTAGTAAAGCAGTAAATGCTAAGACATTAAAAATTTGCTTTTATCCTGTAATTTGTCAAATTTTTAGCACTATCTTCAATAAATTGAAATAACACAAATTACATAAACACTCAATGTTCCCAAATAGCTATCTTTGTCACCCAAATTCTCTGAATGCCAAAGTAAAATTAAATCATATGCACTTACAGTAAAGAGGTGTATATAACCAATCTGAGTTGTATCAAAGATAGCATAATATTTATATACCCCACAGTGTGGCCCCTAATTATCTAGCACATGGTTTTGATTGCAAAATGTATACATATTAAAAGACCTTCTGAAAAGGATTTCACTCAGATTTCTACAATAGTGCTGCAACTACCTAAAAGAATAAGGTAAATAAGCACTTTCTACTACCAAATATATAAAGACTAAAACAAGGCAATAGGGCCTCTAGCAGAACCAGTAAAACAGACTTTGATAGGGTTATTCTGGATTCACTCTGGGATTTCAATTAGGTTTTAACTGAAGGGAAAATTAGTCTTATTTGATTACTTGGGCCCTTGTACAATTTGGCCCCAGAAGACCTTATTTTTTTTTTGATAGAGCTCCAAAATGTTAGTCTTTAAAGTGAAGCAAGAAATAGCCAATGAAATATATCACAGCAATTTAATGGTATGGCTCTGTGCCTGAGCAGAATTATACCTTCTCACAAGTATTTTTTTTTCCTAAGCACCAAAACCTAGGGAAGAACATACAGAACTGCGTAATTTCAAGTTGTAACTGAAATGCCATCAAAAAATACCAGTCTTAAATTAAGAATAGATTCTGCCACATAGTCTTAATTTTCTTAAATCCCAGACACTTACACCAGAAAGAATAAAAGATGGTTTGGGCAAAAATTTAAATCATGGACTGTTATCACAAAAAGAAAACTACCAAATTAACCTTTTCTTTAGCTCTGTATCTTTACAGACCAAATATTTTATTCCTTGTGTTTTTAACTGAATTTGTACAGAAATAAAGAATGTGACCTTGCACAAAGACACATCCCCCCGAACAATGTCATTGAATCACTTTTTTCGATGTCTCAAGAAACTCAAATGTCAGAAGTAAGGGAGGTAACTCTTTTGTAAAAAGTACAATAAAATCCAGACAACAAAAGGACAAGACAGGGCTGTCCAGCACAGCAGTTAATGCATATCCTTAGCTACATAATACAAATCTGGGCTCTGTCTACCCATTCAGCAATGTGCAGCTTCTGAGATACGAACATATTTGTCAATCGCTCATTACACGTGTAGGTGGGATAAACCACACAAAGCGACAAGACTAGTACAGACCAGGTATAAATTAGGCTACAAGAACATGCTATATTTAGGATACTTATCTTTGAGAAATGAAGTAGTGGAGTCATAAACTTGAGAATGTTTGGGTTATTTAAGCACATTGCAGTTAATCTGCTACATAAATAACCTTCACAGAGCTCACTGTGACAAACAGGTTATTTCAAGCTAGCTAGCTAGCCCAATCAATTTGAAACTTCCTTAACTGGAAAAAAACTGAACTAGTGAACTATTTTTTTCAACTCCATACTACCTTCCTGAGATAAAACCATAAAAATCACACGAAGAAAAATACATTGGTCTCCCCACCCCCTGACTTTTTCATACAAACACATCTCTATCCTCAACACTCTTGTACTGTTTCATTTACACGGTGAACTGTGTACATAGTAAGTATGTACAGGGAGACAATCTGCAAAAATTTAAAAAAGGCAGAGCTTGCTACATAGTTCCATAAACGTTACAGACATTTCAAAATCACACGTATACATATCTCAAAGCTTTGGACCACATACTGAAATTCTGAACTACTTTTACCAAAATTCTACTTACTGAAATTCTGATGCTACTTTTACCAAAAGTCTTGTTTGATAGTCCAATGTTTTAAGTTGGGAGAAGAGAATGAAGTCAAAGAAAGGAGACAAAAGGTCTGCATGGATGAACTAGGAGCTCCTAACAAAACTGAAACATGAAAAGGAAGAGATGGAAGCAGGGACAGGTGACCCAGGAGGAATATCAAAAAACTGCCTGAGTGTGAGGGAAAGGATTAGGAAAGCCAAAGCCCAGCTGGAGTCAAAGAAAGGCTTCAACAGCAAAAGGAAGACTACGAAAAATGTGTGCCCACTGCTGAATAGTGAAGGGGACCTGGTGACAAAATACATGGAAAAAGCCAGAGTACTCAATGCCTTCCTCACCTTGGTCTTTACTGGCAAGATTTGCCTTTGGTAATCCCAGGTCCCTAAGATGAGAATGGAAGTCTGGAGCAAAGAAGACTTACCCTTAGAGGAGGGGGATCAGGTTAGGAAACATTTAAACAAACTGGACGTACATGAGTCTGTGGGGCCTGATAGGTTGCATTCCTGACTGTCAAGGCCACTCTAGGTTTTTGAAAGGTTGTGGCTACCAGAAGAGGCTCCTGAGGACCAGAAGTAAGCACATGTCACTCCAGTCTTCAAGAAGGATGATCCAGGGAACTACAGACTGGTCAGCCTCACATTGATCCGTGGGAAGGTGATGGAGTAAAACCTCCTGGAGGCCATTTCCAAACATATTAAGGAGGTGGTGGTGACTGGGAGTAGGCAGCATGGATTTACGAAAGGGAAATCAGGCCTGACCAACCTGATAGCCTTCTACAGTAAGATGACCGGCTCAATGGATAAATGGAGGGCCGTTATTATTTATCTTGCAAGGCTTTCAACACTGTCTCTTGTACAACATCCTCATAGACAAAATTATGAAGAACGCACTGGATAAGTGGACAGTGAGGTGGATCAAAAACTAATTGAACTGCTGGGCTCAAAGGAGTGTGATCAGCAATGCAAAGTCCAGCTAGAGGCCAGTGATGTGTGGTCTACACCGGGGCCAATACTGTTTAATATCTTCATTAATGACCTAGATGATGAGATGGAGTGCACCCTCATGCAAGTTCGTAGATGTTACAAAACTGGGAGGAATAGTTGATAGACTGGATGGTTGTGCTGCCATTCAGAGGGATCTTGACAGTCTGAAGAAAGAGGCAAACAGGAACCTCATGAAGTTCAATAACAAATGCAAAACCCTGCACCTGGGGAGGAATAACCCCAGGCACAAGTGCACACTGGGGACTGACTGGCTGGAAAGCAGCTTTGCAAGGAAGAACCTGCAGGTCCTTGTGAACAAAAAATTGGCCATGAGCCAGCGATGCGCCCTTGCAATGAAGATGACCCACAGCCTCCTGGGCTACATTAAGAGTATTGCTAGCAGGTTGGTGGGGGGCATCCTTCCCCTTTACTCAGTACTGGTAAGATGCATCTAGCATGCTAGGCTCCCCAGTACAAGAGACGCACTGACATACTAGAGCAAGTCCAGCAAAGACCCACAAAGATGATTATGGGATGGGAGCATCTATCATATGAGAGGCTGAGAGAGCTGAGACTGTTCAACCCGGAGAAGAGAAGGCTCAGGCAGGATCTTATCTATGTGTGCAAACAGCTGCTGGGAAGAAGCAAAGAAGATGGAGCCAAACTCTTTTCAGTGGTTCCCAGTGAAAGGACAAGAAGCAACGGGCCACAAACTGAAATCCAGGAAATTCCAACTGGACATCAGAAAAAAGAAAAAGGCAAACAAAGACCACACACTTTTCTACAGTATGGGTGGTCAAACACTGGAACAGTGTTGCCCAGAGAGGGTGCGCCATCTCCAGCTTTGGAGATATTCAACGTCCAGCTGGACATGTCCCTGAGCAACCTGCTCCAGCTGACCCTGCTCTGAGCAGGGAGGTTCAACAGGATGATCTCCAGAGATGCCTGCCAGCCTCAGCCATTCTGTGATTCTGTGAAGAGACAGGAGGAAGGAAGAGACTGGACAGCACCTATCATCTACAATATAGGCTTAGCTTTAATCCAAAAGTGAGTAACCTTCCTCGTACCAGAGATTTTGCTCATATCTGAATACATCAGTTGCAAAGGCAAACTGATGTTGTTACTCCATGAGGAATTAAAAGCTAATAAGACTATTAGCTACACAAATTATCCAATAGTGCTTGTACAGCTGTTTGGCTTATTTTATATACTTGAATCAACTAAATTTGATTTGGAGATCAGACAGGAAGTCACATTAACATGATTTTTTTTATGTTGCTGCTGTTGTTTTAAACAGAAATCAAGTTCTATCACATTGAGAACAGAAAAGATTGAAGACATCTTTCCTAGATGTCTACATTCTTGACTGGAGCTATCTTTGCAAAAACAATAAATGCAAGTTTGTGTCTTGCTGCAGAGCAACTTTTTCCTCAAAACATTACTTCTTGAAGAAAAACTAGAATATAGTGCAGAGAGAACAGGTCTGAAGTAGTATGCCTGCCCAATAGTCATTCAAGAGCAGAGCCAGAAGCTCATTCCCCTTCCAATTTTTACATTAAGGTAGGACCATGGGTGCCAGATTGGATGTGGGATGTTAAGGCTTGAATGCCACATGAGGTCTGGACTCCCTTCCTTCCTTCCTTCCTTTCACGTCTATCACCAAGAGTTATCAGAAGCAGTTGTTCCATACCGGTTAAATTCTAGAAATGAGATTTATAGGAACACCTTAGGAAGATGTACCAATAATTATCATCTCTTCTTACCACTCCTCCCTTTAACCTTCCACAGATCTGTCTTCCTAATCAGGTATTTATATCATGCTCTATTACTCATTGTATTTGAACTCATAAGCCAGAACGAGTCAGAACAACCCAAACTGAATGACTGGATAAAAACTAAAATCTTCAGCCACAGGTAGCCTTTAGGATACCGAACCAACTTCATTGAGTTTAAAAGAAAAATCAAGATCCATTTAGTATTGTGCTCAATGAAAGAACTTCTGTCGTAAAAACCATTATGGGGCATCTGGCCTTCCTCTCATTTTGGCCCGTCACAATTTTTTCTTAACCTAAAGGTTAAATACAACACTTAAGTCCCCAAATGGGTGATACAGTTTTCAAAGACTACTCCTCAACATAGCATGAATGTTTTCAATGGCAACTAGAAATTATATCAATGTATGAAAGAGCTGTTACAGCATAATTATCTGTCTTAGCGCATAGACATCTGTCCCAAAAGCAAAGATGTAAAATATTTATTTTCTGTTAAATTAATCTGGGGCACGGCACAGAAAGACTGGAGGGGTCCTATGTGCCTCTACTTACTTGTTTCCTTTTGCTGTGGAGTTTTGGTCTCACATATGTGAGAGCCTTGTATCAGATCCACTAGATGGTGCAATCCATCTTCTCCATTAAAAGCGTGTGAAGTTTATACACATAAGTAGTTAATTTTTAAAGAGGAAAAAGTCAAACTTAACGCTAATCAAGGAAAGGTTTATTACTGGAAGAACAAGGCACCAAACAATGTCAGGGTTCAGGAAAGATCTAGGCTTGAAACTCACATATGTTAGCAGCCAACATCTCCATTTTCAAGAGAAATATGATTTCACCCAATTTCAGAGTATATAAATAAGGTTCGACAAAATTGTCACCACATGAAAAAAATATAATCAGAATAGCACGCTTTAAATGATTTAAGTAACATCAACCCAACAGGGGGTTAGCAGATTTACTGACCAATAAGAATGGCATTCAGCAGCATGATAGTATTCAAAACAATCTAAAATTTGTCTTAAGTACTTCAGAGGTAAAACCAGTACCCACTAAGACGAGAATCCCACAGCTACATTCTGATATCTCCCTTGTTATCCATAACCTTGACCCAAAGCTGGTTAGATTTTCACTTCTGATTCTAATTCCCAGTCTTGGTAAGGGATTAAGTCAAGATACAGAAATGGAAGAAATTACTGCCAGGTAAGGAGGTGAGCTATCTCAATGACAGACTACAGCCTCGATCTGGATCACAGCCAAATTTTCTTTCAGCCCTCGCCAAGTTCCCAAATGTTTGAGGTCTGTCGAATCATTGAAGAAGATACTATACTGCTTATTACTTTCTTGGTAAGTGACTATTTACTATGAAGAATTGTGTGCGCTGCCAAGACAAGTCCTAGACTAGAAAGCAGGGTACAGTGTTTCACTGGCCTCTCAGAAAAGGGAACAGGTGCTTTCTGCTTAGCAGGCTTAGTGAAAACTAGTAGACCTTCAAAAAGTAATTTTAGTGCTCTCCTGGCAGTTTTTGGTGGATTTTTACTCTCAGCAATTCCTACTTTTTCTTTTCAAAGAAGGCGTTCTTTTTACAGGGCAACGAAGACTGTTAATTGACATACTCTGCAACAGTTGGAAATGTAGTTTCCTGCAGCCTAACAACAACAAAAAGTAATTCACTAACATTAGTAATGTATTTTGCAAAGGATAACCCCTGAAATTTGAAGAAAAATGGACTTTTTTTCTTCAAAGCAACATAAATTGCACCCTAATACATTAGAAAATTGATACCAAACTCCATTTCTTCTCCACTTTATGAAAATAGCTCTACCAACTGTGATAAGGAACTACAAAACAATACCAACTTTGCTAAAATTAGTGTAGTATTTCTTGACTGAACATTTTCCTTGTGAGCATCTTCCTTTTGGAAAATGTTCATTTGGAAAAAAAAATCCTCATGGAAATATGTCTGCCATGATGAAATGTCTAAAAGGTCACTGCTTTTTTGATGATATGTCAGCCTAGCGCAACAAAAATATTTTGATTTTTCATTTCACTTAAGAATTTTAAACATTTTCAGAAATACCTATATCTTGCTTAATAATCTGTATAGTGTAAACAAAGTATAGAATGAAAAGACGGGAAGTTAGCCTAGAAACTTACTCAATTATATGGAAGTCACTACTGACAATACATTTAATAGTATCTTTACACAGAGATCATCCATAATGCTTTTGCCCGTTATTATTTCATGTCATGCCTGCATATACCACTGACCTTATGGAGCGCAGGAGCCATTACTGGCACCAAAAATCCATTGTAAATGTAATTCACAAGCTGGCTACGTATCAAGGGATGTGCCACCTAAGAGGGTGGGGGAGAGAAAGACACAGAACAGTTCCAATGAGATTTAAAACAAGACAGGGCACAGACTACTATTATCCACTACCAAAACCCTTTCCCATTTAACAAGACATGTTCATTTGTCCTTCTCACCAGCATCTGCTATGATTCAGGTTCTTAAAGATATTTCCTTCTTCAAAGAAATACTCAAACTATGTTTAATTACAGTAAGCCTGCCAAATTTAGAGAACAGAGCTTTTCAATCTCCCTGCATGCAGACAAAGATGAATGGATGGACAGAAAAGTGTGTACACCCATGCATCAAAGGAAGATTTGAGATTCTAAATTTAGCTCCTGCAACCTTGTCAGGGTCACTTGAAGGTGGATTTGCCATCATTAACTTGTCCTCTTACAAGAACAAAAAGCAGAACAGCTGCTTTCCTATGGTTCAAGAGTAGGTAAACCAAAGCGCTCTCTAGCTATGGGGTAAGAACATACTGTTAACATGCCCTTCTCCCTACCACTGTAAAACAAAAAGAAATGAAAACAAAACCTACATTATTCATTCAATAGGTTGGTTAAGAGCTTTAAAAAAAAAGAACTGTTATAAGAAGCCAAAAATTTACTTTCATAATGAAGCATTCATTTTGTTTTCACAAAGAAAATTCATGCATTTAAAAGAAATTTGATAAAAGCAAAAAAAATTCCATTCAGAAGCATTCTAAGTTAATACATTCTGTTTGAAGTTCACATAGAGACTGGAATGTTACAGCCTACATGCAGCCACAAATACATTCTCCCACTTGCAAGTCTTCCTAGACTTCCTTTAATTTGTAACCCTTACTTTGGAAAGGGGAAGAAAAAAGGTTGCCCCTCCTATGCTGTGACCCAGGGAAAAAGCAGTAAATGGTCATGGCTACACTGTCCCTTTTTAATCTCTGGCCAAAGTTTTCAGGTCAACACAGAACAAGCCACACCATGAAGACCATTCCATGCACAGAGCAAAAATTCCTGCAGTAATTGAGCTTTCAATTCAGCTGAAGAAAGGCTATAAAGACACAATCAAGGAGCAGTCAGAAACTGCTCTTTCTGCGCATCAGCTGAAGATACTTAACCATTTTGAGTTTATTTGAAAAGTGGGTTTAAAATAATATGTTCTTCTTATATTTATCTGCTGTAACCTTTATATCAATTTTTAAAAAAAGGTATCAAATATGACCTCCTGCAAATGTAGATGTGTAGAAAAATTCTGCTTAGACACCAAAATGAATATTGTCTCCTCTTCACATTTAAACCTGCATGTTTAAATGCAATATACAAGATTTTTAAGAATGACAGCTGCTATTATTTTCGCTTGTTCAATGCTTTAATAGTCAATCAGTTGCTTTACTGTATTTCACACACATCTCACTAAAACATATCTTTTATTTAACAGTAAATGTGACTAAATTTTCAATCCTATTCAGCACATTTCTTCAAGTAACACATAAATCTACAGTTTCTGTAGAATTTATATCATGTTTTAATAAAATACTGCACAAGGGTTCTATAGCTTTCTAGCCTTAAAAACAATATAAAAAGACAAAAATCTCATTTTATGTTTAGATCAGAGAAAAAAAAAATAGCAAGGGAGCAAAACCAGAAAAAAAAAAATTGTCATCAAGAAATAATCATTAAGAACAGAGAGTGGATTCAAAAGATGCCAATCTAAAATGAATTTGTATTTCTAGGAAGATACCTAAATTCTGCTTGGAAAGCTTTCTTTATGCAGTACTCACCAACAGGCCAAACAGACTATTTTCTTTTGTACGCTATTATGAAAGCTTAGACAAACAGAGAATGTTTTAAATATATAATAAAATATATAATATATAATAATATAAAGCACTTAAATATACAAAGACTACATTTTCCCACATGCAGAGGCATTCAATTTACTTTTAGTATCAACAGTGGTATTAAAATGCAATAAACATTTTTTTTTTGAAAACAGAAAATCTTCCCAATTACAAAATGAAATATCAAGCCGCCACACAAATCTACAGCTTTCATTTGAAATATTTGTCACCTGAAAATCAAAAACATATTAATTCATCCTTATAACCATGACAAACAGCACAAAGCATTCATTTTATAAGCAACTTATTTTAGTGTAACTTAAAAAGTCCACGCCATTAATAAAAGTAAATAAACTCTGTAATTTACAAACTTCTGCAGAATATATAAAAACCTACTACTTCAAAAGGACAGGCCAACTCTGCTCCATTACCTGTATCACAGCGTTGCAAAATTCAAGGGAATTCATGAATTGTACAAGGGCTGGTGACAAGAGCCAGTCATCTTTCAGCAGACAGTGCCACTCTTCTCCTTTTTCTTCCAGCTTTGTAGGCAAAGATGAATAGAGGCCACTTAGTCCTGTTGCTAGCACCTGTATTTCAAAAACAGAAGAGAAATAAGTTGACCTTCCAACTGTCCATCTGCTTGAATGGCAATGCCACAAATGGTTTCTCTTACTAGTTTTAGTAACATAAGAGTGTTGAGATTAATTTCATTCCCTTTTGAAAGAGACCTGTGGCAGAAAGACATGAGTATTTTAAAGAGCCTTCCATATAATATCCTTCTTTCAAGAGCTGGTATTTAGGAGAAAGGGATGGAGAAAATCTGGTTGTCTTATTTTTTTTTTAATCCAAGGTTATAATTTCTTTTTAAATACTTCTAAAATCATTTTACACTTTCCTTCAGTCCTTTCCAGAAGAAGCCATCACTGTCATATATCTACAGCTTGTCTTTTGTCGGTGATTTGAATGTTACTGCTTACACATGCCTCTATGAAGTGATTTCACTCAGAAATATGAAACATTAGAAATGGAGGGGGAAGTGCCCCCATCAACAAAAATGAAGTTCAGCCTCACTTAGGCCACAGATATGTGTTTGACTTTCATTCCTAGGCTCTTGAACTCAGCTGAATCCACTCAAAAAAAAAATTCTAACTGTTCGTAATTTCTCATTTTCCTTTCTTATTTATTTGGAAGGAGGAAGGGAAGAAATAAAGAAGCCTGAAATAAGTTACTGTATAGACATTGTTTCCAGTGATATCAAAGCTTACAGATGGTTTATGTAGAATATATCACTGAAGCACAAGATTGTATTTTTAGTTACAATTTAAAAAGCATATTTCCAAAAAGGTTTTTTAAATTTTACTGAATATACCTGGTGTATTGGTAGTTTCAGACCAAGTTTTTAAAGTTATTTGAAGCTGAAAACTTTCTAAATATTATTTACAATTCTTATCCTTCTGACATGATTTTATACAACTTCAGGATAATTTTTAAGATGATCCTCATTTTAACGGGAACATTAAGACTCAGCCTGATGGAAATCTTTTTAGTTTTCATTCAACAGACTCCTGTAAGAATTTTTCCTCTTTCTACAAAGGGCTACTTGGCATCTACAGAGCTAGACAGTCAAAGCTCAGATGAAACACAACTGGTTTATCTATTAGAAAACAAACAGTTGACAATGTGCAGATCAAAGACCAAGGGTTCACAGAAGGGGATTCAGGTTTTGATCATACGCAAGCGTAACCAATTATAATTGCTAACCCATCCAGTCAGACAAAGGCTGTCTTTCTGAATGCTTTCCATTCCTAAATCACATAATTTTGAAGATGGATTTATTCTGACATACATAATTAAGCCAAATATTAAGGGGGGTGGGAGAGAAGTACTGTGGAAAATTCACTGCTTTAGCACACTGTGCTACTTTTTTTTTTTTTTTTTTTTTTTTTTTTTTTTTTTTTTTTTACACTTATATATACATAGATACCTAAAGAAAGATGCTGGAGATATGTTAAAAAACTAAGAAGCTAAAGCCATTGAGCAAAGCTTTATTTGTACAATCACATTCTTTTATAACCAGAATCTTTTTTGCTTTTTCTCTCACTCATGGTAGAAGAGCTCAAAGCAAAAAGTTAGGAATATCTTACTAGGCTTATAGAACTACCTATACATAATCCACACACACACTTATGCTCACAAACCCAGGCTTCAGACGATTCTAGGAAGGAAAAAATTCTGAAGAGAGAATTTGAGTTTCTTTTGTGTTGCAACCTGTTAATTAATGCACACTTGATTTTCCATTGTCTGCTTAAAATTTAATTGCTATTCATAAACACATACTTACCCTCGCAGTAAGCAATCTGATTTTCAGAGCTGTGTACTATCCACATTTCTCCTTCATATAGAAGTTTAGTTCTTAAGCACAAGAAACTGACCTTGAACAAAACATACTACTCTCCACTAAAAAGGAGCAGTGAACTCACAATCAGTCAATGTCTTGAAGTGAGGAATTCTTTAGTTTGTCTGTCTTACTGAAGTAGGAAGTGACAGATGTAGCTGCTAAAATCTGTAAAGTTTAAAAAGCTCTGATTTTTGCTATGAAGTACAACACAAATGGTTCTATGAAATTATGTTTCTAAAGCACTGAGACAGAGAGTAGCCACTGGAAGCAATTTCATCTCTTTAAGTAAACAACATTGGAAAATTTTCATAGAAGTATATGGTATAAACAGGATTACCATCTGAAATTACTAACAGAACTCTTCACATTCTATAAGCAGGCATATAAAACAATGCACCTATATAGACTACATTACCGAGTTTTAATCAGTAAAATGATAAACATAAATGAAAAAAAGAATCTGAAAGGGAAGTAAATGAATGCGTTCACATCCTGGAAGGGCAAGATTGGTTTTATTTTTTGTTTTACTCAGAGCAGTGTCCTTTTAAACTTCTCCCAACATTTGTCATGTCAACCCTACATGCTCATCTACTTTTACAAGCATCTCCAGCAGTTTCTTTCTCACAATCGAGTCATGAGTCTCTCTGCAAACCAGTCTCCTTGATTTATTTACTTTCTCTTGACTCACAGAAGACACTGACTGACTATGTGATTTGTAAACCCAGATACGTTATATGATTAAAATGTGTTGTTAATATATAATCAATTGCTATCTGGCCAATTCCTTCCCTTTAATAATTCCCTTTCCTCCCACATCCATAGTCTTTCTATCTCTGCACAGTCTCAACGTTTCAAGGACATTGCAAAGCCATAACTCCTCCTGCTTTAATACTTTAATACCTAAGCTGTGAGGTATTTACAAATACAAAGTTTTATGGAGAGACTTTGTGATGCTATCCTGCTCAAAATTATTTAGAAACATTGTTTTCTTATTATAAAACTGGACAGACAATGTCTTCAATCAGATTCAGAAAACTTTCAGGTCAAAACATGGTAAAAATGGTATGGCAGAAAAATCTCTGTAAAATCACAAAATTTTGCCCAATAGTTTATCTACACATTCTGCGTTAAAAACATTTGTTAGTGTTGTATCTTGCTGCAGTCTGTCCCCTTCCTTCTTTATAGTTTATTCATCTACAGTTTTGAATACTATGGACAATCCAGTTTTAAAAAGCTGCTAACCAAAGTTAGCTCAAAAAATAGTATCGAGAAAGCCTTCACGTTCAGTTTGGCACAGATCTAACACTGATTCAGGTATATGAGGCAGCAGAGATTTATGGCCAGACCCCATCCCAGGACATGTCTATACTATGCAATAAGGCATAGTAAAGAAAACCGTATATGCTACCAACCAAGTCAGCCCCAGAACCAGAGATAGCATCAACACAGTGCCATCCAAATGCCACTCCTATCAACACAGGACTGCACTAGCTCTTTTGCAGAGTAGCTGAGGCCACATCTGCACTGATTTGAGTGATATACAGCAATGTCACTGACACTACAGGGTCTTCCACCAGAACAAAACCTGTTCCTTCAGCTCATCACACTCAGATTCAAAAAAAAGACGTTGTGCTAGTGAGCTAATTCTATGGCATTGCATTAAAGTTTTATTATAGACTTAGGCCAGTCTCATTACTATTCAGAAAAGTCTGATTTTAGCACATTTTGACAAGAAGCCTTCCTAATTAGAATGATTGTCAATCATGGCTCCCTGCTGTTCGAAGGTTAATATAGCTGGCTTTTATCTTCAGTGTAAAAAGGCTGCCTTTTTTTTTTTTTTTTTAATTAATTGGAAGATGTAATTATGGAAGTTATAGCATGGATCCAATAATGGTATCTGTCTCAGGGACAGTTTGAGAATCGAGTTCATATTGTTTAGCAGCATCTATTAAACAAGGTCAACTGGAGTCTCTCAGCACGAGAAATTCAATGCGATATTTACAGCTGACAAAGGAAACCATTTAGAAGTTTTGTTTTGGAATTTGTAGGCCTCCTCCAGCCTGCAAACCTGGCTCTGCCCTACTGCTCAAAGGACATAGCAATCTCAGAGTAAATGGAAACCTACGGCTGGAATAGCTGTCATGCACTAATGCTTAAGGCAGGGGTTCTAGTGTTCTCTGCTCTAAAGCACTCTGCTTTAGTAGCTGTGTAAGGCTCCCCTCCACTTCATTTTTTCTGGCATTTATTAAACTAAAATGCAAGCCACGCAGAAGATAAAAGAATCAGTCCAAAAACTGGCACACAAGAGCAACTTTTCTACAGAATGGTACTTGGTTTTGAATCCATCCATTGCAATCTCAAACTGATTTTTGTGATGAGGCATGAAGAAGCAGGGGGTGTCATGTCCATTCTGCTTTAGCTTTAGAACTGCAGTAGAGCAGATTTGTTTGTTAAATTAGATTATTTACTTGTTTAACAGCAAAGGTTTTGTATTCATGTAGTAAGATTGACTTGCCAGATGTAACAATGCAACACTACTACCAACTTTTGTAACAGTACAACATAGCAAGATGGTGGTTTGCCTGAGACGGCCACAGAAACATCCAATCCTGTGACAAAGAGCAAGTCTCCCTTTTATCTTGCAAAATTATTACATTTCTATAACACTCACACTATTTTCACACTTATATTTTGAACTGTTGAACTGATGTTATAGTGTGGCAAGCACAGCTTGCTTAAGCTAGCACTACCACCAGAAACAACAGCCTCAGAACACCTTGTTCCCATTTCTTACTCCCTTCACCCCCAGAATCTCATAGGGGCCTCACAGTGAAACAGAACATGTTTCCCACCCACCAAGTTCTGCTGTAACTTCCATCAGTTTCCAAATTCAATTCACTGTGTGACTGCAAAACCGCTTGTGCTGGCCCAGAAGTGCAAGACACTGGTATGGAAACACGGAGCAAGACTGCGTTTGGCAGTAGGTCTGGCTTAAACAGCATTACAATTTGTGAAATAACTGTTAGCAGAAACAAATGTGTTACAACACATCTTTATCAAAAATGACAGAAAAGGATGAGAAGAATACAGGGACACAGTTTAGCACTGAAGATCAAGCAAAACAAGAACAACTTACTGGACAAAAATAGGTGTTTTCTGCTATGTGGTTTGCAACAACATTGTTTTCTGCAGACAGAGACATTATGAAAAGCAGTGCATCACGGGCCTGTTGGCCTACTGTTCCTTCTCGATGGATGAAGGGAATCAGCAGGGAAAATATGAGGAAATTAGCAGCTCCTTGGTCCTCGCTGGTGTGGAAAAACAGTTCTAAAATAGAGGGATCTTTGGCTATTATAGAGCAGAGCTGGTTCAAGAGGATGACCAACTCTGTTTCCACTGTTGGAGTGGCTGTTCCTGAGCAGGAACTCAGCAACATCATCAAAGGCTTCAAGATGGGCTTGTGATGCAGCAAAGGCTGATGAGACTGGGTTACTAGCATTTCATACATTTTGAGTTGCTCGATTTTTGTCTCATCGGTGAACTCTCGCCGTAGGCTCCAAAGAAAAAGCTTCTCCATGATGTTTTCTGAGACCACAAACTCCAGAATAGGCCCCATTGAGGCATCCTTTGCTTGCTCCTCAATTAACAAGAAAAGCATGTGCTCCACATAATTCTGAACAGTGCTAGCCTCGTCAGGTGAAATTGCCCCGTACTTTGCATGAGTGTTTTTCAAAGGATCATGCTTCTCTAAGATTTTCAGAACCTAAAGAGAAACAAAAGGCAGACGAGTTATTTGAATGCATTTTTTAAAAAAATATGCACTTGCCCCATAAGGAAAAAACCCATCAAAATTCTTAACACAAAAAAGTGCAAACTCTTTTTATGCTTTTAGGTTTTGTCTGTCAAAATATCTAAATTTAAAAGTTTCACATTTGGCATGTACGAGGCCAAAATGTAATGCTT
Source organism: Gymnogyps californianus (assembly GCF_018139145.2). NCBI lineage: Eukaryota > Metazoa > Chordata > Aves > Accipitriformes > Cathartidae > Gymnogyps > Gymnogyps californianus. The sequence goes on from NC_059474.1 coordinate 50,218,582, forward strand.
TTGTTCACTTTTTTATAAGCACCTAAATTTGCCACTTGTTCTATTGCTGAAAACTTGGGGTTCTCTGAAGTATGGATAAACTATGTTCCCTTAGCCTTCAGAAATTGAGTTTCAATGATGTTTGAAATAAGTTTCTTTGTCACAGAGGACTGAAATCAAAGGGGCTGCTCTTCAGCCAGAGTAACTGTGCTCAGGAGTATCAATATCATGAGATGATTTGCAGTAGCAAAAGTAGCAGAAGCCCACAGAGCTGATCTTTCCTTGCCACATCTCATATGACACCAAATGGCCACCAATGCCCACTTACTCTTGCAACATTCAATATAGATTTAGGATTGAGTAACAATTGTCATCCCAGCACTTATACCCTGGGATTAAAGTTCTGCTCTGCACGCAATCAGTGAAGCTCGTTGTCTGTGAAACAACCACTGTCTTTAGCGTTTTTGTGGAGGATAATTGCCACAAAACCACAAAGGAACAGCGGCTTCCCTAACATGACAGCATCACTAGAGTTAAGTGAGAAAAGGTGACTCTTGAACGATGGCTCCTCTGACTCTGGAAACATCTCAGGAACACCACCGTTCATCTGGCTTGCTTCTTGGCATAGCGGAAAAACAGCAAAAGCAGCAGCACAGAAATGAATTTTACATAAACCGTTAGTTATTCATATTACTGCAGCAAATAAGACCTTATGTTATGGTGCTCAGAGCAAAACATCTTTGCCTAAAAGCAATTATAATCCTGATGACAGGCAAACAATTTTTAAATATGCTGAAGTGCATAATCTACATCTATCCATAATAAACAACACTGCATACAGCTTTGCACCATGTGTCTGATATACTTTACATAAGATAGACAAGCCTTATCCAGCACAAGGAAAGGAAGCACAGAGGTTTGCAACAGGGTACAAGTCACAGTGAATCACTAGGAAAGCCAGTAAGAAGATCTAGGCCTTCCCTAAGATATTACCATGTCCTACCACTTCCCATTTAGATGCAAATCTGGAGTTCATTTAGATGCAAATCTGGAGTTCAAAGTGTGATTAGTAAAGCCTAACCATACCTTGAAAGGTCAATTACCTTTGTGTTTTAAAAACGTTTCAGAGTCATCTACTACATTCTGCATGAAAGACATTTGTTCCTGAGCAATTCAGGATTATCCCAAAAGAAAGAATGAAGCAAATTCCTATTAATACAGCCTACTTCAAATCAATAAAACTAATTAACATTACCTGTGCCCAGTGTGTTCTAAACACTATCATGCATGTTTCTGGGTCAACACCCTGCAGGCTCGGAGCCTGCCGATTTTTGCTGATACTGGTTCCAGAGGACATTATAAATTTTCCAAAGGTCAAGCCAACTAGGCCATGCTGGATTTCCTTTTAAAATCCTGTAGTTAGCTACAGATGTTCAAGCATCATGATGAGACTGATACTGTGTTTTGAGCTTTGGTATCCACAGAAATCTGTTTAAAAGAAAACAAATACAAAACATACATATACCTATGCACATCAAATTATAGCATATAACAAAAAAGAACATACTTAAAAAGAACACTAAAACCTTTTTTCTTTTAATTCAGTTTGATAATACAATTTTTTTAAAGCATGTTATATGGGACCATCTTCTCAATCTTTTCCTCATGATAATTCTAATGCTCAAACTTTTGAGATCAGTGACTGAATTAAGGTGCTATTGAAATAAATAAGCATAACAGAAGCTCATGCAGTAAAACATTTTATGCATATGTCACTACATTTTTAGTTTTTCATTATGACATTTTTGCCATCTGACCATGTCTCTCTTCAGAGTTGCTTAGTAATTAATGTTGTACAGACTACACAGGTGAAAAAAAGTACAGGTTATTTCTCTGGTTTTTTAAACCAATATTTCCATGAATAGATATAATTACAAATACTTAAAGTTTTCTGTCAGAAAGCATGTTATAAACAGTTGAAAACATCTGTAGAACACCATATACAAGTAGAAGGATGCATCTGTATCAATAACAAAGTAACCAAAACCAACATAAAAGATAGAACCTTCATGTATCCCAAGCCAAATAAATTGAGATGTCATATTAAAGGACTATGAGAATAAGACCAAACATTGAAACATTCTTTTAATCCATTATTTAATATCCTTGATATCTGAGTATCAAAGTAGTTGCACACTTGCAGGGGAAAGTTAAAATGAAACAAAGACAGATATCTTCCAGATATTTGAGAGGCTTAAGAGAACATATTATTCCCTCAAGCACCAATATCTAAGTCACAGAGTCGTCCCCCGCCTTTTTTTTCCCCTCCATAAGCTTTACATTTTTATTCTCCTTTTTGCAAACCAACTAGGCTTTTAATTTAATTCCGTTTTGGGCCATAGCAAAAAACAAAACAAAACAAAAGCAAATGCAAAAAACCCAAAAACCAAAACCCTCCACAAAAAAGCCCACAACCCAAAACCCCACCCAAACCAAACCTCCACAACACCAACATACAAAGAGTTTAGGAAGACAACAAATGCACTACAAGTTCCTACAGCTCATGTAAATCATAGTAGATTTTTATTTTCATTAGAGACCATTTTGAAGTGCTCTTCTTTTCCCCATTCTTCATTAGGAACCCAAGGGCCCCTGGACATTCATTGGCTTAGTGAAATACATGAGGAAATTTTTGTACCCTAAGTTGCCACAGCCCATATAGCAATTCTTTGCCAGTATGGTAGGTATTTCTCTGCGTATATCTTAAAAGACAAAAATCTTTTCTCTACAGTGGACATCTGTGCTCCCTGCATGTGTGCTCTGCTTATATTCTTGAAACTGTTAGCACAGGAAAACATACAGCCTGTCTCAAAAGTAGCAGCAACTTTTGCCACTTTCAAAATGTCCAAAAATACAGAGTACAATTTTAAGATTTTTGAGACAAGCAAAAAGCAAAAGATGGTTATGCATTCCCCTGTATCTATATATGTATATTCACATGTTCAAGATTCAACTGCATGATCAGAGTCTCCCCGCTCCATCCTAACCCTTGCTTCTTACAGCACATACGATGCATTTCCTATGCATTTTCTGAACACTCTCATGCAACACAGTTAACACTATCTAGTTCATCCTGTTTGCAGATAAAACTTTCCACATGTGGAGAAGCCATCATAAATCCTGGATGGTTTATCTGTTTGGGTAACACTACTTCCAGAACGAAGTTGGTGCTCCATACAAGCTACTCTCCAGATAATAAACCACCTGGAACTAGATGCACTGGAGAGCATTGTGCCAAACCAGTGAGAATTAGCTCATGAGAGCCAGCCAACGCTGGGAACAGAAGTAATCCCTTATAAAATATCATCAAAGTCTCTCTACTCCTTGCCTCCCTACTCCACCCACGCTTCTCACCTGCCTATCTCTTCCATGCTTACACTGGCCTTACACTTTCAAGCACTCTCCTTCCCAACAGTTTGGTTCATATGCTCACTTACTCGAAGGCACCTACCAGTATACTGCTACTTCTTAAACAGTCCTGTAAAAATGAATAGTACTATTTCTACATTACTGATGTTCCTGCACAGGAAAAAAAAAAGAAAAAGAAAAAAACAATTTAAAATAAAAAATAATCAGATCAAAGTAGCAAGTGGATTTGAGAAACCAACTTCAGAGGCATAGGATCTGGGTTTTTTTATCGTTACTGACTTAAGTAGGTATCGCTATATGTTCAATGTACAGCTTCTGGTGACTTTTGCTTGCAGCTCTGAGAGCTCAACATTTCTACCAAAACCACTCAGAAAACAAGATGCATGCTTAGAGATCATTTAGAAAAAGCCTGCTCTAAGTAGTTTGCCTAATATCATACCTAATAATCCCAAGGAATATTTAATTGACCTATTCTTCAGATCACCTGTCCACTTCCTGCCAGTTCCCTCTTTGTCAGTCCTCTCCTTCAAACAGAAATCTTCCCATTTCTGTAAAAGTTCAGCAGGCTCCTCCAGGCAAATATCTTTCACTGCACAGCCCTGATTCGCCCTTTGAGTAGATCTGTCCTGTGAATTAGGTGAAGCAAGCAGCTTTGGAAAAACTAATGTGGTTGTGTAATTAAAGATGGTATCATAAGGTGCAGCAAGAGAACTTAATTAACAAAGCAGAGGCAAGCTCAATTCTGGAATTTACAAGTTGCTTGACTTTACAACTTAGAGGTTGTTTCAATGTAGACTTTCCACGTTATTTAAGAATTTAAATAAAAGAAACTGATATTACACATCTAGATATCACATGACAAATTCTGTCAGCAGTACAGCAGTATGATACCAGGAGTAGAATTGGAAACTTAAGATCAGCGTCCACTATTTAAGCTAGTAAACAACAATAAGGGAGATTATGGCTTTCTTCAAGAATGCTGATAAAAATCAAAGATCAGTGATGTAAGACTCTTGAGATGCATGCAAAGCTCTAGGATGTACCACACACAGGCAACCCAAAACCATTTAACCTGTTACCCTCTCTTCCCCTCTAATCTGTTCTAATTCTCTGTCCTCCCTAGCCTTCACAATTTTTTTTTTCCTCATGCATCTTTCCCATCCCAGCCTCAGACTCTACTCCACAAACTTCAAGACAGTACTCATTCCCTCCCCATCAGACAGATCCTCCTTTAAATAACTACTTCTATCTTGCAGCTCTCTAAACATACTTTTTTGGGGCAGAGGTTCCATACTGGTGCTTCAGTCATTACAGATTCCTGAAATATTGCCCTACTTCTCTGCAGCTATGAGAAGACCTAAAGTGAACAGAAATGGTACATCTGTCACCACACATTCAAAATACAGCAAGATGCCAAGAGATCCAGTGACAGAGCCACTGTTATGTTTGTGTGTCCAGTAGGAAAGCTCACTTTCCACAAAAGTGCTACTTGGTTATTGACAGTTGTGTAAGAATTTATAACCACCACTACGTTACTGAACACTCAAGTCCTGCCTCTGTTAACAGCTTACTGCCTAAGCAGATGACTGCTGTCTGCACTTGCAGTATGGACGTCTTTTCCTACACAAGGACATCCCAAGTCTAGCCACCATATATAAAGAACAGACAGAGCCCCTGTGAAAGAAGTCTTCAAGACAAGCAGGTGTCCCCTCATCTCCTGCATAAAGTCCCCTAAGGTCCTATTTATCCAAGATATTTAAGAGCTTCTTGCTATTTCCAAGTTCCGATTTAGGCACACTCAAATTACAACGCTGGGAGTTCTCAGATACACAGGTCATTAACAACTGCCAGCATTTTGATTCAAATCAGATCTTTTTCAGAGTAAGATGACACTACATCAGAACAGCAAGGGCTTTCAGTGTTGCTATCTCTAGAAATGTCTATGCTACCAACCACAGAAAACTTTTAGGAAGGTTCCCTTGAGCTGATGTTGCATGCATCCTGCCTGGTCCATTTACTGTATTTGTTATTACAGGCATAAACACTACCCCATTGCTTGATAAAGATCTTTGGGAGTATGTGATTGACAAACTCTAAAATAGCAGATTCATCTCCAGCATTTATGTACTCTAAAACCTGCACCTAACAGTATCTGCACATACATACAATCACAAGATTAAAGCCGCTTACATCTTTAATAACAAAGAATCACGAAAAAGATCATTTGTCCCTTGGTGACAAACAGTAACATCTCAGTAAAATTCAGTCTAAGTTCATTCTGAATGTTCACTCCTGCTTCACAAAGTCATCATAAACAGACTGTACAAAGCATCAAATGAAGAACAAAAATACCAAATTTAAATTATTAGCTGAAAACATCTTGCCTGCAGCAAACATTAGGTTGACGAGGGCTAAGTTCACTTGCATCTAGCCCAGCTATCAGATCAGAAATCTAAGAGTAGTGAGAGAACACAGACATTATCTTCACAGCACCCAATACTATGGCTTTTTAATCATCTCTAATTTAAAGTAACAAGACAGCAACAAGCAGACTGCAATGTGCAATAATATTTCTAAGATTACATCAATTCCCTTAAGGAAGCAAATATTTCCAGTTTGGAAAGCATCTTGGAATGATGGGATTTCCTTAGTAATACAAAACACTAATAGATTGTGTAGGCTTCAAAGACTTCAAACTCTGTAATAGTGTTTCAAAAAACATACAAAGCTTTTGACAACTTAAGTGGTCACAGAGTAGATCCTAAAAACAGCGTACCTATTTAAAAAAGGAAAGTAATTGAATTCTAATAGATACTATCTTTTAAGATACATATCAATCTAAAGTTAGCATGCCTTAGTTATAGCAGTAGTAGAAAGAATATATTCATTATATTTGTGGGCGTGGGGTCCTCCACGGGCTGCAGGTGGATATCTGCTCCACCGTGGACCTCCATGGGCTGCAGGGGGACAGCCTGCCTCGCCATGGTCTTCACCACAGACTGCAGGGGAATCTCTGCTCCGGCACCTGCAGCACCTCCTCCCCCTCCTTCTTCACTGACCTTGGTGTCTGCGGAGTTGTTTCTCTCACATCTTCTCACTCCGCTCTCTGGCTGCAACTGCTACCCCCCTGTAACTTCTTTTCCCTTTCTTAAATATGTTATCCCAGAGGCGCTACCACTGTTGCTGATTGGCTCGGCCTTGGCCAGCGGCGGGTCCGTCTTGGAACCCGCTGGCATTAACTTTATCGGACATAGGGGAAGCTTCTAGCAGCTTCTCACAGAAGCCACCCCTGTAGCCCCCCCGCTACCAAAACCTTGCCACACAAACCCAATACAGATTAGTAGGTTTTCTTGATTATTTTGCAAGACTAAATGTGCCACAGTAACTGCAACATTACATTATTCCCGTGAAGTAAAACTAACTCCAATTAAATAGGACAAATAACCTGACCATATTGAGTTCAAAGGTGAGAAAATAAATTAATTTATAAAACACCAATTCATGGAGGAAGGGGTAGAAGTGAACTTGGGGGCCACTAAGAACAAAAGTAACCATTTATTTTAATCAGTTCATGGTTAAAATTTTACAATAATTTAGCCTTTCTGCTCTGCTAAATCCTGATCAAGGTATTACTCCACCATTTGATAGTCCTGACAAGCGCAAATACACCTCTCCTACAGTTCATTCAAAATTCTATTTCCAAAAACCACTGCTCAGTTTAATACTTTGACCCTGCCACACAATAACAGAACCTTCTTAGCAGGTAAATCTTTCTGCAATTCAACTGTATGTTATTTATCAGTTGTTTAGCCCTATTTATTACAAGGCCAAAGTTGGCCTTGTAATGGCATTACATATGCCTTCCAGAGCTATTTCAATTGCCTATACTGACAACACTTTTGTCTCTAATCCCTCCTCTCCTACACGAGGCACCTGCCCCTACCACCAAAGGTTTATATATTTAACAATCCCCATGTGGAACAAGAAGCACCAGCGTACACATCAGCCACATGAGGAACTGAGGTTCAAAGAGACAAGTCAGTATCTCCCCTAAGATCTTCCTATATTCTCTGGGTAACTGGACAACAGCTTCTGAAATTAGGCAACTAATTTGCACCTAGATAAACTTTGTTGGTTTCATATTAAATACCTTTCAATGTGGGCTTGGTTAGTTGGTTGGGTTTTTTTCCTGCAAATCTGGTGAACTGTTGCATATACAAACATGCTAACAAGCACCTGTCTCTCCCTAAGCAGCAGCAGAGAAAGTTACACAGTCACATATATAGGTCTATAACCATCTCTGTGCAGTCTCTGGTAAGTGAAGAGGATGGGAGGAAGAAAGCAGAAAACTTTAGCACAACTCAGCCTATTTCCAGTTTAAAAAAAAAGCAGCAATCCACAGCTGCGCTGGGTAGCTTTAGATTAATGATGAGATTGAGACCCAGTCATTGGACTCGTAGAGGATATCTGCTTTCAGTTTTCCTTCAGAAGTCTGTAAATCATCAACCCTTTTTACACAGCTGATTACAGGGCTGAACTCCCCAATCAACAGAAGTACTTTACTGCAAAGTACGCTGGAAGAACAGCCTAGCAGAGAATCCCTTGTGAAGTCTGCTCCCACTGGAGTGTCTCTTTTCAAAAGTTCACTTTTGAATTAAAAAAAGTAGCACAGAAGTTTGCAGGATTGGGGCTTCCCAGGCAACACACAACATACAGACAAAAGATACACTGCCTAATACAGTAAGGTAGACACAAAATATACTGCAAGGCTGTGCAATTTAATTATCAAGGTTGTCTTCTGTTGAAATGCTAAGATGCTGTGTTCTCCAACAGTTCTTGAACACAAGTGTACCTCTGTTAACAGATACTGTATGCTTTTGCTCTGCTGGCCAAAGCTTTCCACCTTGTCAGTCCAGGTACACAAGAGACAACAGAGAGATGGATAAGAACCCTCGATGGCAGTGAAAAAAACGGCATATATCAAAACATTTTCATGGATCAGTGTAGCATAAAGGGGCTTGAAATTAGACAACTTCAAAGAAGCAGAGGGAAATTATATGGTCTCATGCATAGCTATGCAATCACATCTCTGCAGTCTCTGATAAGTGGATGAGGGAGGGTAGGAGAAAAATGAGTGGCAAATTTTAGCATGCCTCAACTTAGTTCCAGCTTAAAAGGGACCTTGTTCAGGGATTGTTTATTTTTGATTGAAAAGAAAGCCTTCTGCATAAGTTTGTCAGCTTTTCTTTAGGGACTATGATCAGGCAGAGGGTTTAAATTTTATTAACAAGAGTGTTTCAAAGGAAGACATCAATCCTTTCAAAGGAAAGGATTCATCTCACTTACGGTAAGTTTTGCTACAAAAGCAAAGCCTATGAAGAACAGTCACATCCCCACCCTTAATGATCCTACACATTCACCACCAGAATGCAGAAGGATTACAGCTTGCTCACTCGAGAGCAGTAGGTCTGTGGTAGGCAACTGAGAAAACGTTAAAAGCCACTGCATCAGAGGATCCTCTTTTTGGTTAAGTACGACTCATCTTCAGAAGCTCTACTAGCAAGCAAGCTGCAGCAGATTACTAGAGGAACAGTTTAAACTACATGAACAATTATCCTCCTTCTTCATTTGTTCTTTCGTGTTTCAATGCTGCAGTCCATCAATTCTCCTGTCCTTTGTCTACCTCAAGAAAACATTTAACATTTAGTCAGCTTTCTTCAATCTATCTTTTCTACCCACTATCTGCAAAGACAGTATGCCTTCTGTGTGTGGGTGGGAGAAGATATGTTTTACACTGATAAAGCTATCTGCTTAAAAGCCTAACAGAGAAAAAGCCACCACAAATTGTAAAGCAATGTAGTTAATCCAAGTATCAATCTGTTCTCATCAAGCACAATTTAATCCAACCTGCTAACATGAAAGTAAGACTGTCTTGTGACTTGTCCACACAGAGACTGCCTAACAAGATCTATCTCATGAGAGAAACTACACACAGTATGTTTTATAATGAGACAAAAATCTTACTGTCCCATCTACAGTCAGCCTGCTGCAGTTAAAAACCACAATTCATCTTTTCTCAGATCTCCAGGGAGCCACAACTACTCACATGTTTATTGTAAATTCACATTAGCTCAGACAACTAATTGGGGTACCACTAACCTCTTCATGTGATCTATGTAATCCTATGGTATTATACGTTAGGTGATCCAGGTTACAGCATTAAATAAATACATGGTTCTCCAGACACATGAATGGGCAATTCCCCCACAGTAAGTACAGCAACAGTGACAGGCAAGAGGCCCACAAGACAGCCCCAGCTCAGCAGTGCTGCAATGGCGTAAATGTGCATGCTTCAAGGGCAAGCAACGGGATCAACTTACACTGGCAGCCTATGCACTGGGACACAGGCTAAGCCAAATCCCAAGCCTTCAGAGACTGCTGCTGCATGGGTCAGCCAAAAGGAAAGAACAGAGAGGCCAGTTAGGTAGTATGGTCCAAAACGCATTGATAGTTAGGCTAAAATTATACACAGTAGGTCTAGGAAGGTATACAGCTAACCAGCAAAGACAATTCATCAAAGGGCATACTACCAAAGCTACAGAAATGGCAGTGATTGCTCAAGAAAACAGTAATCAAGTAATTAAACAAAGCAGAGCACTTGACAGAGACCTTGACCTCCTCAAGGAAGGCTCTATTTACCTGATAAACCACGGGGCATGTTCCTCTACCATGTGCATTTGCACATAGGCAATTTCACTGGAACTCAAGAGCATACAATCACTGAAGTTACTCTTGCAAAGTCCCAGGAGGAATGAACTACATGTTCGTATCCCTAGGTCATAAATCTGAAGCTATGCAGGGAAAAAAAATAAGGTTGCAATCCTAGTGGTATGACTTGTTCCTTTTAGAGAGGAGATAAGGAATATAATAAACCTGTTTCTCTGTTGTATTTGATCTCCTCACATTTGGCCTACTACAGAAAGCAACAATTCAGTAACAATTAGTGGTTCAAAACACAGATTATGTTGGTTAAAAACTTAAGAATAAAATAGCAGCTAGGGTTCTTAAAATCCAAGATAGATATCTCTCTATTCTTAGTAGCACTCAGGCACAGTATGACTGAGGTATCTTGTCTGCTACTAGCAGACAACTGCTGCAAAAGGGATATCAAAACCTTAAACTAAACTGGAAAAAAAAAATTAAAAATAGCAGCTCAGAAAAGTTAATTTCTACCTATATACTGAAGAAGGCAGATGTCATTGAACTGAAATCAATTCAAAGGCTTTAACTTTGCTGGTTCATTCCCAAATCACCACCAAAATTGCTGACCCAAGAAAAGCATGTTTCCACAGAAAAATCAAGTCATTAAAATGTCTGAGGCCCACAGACCAAAGCGTTGGGTGTTGTACTGTGTGAGACAGGCATTACAAGCAAAACAAAACTCAGTTTAAAACTTTGTACTGTGAATATGCTTTCATACCAAGTTTCAAAGAGAAAGACAACAACCCCAAAGGGCATAGCACACGTCACTGAATGAAAGCTACCTTCCATTCCTTGATTTATAGGCGAATTGCAGATATCAGCTGCTGTGTCTACACTAGTAATTTTGTTTTGTCATAATTGAAGTGAATTATCGGGAAAAAATAGTTGTTGCCAACCTCCCCATCTCTACCGAGAATTTGTACACGGTTTATTTCAAAATTCATCACTCTCCAGAAGTGGGAGGGAGCAACACATCAGAAAGCAGACATTTAACAAAACCTACTTTATGTTCTGGTTATGCTAGTGGAAGAAAGAAATCAAAATGATCCATGCAATCTGCAACATCGATTTTGCTTTCCAAGAGAATTCTGACATCTGTGTGACATACAAACTTGGCCCCAACACAGTCATAATTAAGGAAAACCACATGCTTCTTGAAGTTGTGATGCTGAAGTGAATGGAACTTCTTTTCTTTTTTAAGAAGTGTCTATAAACAATGTCTATAGCTAAAAGTATAAAATAAATTTGTAAGAAATGATTAAATTGCCTATCTAGAAAACCTTCCTGACAGGAAGATGAATGAGATTAGCAAAGCAGTAGAAGACTCTATACTCTGAAGATTTAAAAATATTTTCAGAACACTAGCATACAGAATAGGAGATACTACCTTCCCGAGAGAAAGATGGTCTAGGAAAAAGTTATCAATACATCTGTAATTATCATATGTAGATTACAGAAAACAAGATTAAGCTATATATTTTACGGCTACAGCAATAATATGTAAGACAATTTTTCAAGTGATTTGTATAACATGTCAAACTACTCATTATAGTAAGTGTAAGAAGTCCAAGAATAATGTTCTCAAGTCTACAAAGTGACATTAAAGACGATGTGTATGCTTTCAGCACTAATCCACAATAAAAATGCAAATACACATATATATTCTAAACATTCCACGTTTTATGATAGAAAAGCCATAAACATATTTTTTTTTTATTTCCAAACTCTCAGATGATTCTGCAGGTTCTAAATATAGTTCAAACACAAGAATCAGTAGTAAAACACCATGAAGATTATCCTGATTACTTGATCAATAAACCAACAAACCAACCAACAAGTTTCCCCAGAGGATTGTCACCAAGTTTTCACTGAGAAAAGAACTTCCACTTTGCAGATGGAATTCCTCTCTCTTGTCCACATGCATGTGTTACTTCTCTTTATCTGTCTCTTTCAAATTAAAAGCTCCAGAAAAGGACAGAATATGCCATAAAATCAAAACTGTTAGGTATAGAATGGATATTGCGTAGTTGTTAACATAATACTTACTCTAGAAGCATATTTATTTCTCCTCCCAGGGCTTCATTCACAATACAAAGTTCTTTTTTTCCTGGGGAAAAAAATGGTTTTATAACTGTATCTAAATTTAAGTAGCTATCTATCACACAATAAAACCCTCTCATACTTCTCAATATGTTCATTATAGGACATGGACTATAATAATTGACTAGATGACTTGAATCTATCATTTATCTTTCTGTACATGGTTAACAGAAATTACTCATTTTAGAGAGAATTACCACCGCAAGATACTTATCCACCAAATCAACATTATTTCCTACACTCCGAAGTGATAACCTGTTAGTGACATGATAAACTAATGAACGAAGGGAATGAGCAAAAGCATATCGTTACACAGCTTCAGGACTACACAGCTTCAGGACAACTGTTTCATTGCACTCTAGGATGGCAGAAGCCCATCACAAATTACTCTTCAAACCTAGTAAACTTAATGAGCTACTACAACTTGAAAGGTTGTTTTCCAACCTAAACAACTCTATGGTTCTATATCTCACCCTATGTACTATGTATCGCCTGACATTAGGTAGGGGCTTGCGATAAAATGTTATATTCAGTGGATTGACACTTTTGAATGTAAATGTACTTTTGTGGTCTTTTTTGCTTTCTTTTAAAAAATAAAAAGAAGAACAGAAAGAACAGAACACGATGTGAACCAACATTGTTTGCATCAGACATTTGCAATTTAGCTTGGAGAAAGCTCCAGAAGCTAGTGAACTCCCTTTGTCCTAAATTATGTTCCAGGCTTGGCAAAGAGAAAAGCACTTGCAAAATCCTTTTTCATTTCCTTTTATTGACTATCAATTCCCAAATTCGGGGAAAACCACTGAATAAATATTACTGTTTAATATGAGACCCACAAATCACTACAGCACACTGTTCGCTGAAGAACAAGGGTGAGGAAGAAGAAAAGAAAAGGAAAAAAAAAAGGCAAAACAAGCACTCCTTACAAAATCCTATCCCGTCCCTCCAGTTCCCCATTCCTGTAACACACAAAACCGCAGGTATTTGGTCTCATAGGAAACTGCACAGAAACGCTGCTCTCCCTCTCCCTTTCTATTCCATCTCAGAGCAGACAAGCAGAAGTTGAAGATTCATTTTATATTAATTCCTATTGCAAAGTGAAGAACCTCAATAAAATAACACTTCCCCCATCTGTGAGCATAGATCCATGAAAAACCAACCTCTCCTCCTGCAGTGACACCCTTATTTAAAAATATTAGTACAGATTTGCAAGTTGAGTGGACTTTGACAGATTATGGCTTTCTAGATGCACGTTGAATTTTTTGCTTTTAACACATATGGTAGTGAACAGCAAAATCCAAAGTGGATTGTTGGCATTTTTACGATGTTTAGTGCGTAAAAAGCCAAATCAAAGAAAAATCCACATTATTTATATTTCCATTTCTATTTAGTTTCATTGCATTTTATACAGGTGGTAGATGTTTTTCCCTCTAAGCTTCTCCAGCTTTCCTAGGAATAAATTTATTTGTGTCATGTAAACAGTGTTAAGTTGTCCATTATGCAGAGTAGAAATTAATTCTTCATCTCTGCTCTCATAACACAAGTCTACTCTACTATGAAAATATGTTACACTCTTACACTACCTAGTCTTCTGCAACTGGAAACTGAGTGACATTACAGCATCTTCCATTCTTGTGACTACCTTTGCCTGGATAATAAGACATATAAATGCACTGGCAAAAAAGAAATATATATAGTCTATACAACACTTGTCTCAGACATGTTGCCAGCATGCAAAAAAAAGAAACTGCTAAATAACCAAGGGAACAATTTAAATAAATAAATAAATAAATAAAAATAAATCCAGGTAATCTGACACTTTCATAACAATTCTGTATCATTTTTTTTTTCAGTCTTGCCTTTAAACCTTTGGGAAAGCATGAATAGAAATACAGGTGTCTTTCTAGTCCAGGGAGGAATGAAGATAAACTAGCAACTTTCACGCCTTGGAGGGTAAAAGAAGGTAAATAGCAGCCCTTTCCGAATTGCAAATGAAGACTATACATCTTATAAAAGAAGTGCTCTGAAAAACACGGAACCTCACAAATGTTGTGGGAGAACAATACCTACTAAAAGGTGGGGTCAATATCAGAAGCTAGTAAAAATAAAATTTAATTACCACTTAAACTTTTTAACAGTTGGAATGATCAATACTGAAAGCTTAGTAAAGAAGACAGTTGGATGTCAGCCCTAGCAGGAGTGTTTCTCGGTACAGATAACCCAAAGTCAAACCACAACCTCTCCCATCTAATTTTATAACACCTATGGAGACTTCTACAGGCATGGGAAAGCACCGGTTCCACCCATCAATAGGTTGTTCTTAGTCTTGCCTGCACACCTCCAAAAGTGGGGAGTGTCTGTATATGTCTTTGGGAACCCTGCTGCTGCTCACCTCTACTACTGTCCTCCCATCTGAGGCTGTCAGAGCTGCAGAAGCTACAGTACATCAGTACTTTTTTTTTTTTTTTAAAGTAGTTGGGGTGTAACTCTTATCTCTCATGCCTGAAATCCAGCACCTCTCCTCCCCATTTCCCTTCATCCCAAATTTTTCAATTCACCTTTACGATATTCTTGAAAATTGGCAATAGATGTGCATTGCAAACTGAGCCTTATGCAAAGTCACATACGACATACCAGTCCTCACAGAGCTCCAAAGGAGAAGCACAAGCTGAAGGCAGGAACAGTTTGAAAGTCTGTCTATATGCACAGGCCTTGAACGTTTGTCAGCTGTAACCACAGTATGTTTGGAAGTAAGACCTCCAGCTTTATTCCTGAGGACATGGTTCTTGACACTGAATAACAAATTTAGGATTTTTTTTCCAACTTCTCAATTAAAAAGGGAAATAGGTTATGAAAATTAGAAAGCATATGTCAAATGAATGTTTTGGTTTGATATATCAGTTATGAAAGTACTTTAGTACGTGCAAAACCATTAGATCGTTTACCAGTTATCTCTGCTGAAACAAAACTTACAGTATTTCTATTGTCACCACATATATTGCCATCTCTGCACTCTGTTTTATGTTCTTCCACATTTTACTCTGTTTTATCTTCAAGTCCACCTATCCCCACAGACACCATTTTACTTGCATCATAATTCATGCCATGGGCACTCCAATAATAAAGCACTTCAACACTGTTTCAGGATACGTTGTCTCTCCGCTAGTCAGTGTTCAGATATCCCTGCTGTTCTCAAGCATACTTGTACTCTGAAGGACATTAACCTCCAGTGCTGAGAGTCACAGAATGTCTCAGGAGGCCCTTCATTGCCTTTATGGGAGAATTTGCATACAATCAAGCGTCTGCGCTGAAAAACTAACTGAAAATAAATGGTGTTGTTAGTAAGTCAGCACTAAACCAAACATATATGACTAATGACAAGTTAATGAAGGATGGTAGAAAACCTCTCTTCAGGAGTGCTGGTACCAAAAGCGCATCTGCCTCCAATTACACATACCACAACAATCAACCTAATTAGAAAGAACCAGCCCCCAAAGTTGCCAACACATGAAAATTCAAACCCACTAGATTCAACATGTACAGTTGGGGTTGTGGCAATGCCTCTCCATCCTCTAACTCAGCAGGACTGGGAGCCAAGATCCACAGTCTTCTCTGACAAGGGAAAAACTGAGTTTTCCCTGTGACAGTGCATCTATCTACCAACTTGACCATCAATAATATCAATACAAAAAATAAAACACAGTACTACTAGCATAGTAAATCTACCACCAGAAGCAGTCAATGGGCTCCATGGACCCATGAGGGCTGTAGCTACTGCTATTAAAATACAGTGCTACAGCAGCTGTCCCATCTCACATCCCTCAGAGTACTACAAAGGGTTTTAAGTCTCAATTTAACATGGGACGGTAAGAAAAGAGATTCACCTTGCACCTCTAGCAATCATTTAAACAACGGATTCTCTCAGACCATTTCAGGTATATCTGAAGTACTATTTTAACATTGCTCTAGAAAGAGGTGCAATCATTAAAGAACTCAATCTGAGAAGATTAATGTAAATTTTTCGAAATAAAGACCACATGGAAGCAAACCTGAACCAAATCACCTTACAAGAGGAGTGATTGAGTTTTGTTGCCTCAGACACCAGAACCAACCACGTTCACTCACGATCACCGAATCTTACAAACATTTATTGGGAAACCTTCAAAGCTTGAAAGTTTCTAGATGGATTGAACAAGTTTCTTTGGACTTAGACAAGATTGTATGAGCGATTTGCTGGGAAAAAGTATTAACTGGACTTGCCAGAAGAATTCCCTCAAATCTGTTAAATTCCCCTCTTACTTGCTCTGAATAGCATGCTGGGGACACAATCATCATCACGAGCCATAGTGGTAACTGCCTATATCAAGAGTTCAGGCCAGGAGACTTAACGTTCTCCTCCAATTCTCTTCCTTTTTATGTGAGCCTAAGGCAAATCACTCAGCTCAGTTTCTCCTGTAAAATGAGAGCAACAGACTTTTGGAGAGCTCCGATTATTATTAAAGCAGCAAGTCATCACTATTCAGTTGACAGTCTGGCTGTTTTAACTGCCCAGAAAACTCTCAGAGTCCCTACGCACCACACTCAGACAACACACTTAGATTTACGGCCCCCATCAGAAACTCCTACTTGGCAAAACGTTTTTAAAGCCAGGGCCTACAAGTAATGAATTCTCATCTTACCTTCATTTCTGTATTTTGGCATTGCGCAGAAAAGATAAGACACAATCAAGGCCCTCTAAATGAAGAAAAAAATACATTAAGTGTTTCAGAACACCAGTGGGAGGATTTCATGCAATGTATGGCTATTATTAGAGTGCTATTTTGCTTAGCAGATCAGAGGATATAATCAGCAGATGATGCAGCCATGATTTGCGAAGCACAGCCTTATTAAAGACTAATGAGATAAATGAGTTAAAATTTAGATTTTGCTCCACTCATAAGGTTCATTGGCACACTTAACTCCAACACCATGGTTTGAATATTAAGCCCACTTATTAATGTCTAGTAAAGCTAATTATAATGCTGAGTGGCATTAAACTATAATAACCAAGCAGCATGTAAGAATCACATCCTTTAGTATTACTGTAGCTCTGAAGTTAAGTGTTCTGCACCTGGAAATAAACACCTGTCAAGCTCATGCTGTGAGAAAGCACTAGCCTTCTGTGCCTTTTTCCTGACGCTTCTGAAAGCCCAAAGCCATGTTCTAACAATGCAACAGGCAGGTAAACATTGCTTGTTACTATGATTTCAACAGTGTCTGTCTGTCTTATTGCAGTAACAGTAAGGATTAAGTGACAAGTATTTTTATATATACAATACATTACAGTACACTTGGCATATACTCTCTAATCCCTAACAGAAAAAGCACTGAGGTACTGACAAAATTAACAACAAAAGCCTGGAGACCATATTTGTTTGTTTTTACTCACCTTTTTCACCACCTTCTGTCAAAACTACACATATTACTGTAAAACACCCACCATTTACTGAAAAGGATATTGAAAATACAATTTAGGCCTTACACTACCCTGTATATTTTTATGCCACATCTATCGAAAGTGAGCACTTAAATGGACAATGATCATTTTTAAGGATAAGAGGACAAGGGCCGTAACATTCTTTCCATTTTAATCTCCGCAATGTATCTGTCCTGTGACAGCAATGGAAAGAAGGGAAGACAGGGGATAATCAAGTGCCAGCTATCCATGGACCAGTAGTAACCAGTGTCAGGACTCACATGTGCCAGTCCAAAAAGAATTTCTGGTAAGCACAGGTTTAAGATGCAGAGTTCCTCTGGGAGCTCCCCATCCCAAGACAAGAGCGGCACCAGCTTTCCTTCCATGAGGAAAGCCACGGAAAGTATAGGACTGCACAGCAGCCATCATTACCTTTTCAAAGTAAAATATACAAAAAGAATGACAACAAAAAGCATAAAAACACTACAGATAAAACAACTCCACTTCTTATTTGTAAGGTAATACCCAAAACCAAACATTCATTATGCACGTAAAAAAGGCATTGCAGAACTACCAGAATTTTTTCTTCTGTGGGGAAAAGTGAAAAAGCACTTACAGTGTGACAATAAAAGAAACTAGCTGAGCAAATCATGTGTGAAGCATTAAATGCAACTGCTTTTTGGAACGCGTTTTTGTTTCTTTCAATTTATCACCCAATTTAAATAATTCAGCTTGTAGTACAATCCATTCTGCTTTCTTCAGCCCAGCTTTAAAATACAGGCACACCATATTTCAGCAGTAGAAGCAAAGAAATGCAGTGGAGCTCAGAAACAGAAGATTCAGTATATGGCTTGATGTGAAGCATTCCACTGCATCTCTGGTTGTAGGAATCCATGGCTATACACTGGTATCCCCAAGACCATGCTGTAGCCAGGCACAAAAAGAATGAGAGCAGTCTGCTTCAGTGGTAGGTTCTAGTGCCTCAAAACCACCAATCCACATGAGCTCCACCAGACCCTTTCACCTACTGGTAGCATGAGTTATGTCAAAAGAAACCCACCCCCCCCACACCCCCCCCCACCCCCCCCCCCCCCCCCCCCCCCCCCCCCCCCCCCCCCCCCCCCCCCCCCCCCCCCCCCCCCCCCCCCCCCCCCCCCCCCCCCCCCCCCCCCCCCCCCCCCCCACCCCCCCCGTGCTCTTCACGTGGTTCCTGTGGCACACATCAGGTCCTGAAGCCAAACCTGGAAAGGAGTGTTTATTGAGTGCTCAGAGGATCCCTCCCAACAATCTGTCTTGAAAATGGATACTTGTGACTTTGGAAAAGCAGAACCATCAAGCGTCTTCCCCTAAGGGAAAATCCTGGCAGCCTGATCCCACAGGAGCTCCTCTCTCTACACAGGTTCTTCCCACAGAGGAGAAAGTGGCTCTGCAGTTTTTTTCCTTCAATACATTGCAGTAGATGTGGCTTTTCCCAAGCCATTTTATGAGTATAGTTTGTTTACTAAAAGAATAATCAGAGAAGCTGCTCCAATTACTCTTTCAACTATGCTAATACTTGGTAGGTATTCTGAATCTAAATGCTTCAATACTTCCCTGCATCTATAAACAACAGATGCATCTAAAGCATATTACATTTTTAAAAGAGAGACAGCCAGCAGCACAGTATTCCCACAGGCAGCCTTGTCAGGAAAAGATGTAAGTGGTAAATAATTAATTTTCCTAGGTTAACTTGAATTCCAGGCTAGCATTTGTGAGCAACAGTGCCATGGAAAGGCAACTAACAACTCTAGTTTTTATTCCTGTCCAGTAAGGAGCTTTACCTTACATGCAAGCACTGAAAGCAAAAGTTTTGTCATCTCAGAGATAGGAAAAATAAAGAACACTTATGCAAGTCCAGCAAAGACTCTTCTGTGAAATACAAAGAACTCGGAAGTCTGTGCTTGGCTACTACTGTATTTTTTATTATTTCCTTTTCTGACAGTTAATGGGCCAAAACCAGACAGGTGCTGAGCACTGATGTCAGACTGCAGCACACAGAACCTTCCAGTATCATCTACCCTACAAATAATTAAAGACATCATCCACTGCTTACTATGCTTTTTTCTCCCGCATTACAGATGTTTGGCAGGAAGATTGGGGACAATTCTAAACACGGGGCGGGGGAGCACCTTCCAGCCAAATCTTCTTTTCAACATTGATCTTAAGTTTAGCAGTTTAACAGTACCTAAAATATTACGAATAATACTGGTGTACATTCAATATCTGTGGTTTGAAGTGACTGAAGTTTTATACAGACTATCAACTGATGAACTGCGATGCCATATCATACTTAGAAAAGGTGAATGACCTAATTCTTTTACCATTTCTATTTGTTGCCCTAAAAGTGCTGGCAGATCATAACAGACAAGGAATAGCTCATACAATCGAGAATAAGCTGGCCGTTGAGACAAGACTTTGCAGAAGGTAGTTCCTTTTCCCTGGAAATGGTCCACAAAAATGGACTAGAAAACCATCTACATAAGCATTTAAGAAACAAACTTCATTAACATATTGCTTACGCATTAATTTTCTGACAAATGAGGGGTTTCTTAAGTAACTCTATACCTGGTGGTACCCATAAAGGGGCAGAAGAGCCTCTCACACTTAGCTTCATTTTCAAGCCATGGAACTAGATCTAATACCCCAGGAATTTTTCTTCCAAATCTGATTTTATTTCTTGTGCTTCTAGAACTGCCTTAACTCTGTGACCGAGAGCAAAGTTGATGGACCTCAAGATCCTATTTCCTTTCATTTCAGTCGGCTGAATTTTTAGAGGATCAGAATACAGTTATATATTTCTTTATAATAGAGCTGCATTACAACCATGATAAAGAAATGGGAGAAATGTTCCGCTCTGTTCATTATGATCAATAGATTATGTAGCTCAGACAGAAAGCAGAAGGAATTATGAAAAAAGAAAGTAATCTTTAAACTATTAATATTTCCAGAACAACTTTTCTTTCAGATACGCAGATTCCCACCTCCCAAACACAGCCAATAATGTCAGAAGCCCTGAGATTCATATGGTCAGAATGACTAATATTTACATTAAGCAAATGTATTGCCATAGTAACATAGACACCACAGAGCTATCTACCTGCCACAGCTCACTAAATTATTTAGCATGCCAATACTACAGTGACACTGTGTAAATGATCACATTCATTAACAGCAGAGCATATGCTGAAAAACTGAATGTTAGACAGCTGTATTTATTGCCATGAAAAAAACCCAACAGCACCAGTATTGAAAAAAAAAAGCAGAGAAGCATAGAGGAAGGCTACAACCTGCAGCAGAACAACACACCTTGAAAAGTTTTATTTAAAAAACCTGTCCACATCCCCATCCCTGTGCAAAGCAGCACAAACTATAATCCCACTTATGGGACATAAGGCTGACCCACTGTGGCCAGAATGAACTGAGATATTAGCTACTTCCCGCATTACATTTTAGGGATAGTCATTAAATTCGTTTAACATGCATCTTACATTCCCAAAATAGTATTCTACATTGTGGGATTATAAGAGCTAGTGCACATGAAATATTTGTAAGTAACTATGACACACTCTCCGAAATCTGTAGTTCTTCAACAGTCAATTTACAGTTAGGAGAGAGGTGCAATATTCTGGGTGATAGTCTGCCACATCCTCCAAGTGGTAGATGATGGCAGAGATCTGAGTGTTTTGTGTAAGTCGCTATCCTCAACCCGAGTTAAAGCAGTTTGGAAACCTCAAGCACTTCCTGCACTACGGATATTTTCCCCTCATCATGTGCAATGGCAGAATCAATGACAGCTCAAGAAAATGAAGGGACAGCCCAGGTCAGCTCTTGCGACCAGATGGATTTCTTCCTAATTGTTGGCAGCTGTAGCCCTTCTTTTGTTGGACACAAATCATGTTTTTTCACATCTCTGAACTCAAAACCACCAAGAGGAAACCTAAGAGTCATAGCACAAAGATCCAGGCACAAAACTAATCCAGCCCAGCTCTAACCAACTCCTGTTCTCTCTGATCTTTTTAATTCTTCATAGGCTCAATTTACAGAATTTCAATGCAAGAGGAAGCTTTAAATAACTTCTTCTACTAAATTTTTACAGAAAATAAATCTGGCATAAACCCTTCTCCACCCTCATGCTTGTATTATTATTCACCTGCATGGAAATGCCACAAAGTCTTACTTAAAGACATTTTTATAGTACTAGCAATAATCAAATCTAACCTCAAAACAATAGATTACCATAACAGAGACTCATGTAGAATTTGATCTTGAGAGACCAGTTTTTCAAAATATCACAGTGTTTGGGTCATGCTGCTCTCCAGAGAGAATACTGCTTAAATAACAAGAGTCTGTTTTTCTTAAGTTATTTTAATTAAGAATTATTCAAGAACTGACTTGATCCTCTGCAGGAGAACATCAGGAAAGTACAGAGAACTGCACCATGGTTTGAAAGCAGTTTTAGAAAGTAGTCTCATGGGACCTATCAATAAAATCCAGATTACTTTCCACTCTCTACTAAGTATTTTAGATCTTTGGAATATATTCCATACTGTAAGACAATGTGACATGCATAATTTATTGTTTTTAACTCATTCAAACAATGAGTGACATTGCGTATCTCACTGTCACATGAAAGAAATCCTCCCTAAATGCTCCATCTGTATAGCCTCAACCTTTCCCTCCATTCACCAGCTGAATCTTATTTCTAAGATAAAACAGTCAAAGATACTCACACCAAAGTAATACTGAGACTTTCTCTTTGCCAGACAGAGGATTAAAAAAAACCCGAAAACCAAAAAACACCACCACAACAAAACCCCACAAATTTTTCATTCCATTATCTTTAGAAGATAACAGTAATAAAAATCATCATTTTGAAACATGCTGTTGACAATCAGCTTGATTCTGCTTGTCATCTCAAAGATCCTCTCTCCTACTGGAATCTGCTACAGGAACCACTTCTAAAAATATATATTTTCTCAGTAGACAATATAAACAATTCATGCAGTTATTTAGTGACTTCTTGTATCCAAGAAGTAGACAGAACTATAGTTAGTGGCATATCATACTGGACCAATCTGTGCTTACAATTTTCCTGACCTCTTGACAATTCTTACAGCTGAGAACGTAAGATTGGCACTTTGAATTAACTAAAGCATCTTCCAATGCTAACTAAAACATCAGCATTACTGTTACTAGTAATTCTAGCCAAGCTTCTTGCTATTCTAGATTTATTGCAGGAGCTTAATTTGCAAGATTGCCATAATCAGACAAGAGGTATCAAGGGGGTTGAATGATTTGAAGTAAGAGAAATTTAAAAAACAAAACAAAACAAAAGTGCAGGCTGACAGTTCTCTACTATGGAAACAGTGCAGGAATTGGCTATCTTTGTTCTGTCAATTCCTCTGAAGTAGTACTATAGAAATGTAATGTAGGATCAAAACAGAATTCTGAAAGCTATGCACAGTACAACTACAGAAAGACAAAAGCATCCATAAAAAGCCATACTTAGCCATGACTATACAAACAGCTTCCCAATATTCAGACTAGAAAGGGGTGCCTCAAATATTGCTACTGGAGAACACAGGAGTGGTGAAGAATGCCAAAAAGTTGACTGCTTACGGAAGTCAGTTCATCTTCCAAAAGTATTTAGGCAGTGAACCTCTTACGGAGACTCACGGAGTCTCCACTCAGTATCCCACTTGAGATCATGAGTTTAACAGAATGTCTGCTGATTTTAGAGAAATATCTTAATCTGTGAAAGATGAATACTGCTGATAAGACTGTCAAAATATAAATTGATCAGATGAAAAGCAACTGACTTGTGGACTAATTAGCAACAAGGAATAAAATTATGCAAAGCCTCCAAATTCCAGGCAGAGGTATCAATTACATTTACAAATTACAAATCACCTTGCTGATAAAGTGCAAGCTGGAAATAGGAAGTCACCTTCAAGTATTCAGCATCTTAAAGCACATTTGCAATGGAGCCAGCGGGGATATCTACTCGGTTCATTGGAGTAATTTAAAATGTGCACTAATACTTGAAATGTTTCTATGACAATAGAGCACCCAGCTAAAGTGCCTGAGATAAGCCTTTGACAATTCTAGATAAGAAACACTAAGCAATTAAGAGACCTATCCAAACACTAACCTTAAATTCCACTCAGGTTGAATTTTCTCCTGCAACTCACATCTTTCAAGCTTATAACTGAAAGCACTAGAAAAGTCAGTCCTGCTAAATAAAGCACAATTAATTGTAAACAGAAAACCTGTATTTTGTTTTCAAGCCAACAGTGAGTAGATGAACCCAAAAAGTAACAACAGTCCACAGGAATACTGGCTTAATTTTATTGGATATGGTTCAGCACCACTACTACTGGACCCAAAGTGTCTCCTGCAAAACAATTCAAGTAACAGCAATGCAAAACACTGCTCCAACAGGAGTGCTTTACAGATCAGATGTGGTACCATTCCCAAACCAAATCCACGTTTCTGCATGGTGCTATATTATGCTATAACAAATCTTACCAAAACCTAATATTAAGCAAGCTTTACATGTTACCAGCTTACATACAGCAGAATGAGAACTAATAATGACTGCAGATGAAGCTGAGCTGACTTCAGGCAGAACGGATGCCTCTGTGCTGAGCCTCCCAGTGCTTCCAGTTCCTGGAACACATGTCCAAAGTGGTTCTGTATAGCAGCCATTTATTAATTTTGGTTCTGTGTCAGGAAAAATTGGTTGCACCATTACCAGAGACAAACTGACTTTGGAAACATTAAAGCTGGATTTTCTGCAGTGCTGTGCCATGCCATGCCAACTCCAACATACCTAAACTCTTTTTGGATCTACAGCATGGTTAGTCCACAGTCCAGATAATCTGGCAACATAATTGTGAGTTGACATTACACACGTATGGTCAATATGGATTACAAAAATTTTGCACAGTATGAATTATGAAATTATATAACCAGACATAAAGCGTACTGCACAATAAGCAAGACTTCTTTTAGGCTTTCGCAGTGATCAAATATAATGGCTGCTTGAACTCCCTTAACTAGTACACAGAGTAGCAGGTTCAGAAGAAGAGCAAAATATGACATTTCAGTATCGCTTACTTTAAAAGATGACTTTAAAGCAAAATGCTTTTATTGTATAAAAGATGACTCAAATCAGAATCTTTTTTTACTCTGTATATACAACAAAATCTGACCCACTATAAGGGTTTTTGCATCCAGATTGTAAATAGACCTATCATACACATCCACAGGTAAATTAAGCTGGATAGCTAAAAACTCATATGTGTACCCAATTTTAATTTCTGGATGACCAAACCTGTTCTGTGTCAGCAAGGCAAATTTAAGTCTGCAGTGCATTACCGGGTAGTCCTCTACTACAGTTGTATATGCATGCATGTGCACACACGTGCTAACTGCAGCACATTTGCACAGCTCAGAAAGTATCTTGAGAATAAGAACAAAAAAGTCTAAATTCACCATTTCTCTGCCTCAGTTAAATTTAAAAGTCAGACTAAAGCAGGTATGGGAGCTGAACGGCAGCTCTACTGCAGTTTCACATGTTAAGGTTAACAAGCAGCAAGTAGGCTAGCTGACAAGGACATAATTGACATTAATGGCAACGGCAGCACATCCAGTTTCCAGTGCTGTAGTCACCATCTCAAGGGTGTTTTGTTAACACTGAAGTATCAATGACTGTACAAATAGAATATTTTACATCAATGTTTTTACTTTTAACATATTCAAGAATCCTGTGATCCATTTTGTTACTTTCTCATGCACTATTCTGATACAAGGCTTGGCCTCACCCAGTGTGATGGGTCCTGTTCAGTTTAATGGCAACTTGATTCCCCTTTCTTAAAGTGAAATAGAAAAGCTATAAAAGGTTCATTTGTATTATTATTTGTTACTATTGCCCTTCCTTCCAGGCTCCCCCTTTAAACCCAATTTTTCAAGGGACACACTCTAACACTAACTGCTTCAAAGTCCTGCAACCTGACAAGCCAACAAAGAAAGGGCAACCACATGCTTAACACGGTCAAACTGATGCAGAACCTCCAAGCTGGCAGAAGTGAACATATTTAAATGCCTTGCTGGACCAAAGCCAACTCAGCACTTTGCAGGACTAAGCCCCAAAAGAGCAAGAAGTCTGGAAAGAAGAATCAAATCTAGGCCTCCCATATGGTATTAAAAGAGCATTTACTGACACAGAGTTGGCCTATATTTGGTCCAATTGTAATTTGTTTGAGCCAAAGCAGGCTCAAAAAGGTCCTTGAACATGAGGAGCTCCAGAGACTTTTTGCTTAGTGGTTCAGAATCCAAAAGGTGAAGACAGAGTCAGCGGGCAGAGAAGACTCCAAAACTCAAATATCTCTCATCCTCATTTCCACATCTTAGTGCTTCAACCGCTTAATTTTAATGAAAGTACCAAAATCCTAGTTCTGCAGAGCACTTTGCCAAAGAACCAAATCACTTCAGAGAAAACAGAGTTAAGAGCTGATACTGAGGTTTTTGTTTGTTTTTGCGGTGTTGCAGCACCTGGCTAACTACAACTTGCAAGAACATCCGAAGTGTTCAAATGACTCATCAAAATCCACAGGAAACCACCAGAGCAAAGAATCTGTAGTTACAGCTGGGGTGTGGGAGCTGCTTTTATTTTTACTATCCCAGAAAAACTCCTTCCACATTCTACTCTCCTTCTCAGCCAGGATGGGAACAGAGCCCTTTGTCAGGGCTAGCTTAGCCAGCAGCCTCTCTCATGCTGGCAGCTGCTTTTATATATAGCAGGGAGACTGAAGAGGTAGAGCAAAGCTTAGCATTATCGGCTCAAGCTCAGGACTTTAAAAGGAATACAGCCTTTTCCCACTTTGCATACCACAACAACTCAAACAACTCCCCGGCACAATGAACTATGCCCGTTTTCCCTTCCCTCCTGCCCCCACAATGAAAAAGTATCTTTGCCATGTTCTCTGACTGGCAGAAACTTCCAGCCCAGGCTCAAACAGGATTAATGCAGATACACTCTACATGTAGCTGAAATCTTCTCTTTTAAGTCATGATTTGCTTGTATCTATGCATCTCTTCCACTCTTTCAAAACTACCTATAACAACCATCAGTGCAATTTTCTTACAGTAATTCCTGTATATCTAGAATAATGTTTTTAATTGTTCAGTCATTTGGTGTCAGCTGATCTCCCACAGACAGCCTGCCATATTGCTGAAGGTATTGTGTGAGTGATAAAAATAAAATGGGTAAAATCAAAAGAGGTGTATAAAGGAACAGACCAGGCAGAGGTAATCAAAGTTTTTTTTCACCCCCTCCTCCCTGCACACACACCCCCTCCCAACCCCACAAACATTTCAAGTTCCATGACTAAAGTCACAGTTGGCACCAGTGGTACTGGGATGGGACAATAGCAGAGAACTCAGTAAAGTAAGGGGCAGTAGCTATCTAAAATTTTTCACTTAGAACAAGAGAGGCCATCTCACCACGGATACCCATGCACCATCAATGGAAAAGTCTTACATTAATTCAATAAATGCAGATTTTGTACAAGTTTTGGTACAACAGAAATCAACCAACAGCAGAAGAACCAGCACAATGTCTCCAATTTAACAAAGGCAAGCAGAAATTGGGTGGACAAATCCATAAGGACCTGAACAGATTGCCTAACTTAACACAACCTTTACCTAGACCGTACCTCCTAATTCTGCTTGTAAAAAAAAAAAATATCTGTGCTGTTCACCCCAAATTCCCTTTCACCTCATCTACTTAACCTGAGGTAAGAGTAGAACAAGCATTCCAAGCAGGGAGGCAGATGCACACAAGGCTCCTCTTCACTCCAAAATTAGGTTATTAAGACTATTTTAAACACAGTTTTATCAAGTTTACCACACCATTTTCTCATAGTAAGTACTTATATAGTGCAAAACTCCTATCAGCTTTCTTCTTTGCTAACCCTAGTCCTTAAAGCGTTCTTTATTCCAGTAAAATAATTTTCTAATGAACTTAAATATCCATAGAAGATGCATGATCCAGGGCAGGTCTGAAACAGGACTAGTTTTTTGCTGCCATTTTGTATCTCAAAGTAAAGTTGACTTTACCGCTTACAATTATTAAAAAAAAGTCTCAAGCTTTCAGCCTCCCATTTTCTGATCACACTTACATAGAGTTTCAATTTTTCTCTCCCTCCCAACATCAGAAAAGCAAAAATTATAATCATTGGTTTGTATCAAGATGCTCCATTTGGATGCCTACTGTGCTCTCATTGACACTTTTCCCACAGGTGCTCCAGGCAGTGCAGAATTAAGATAGTGAAGTAATTGCTACCATCCTTTTGCTTTTAGTTGTTGTCACTGCCCAATTCAAAAGAACTGGAAGCACAAAGCACTACCTTCCATGGCTGAGAGAGGAAGAAGAGCTACAGAAATAAATGAGACAACAAAGCAAGAGGGAAGAAAAATTAGAGAGAAGTGCAGAGAAGAAGGACAGATGCAGATAAGCAAGGGCCACGTAACAGACTGGAGTCTGTCATCTCTCCTTCCAGTTCCAGAATCATTCCTGCAGAACAGCATTTGGTTTATCAGAACAGAGTAAATGGAGGGAGATGGAAATAGCAGAACTGAAGGAAACAAAACCAAGCTTTTTTTTTTTCCAAGCAAAAAGGGATGGGAAGAAATAAAAACAATCGATGGAAAACAAAAGATAGATTTACATGATTTTCATTGATTAAAACACTAATCAGCCTCCTCTGTACTGTACAGCAGCATTAAAAAAACCTACCACTGCCACCACCCATGCACATACATACCAATACACATACAAGCCAATACATGTTGCTGTTAGGAATCAAGCTGCTGCATAATAGAGGCAGATTCACTGAACAGGTATTTCTAAATTCATGTTCAAACCCCACAAGTGCCATACCTAAAGCATATGAAGCCCTCAATATCTACACCGTGAACATAAAAATGACAGTTTCAGATGCAGATATCTTGCTGATAAAAAAACCTGAACAATTACATATGCATTAAATAAACCTTATGCCATTTATTTCCTTGATTCTTTACATGCCAAAACATGAAAAAACCCCCCTAGAATAAAAAACAACAACAAAAAAACCAGACATGGGCCCACCTTACTATGCATTATTAAAATGCCAAGCACAGTAGGTTGTTAATTTTTCACTTGAAGTAACTGCATAACTTGGTTGGGGAATTATCAGTTCTAAAAACTCTGTAGCCATTTCATTTCTCCTTTCATTTTCTATCATCCACAAGTCATAATCGTATATGCAGTTTAATGAAGAGTAAAGTGCACAAGTCCTTGAATCCCAGATACAGATGGGATGTGCTGTGAGCAATTTTTCTTATCCTAACTGATAAGTAAGAAAAAAAAACCAAAATAAAAATCAAAATATACAGAGACATTAATATAAGCATAGTAAGTTAGAAGTTATTTTTATCATACTGGAAACAAAATTTCTTCTTTCTATAAGCCCAAGATATATTTTCAATCTTTTTAACATGTCTCCATGCTATGCGTCATGAAGATAGATGGTGAAAGATGAATGGCAATAGAATGGTGATAGATTAAAAATAGTGAGACTCAGGAGTACAAGAAGCTTTAAAGAGTACTTTGAATATAAACATAAGTGTATGAGCAAGAAAATAATTATCTATATGCCAACAGACAAACACAGCACATCCCCACAGACAGATTCTTTTTCTGTGAACACCCTCCTGCTATTAACTGTGCAGGAGTCAGGCTTGGGGAAGGATGCTGAGTCAAACTTGTGGTAAAAAAAAAATTTAACCACAACAGATGTGCGTTTACCTAACCACTGTTCTCCTGACTCACACAGAAGAGGTCTTTCAAAACTTCTTAACACATAGGCCTGTAATTGATGCTTGCTTGAACAGTCTAGGAGATGGGAAACGTGCATACTAATCTCCTGTAAAAAGGGGGTGATTGGAAGATCATCGATTGGGCTACTCTGTATAAAATGCTAAACATCCACCTGAGCAGCAATTTGGAGGCACAGAAGTTGTCACCTGGTCACTTGCACAAACAACATCCTATCTTTGCACTCTCTGCTCAGGCTGTGAGCATGCTGAGGGGAGGGAAGATTGTGGCATCATCTCACTCCTGACTTAGGTAAGTGGGAATCCCACTCACAGGGATCAGTTGTTCCAGATATTCCCCCATAGATAATTTTAAGACAATTATTCTACATCATGAGATGCTTACTGCTTCTGCATGCTACTACAGCACTCTTAATAAAGAGGCTCAAGAAACAGGGTATACCATACAGGTTTAAAAAAAAAAAAGAAGAAAAAAAAAAATCACACTATACATAAATTCTGTAGTTTGATAGAAGAAGGGGTTGGGGGGCTATGTCCTCCTCTAGAAGTATCCAGCACTGGTTTTGTCTCAATTAGATTCAAAGCCCATATTGTTACAGAACATTTAAGAACTTTTTTGGAAGCTAATGTGACATGGTAAATGAAACATGCTGATCAAAGCACGTTCAAGCTCAGTTGTCTTATTATTAGTAACATGCTAGTCAATACATTCTGAAAAAAGAACTCATACTTTTAAAAATGTAGAACAGGTGCACTTACATGACCTCCCCAGTTTGCATTTTAGAAGACAGACGTAAGATACACTGCCCTATACCAGTTCAGGTCATTTTTCTGGAGTACATGTTTGTAAGATAATCACGCAAACAATCAAAAAATTTCCATTATAAGAAAAAAACCAAAGCATTCATAAAAGAGCATCAGTAATTCTGCTCAGGGTTTGTCGGCTTATTTTTTTGTTTGTTTTTTTTTTCCCCTTCCAGTTTCAGGAAAAGTGAGAAGTTCTGAACAGGGTCATTCATGATACTGATTCAGCGGCTGCCTTGCCTTTCAAAAGTGCCAGACCAGTTTTTCTCGTTTCTTTTAAGAAAGCAATGCAATGGGACAATAGTTTAATTTCCCAAATTAACTATTGTTGGGCACCCAGCTCTAGGCAATTGGCTTACTCTGTGCAAGCACTGTATTACTACCCTCCTACTTGGTTATATTTCTCAAAATGCAGCATATTATTCTCTTTGACTGTAGCTGCTTCCCACATGTTCATTCATCTTAGTTTGTCTCACTGGGTTTCTTCAACTGTGTCTTATTAAATAGTCTGAATTTTTCTTTCCAGCTGCATGCGAGGTTGACTTTCAGTGAAATTAAGGTAGATTTACACCAATGAAAGGAAAACAGAATCCAGTCGCACAGTTTTAAGATTTAAGAGACAACAAAGCTTTCTAGGCTATGAATTTTAATACTCAAAGATTAGCAATTCGTCTTAATCTCAGTTCTATCCTTCTAGGACAAAACAGTTACTTAAAGAGTTCCTGATAGGGTTTTTACTAAAAGCATAGCTCCAAAAGATGGAGTGAGCCAGTAGAACAGTTCATAGTTCCCAAGAGAACAAGGTCCTGTCCCTTGTCCCACATCCCACATTTATTTTGTGCTTCCTGTTCAGTTTACAAAGCAAGTCAGTTTAACAACAGCTCTAACAAGAGTCAAAACAGAAGGGAGTAAGCCCACATCACTGCAAGCTGGGAACGGAGAGAGAAGGGGGGCTGTGCAGCTTCCACCTTTGACAGAGACTACATCAGCTCTGCTGCTCCTAGAATTACTGCCCAATTTTTATTACCATAGCTGTATATTTAGAGCCAGCAAGTCAAATTCTGAAGATTTACAGCCAATCCCTTGTTACTGAGCCAGTAATTAATGCTATGTTAGTTCTTCTGAAAGAATGTTACAAGAACTCAAACTTTATTAGCAGTAAACATTTCAAAATGTTCAAAATGTTAGGAGACACTGGATCCCCGGTCTCACCTTATTCCAAACTGACCAAATGCAAGAGAAATATTCCCTGGCCTGAGCGCCACTGTGCCCCTGGTAAAGGACACAAACAGATAAAGGAGATGTATGGAAACATAACATAAAACACTAGCAGAAGTGGACAAAAACCTCATTAGACATACTGAACATGATCGCTAGTCAAAACATTCCCAGAAATGAATCTCTTTTTGCACATAAATGAATAAAAATTCCTTATTTTCTTAAAATAAACTTTTCACATCCTTTCCTCCTCTGGAACTGGAAGAATTCTGCTTTCTCAAAGATTGCTTTCCCGTTTTATTTCTCCAAGATTAAACCTCCAACTCTGCATTTGGCCAATGGCCATTCCAAGCTGAACATGACCCTTGGAGGCCAGCAGATTCTTTTGTATCTCACCCACCCCAGCAACTAAGAGTAGGACTGTGCCTCTCCCTACCTGGCCACAAAGAAAAGTAATAAAGGATACAGCAACTTCCTCATCTATTCTATCCCACCCTCGAAGATCCTAGGTATGGAGGGAACCGATTCCAGAATGCACCTATCATGACTCCAGTAAAAAGACTGTAGTTCCCACCTTAAAACACACTTTGCTGTGCAGCTGACACAGTTTTGAAAGGGAAAACAGACTGATGATGTTACAGCCTTAAAATAAGGGGAGAAGCAGGAAAATAAGTTGTTCCTCTCACACATAATACTTTTTTTGAACTGCTCCTGCAATGACACCTACCATTACTTCCTTAATCACAGCAAAATAAAGTTTCTGTCTGGCCATTCATGAATAGCAAAAAGTTATGCTGAAGTTTCTAAGCTGTTTTCAGAAGAGAAGTATTTCAATTACTTTGGCTTTTGAAAGTATTTTCCCCCATGTCATGACCTTCGTAGGGCTTAGAACTGAAAGATTTCCTTGGTTATCAAGTCGTCCTCATCTGCTGTCATAATTTATAATCCTTCACAAATTGATCAACCTCCAGCTTTTGAATGTTCTCTTATATTCACTGAAGATGCTATGACATTTCCAAAGCAGTGAAATATCAGTCCACACATTTTTCTTCCCAGTATCATATTGTAGCCTACTTACTAGAATCACCCATAGAATCAGATAACTGTCAGTGTTTTATGCATCTGTTTTTTAAATGAGAAGATAAGTAATTAGATCTTTAAAGACTGTACTGTAAGATAAATTTTAAAGTTACTGAATTCACATGTAAAAGCTTCATTACCACAGCATCTTCAAAAGATTCATTTTTTCAGTTGTAGCTGGTTGCTCAAGGGTATACCTAAACAATTATTTCATAAGGCTAAAATGAAGGCTCCTCTCCAGCACATCCTACAACAATAATACACTGCTGCTGGTGTGTAGAAAGTGTATTTTGCATAGGCCACTTGAGAATCTACAACATTTTACGGATCAGCAATGTAATCTCAGCACACAGGGAGAACAAACTCTCAACTCAAGTAAAGCTCATTAGGACTTAAAAACAACCAGCAAACCTAGGAATGATTAAATATCAACATCCTGAGATAGAGTTATGGGGTTGGTTTTCTTTTAATAATGTTGTTATATGTCTTCTCAGTATAACTGGGTAGCCATTAAGTGTGAAGAACAGCTATGAAGTGAGAGAAATGCTATTGAAGATAATCAGTATTAAGTAGTACTTACCAAGTTATTTTCTAGTATCCCTTTTTATATCTGAAGGATCCCAAACAGCTTCAGAAAGCAATCAGATTCTAATTGTACAGTGATTAAACTGACAAATACCAAATGTTCTGCATTGAAACAAAATATTTATACATTTCTTGCACTTTAAGTTCAGATGTTGGTAAAGTAAGTCCCAGAGTAGTACCAATCAAGTCAATGAGTTACAGTAATTTACCTAGGAGAACACAGACCTTGGGTCAAAGTTTCAATATTGTTTCAGGTTAGCCTCCTTCTGTGGTAGGGTAGTCAAAGATTTCCCCATTAGCACAAGATTCAACCAAAAAAGACATCCACATATTGTCACACACTGCCTCTGTGCCACAGCTAGAATGCAGTAAGAGACTTTCCCTTCCTCTTGAATATAATGTTCCTACTAGAAGAGAGGCAAAACCCCCCATGTGTTTCATAAAACAGTTTCCATGCAAACTTCAAAAAAAGCTTCAAAACCTGGGACTGAAGTAGTCAGCTGCACACCTTTGTAATACATGGAAATGGCCCACAACAAAACAGCCTGTGTATAAGATACACTGTTTACTGACAGGAAAAGGAAGCTTTCAAATTGAATGGACATAAAAAGAATATTACAATAAATAATTTTGCAAACTACATGCTAGTTCCAGCTACTGGTGCCCTTCAGGAATGTATCATATTTATCTAATCACTTCCAACTTCTCTTGGTTAAGATAAGCCTTGGTCCATTTTAGTTAATAGAGCCACAAAAGTAGGATGAAACAAGTATTCTGCTTAGCTTGCGTTTTATAAACTTGAGCATGCATGTGGCAATGGAATCAACTAATTTACTACCCAGTCAATTTCTTCACTTTGAACCTCAAGCACTGCCAGCAAATCTCATTAATCTAATCTGGGTAGTAAAAAACGCTTCTCCAAAATTCCTTCTCAATAATGTTATACTTACAGTGTCCAAATCTTTGTTTTGAAAGACTTACAAAAAAAAAAATTCAATGTAAATTTTACAACATTCAACTTAATATGAAACTAAGGCCACAAACATTGCTTTAAAAAGCCCAACAGCACACTTGAAGTAGGGGACAGATTACTTTTTCATTAACCCAATTCTACTTCTAGCAAACCAGAGTTTAAAAAATTTCTCCAGAATCCAGGGAGATAAATGACAATGTACTTTCATAGCCCTGAAAAATACACTAAAGCAGAGACACAGAGTCCTTTAAAAAAAAAAAAAAAAAATAAAAGGAGTACATGATGCATGATTTAAACACCTACAACTTTGATCTTGCATTCTCCTCCCTCTGGGTATCTCCTTTTCCCGTCTCTGTTCCTGCAGAAGTGTTAATTTGTGACAAGTTACGGAACTCATTGTTACAGGCCACAGCAGGTACCAAAAGTATACATGATTTTTAAAAGCAATTAGTCAAATTCATGAAAGAAAAAAACCCACCGAATTTACAGAAAAGAAAGACTATTAAATAAGCCCATGGACTGCACATGGCCAGAGATACTGCCATACGCTTGGACTACGCACATGTTCTGCCCTATGCAGCTGCCACTGGAAAACACCACTGTGCTGAATTGATCTTTGATCCCAGCCAGTACAGATGCTCTTAAGCTCTCATTTCAGTCGCAGGTGTCAGCGCAGCCAGTAGGATGGAACCCAAATCCAACCAACAGGAAAACGTGCTGAATAGCATCCGAGGCCCTCTCTGGTTTTAAATCAAAACAGCATTTCTGAGACATGGCCACCAGGAACTCCAGCTTCTGTGCTTGGGCAACACAACTTCCACCAAGCTTCTGCCCCCTTCTCTCAAGGGCCATAAACCCATCAACTCCTGTTGTAAGGACAGTTCAACATGAAAAACCTCACTGATCCCCACTGCTCCATATACAACAAATGCATTGAACATCGTTACCTCCATTGCTTGTCTGCTCAACAAGAAGCTTGTCTGACAACAGCTACAGAAAGGTTTCTCTGGTGTTTTTCTGTTCAGCCCAACAGATTCTAGGACTGCAGAAACAAAACCAAAATCTAATGAACGAGTTTACATTTAGCCTTCCAATTCAATCAATTCTTGCAGGCCTATATATTAACAGTATATCTTACTCTGTTTCATTTATTCCAAGTTTATATTTTGAAATAACACTGCACACTTTAAAACAATTTAATTAATCCACACTGGGAAAAATCAAGTTAGCTTTACCTGAAAACCCTCTTTGTTTTAAAAAATGTTGGGATGTAAAGAACAATGATACACAGGAAAAAATCCTGTCAACTGAGAATTTGATCCCTAGAGATTTTGTTCTGCAGTTTTATTTCGTATTAGCATGACTTTTTTCTTATAAGTTTGCTGCCATCAGAATGGTGTTTTTTCCTCCAAAATAAACATAAAAACACTATGTTGATAACGCTCACTTTTATTATGAAAAACATAATCACTTTTTTTTTCTGGTTTGCTTTTTGGTTTTTTTTAAGACAGAAATTAAGAGATTTTATTACAAACACTGAACTTACCAAATCTTCTTTATTCAGAATGGTCACAATTTCCCTTAGGTTTCATAGGGCTTCTACCAAGCACAATTTACACTGATTTAGTACTAAGGTGAAGCCAATTCTGGCAAGATACCTACTTACTATTTTTATTTCAATGGGACCAAAGTTGAGAAAAACAGCTGTCACTATTATCAGAAAACTAGTCTTACTTTTCTATTTCATCATGCCAGTGGCCTCTCCTGTCTACTGTTACACACTGCTAACTTCCCTGCACTGTGCTTAATTCTTCAGGGCAAAATATGCACTTACCTAATTAGACTCAAGACATAAGGAATGACAAATAAGTCAAGTTGGTTGGACAGATCATTCTTTATGACATACCCTGAAACTTTGCAATGAATAGCCCACATTATGTAATATATACACAAGTTTTTTCCTTGTTTGTCTTGAGCAGAGAAAGAGCAAGTGTCTTATGCATTACTAAAGCAATATATACACCTTCATACTTCTCCAAACTGCCAGGCAGATGTGTCCTTTATAGACCTCTCCCTCAGCATCATAGTGAGAGCAAATTCATACGCTAGTACATAGTGATGAAAGATTAGAAATAAGAACTATTTAAATTATTTATAGAACATTATTGGCTCCTAAAGAAGGCCATGCCAAGCAGCCTGCAACTGGCCCAAGGAATCCTATGAAAGAGTAAAATCTACATCATGTAATAGCTCTTTTCTATTAATATTAACATTTTGTGAAGCTCAAGGCAGTTTAAAAATTACCTACGTCAGTAAAACAGGATCTTCCTCTATAATATTCATTTCAGAAAACTGATAGTAACCAAGTTTTTACTAGATTGCTCCTATGATCAAACTCACTGCTGAATGAAAAAGACACTTCCCTCCCCACAAGTCTGAGTCTTCACAATTTTTCTACTTTTTTTTTTTCTTTTTTTAAATCAGAACAAACTCAAAACCCTACAAACCTTTCACGAGGAAAAAAAAACAAAACAAAAACACAAAACAAAAACAACACACACAGGAAGAATACAGCTGAAAGGAAGCACGATCCTAAGATCCTGCATACAAACTAAGTAACTTAACAAAAGGGGTTTTATACATTTTGTGTCTTTTTCATTCTGAAATTCCAACCTGAATCAAGGAAAGCTTTCCTTAGAGAAGTTTAATTGAAAACAAAAATATAAGGGAACATACTTATTTCAAATGCCTTAATATTTTCTGATAAAAAACATTAACTCTAGTCCCAACTGGTATTAAAGCCTTAATCACAGATAAACTTAGTAAACTAGATACTCAAGCACTTACATTAAGAAATTAGAATTTTTTTCATTACTATTGTTAGCTAAACCAAGGAGAACTCAAACATACTAGTATAATTGATGACTTGAACTAACATGGAATAGGAACTAGTGGGAACTAGAGAAAGACTTCACATCACTGTGTTAGTTCATGTCACTTCCTACCACCAGTGACTGTATTGCCTTTCCATTAGCATAACTGGATTTTAAGTCAGGGACAGAAGAAACAACTAACTGAAAGCTGTACACTGCTATAAACAAAGTTACAGAATGAGACTGGGCTATAGTTTAAACTAACAGTTGTTGTTCTTTTGTTTTCTATCAGGAGAAAGAAATAGACTTGCCTTTATAGCGTAAGATATTAAATTCTAACACTACAAACCATCTGAAGAACAACTCATACCTACAGCAACTGACTGAGAAATAGTCACTTTGGCAATCAAAGCTGCTTCCATACAGCCACAGAACCATGGATTAGCTGTAGCTCAGTCCATGTAAAAGCTGATACTCATTCAATTTTGGATATAGTGCCATCTGTCTTGGGAACATGTAGTTCTTCTGGACAAACACCCTGCTAGCTGAGCTTCTAGAGAAGGCTTGACATTCAGAAACATTTTAATGATTTGCATGTAATAAAACAGGTTTACAACACTGTCAGAGCTGCCAATTAATTCCTTCAGACAGTGGAAACAATAACATATTAAATACTTAACTTGTCAAGCATCAGTGTATCTACAGCCCCTCAGTTTCCTAAAGATACTTTGATATGATACTTCGGGAACTTGTACAGTATATTACAGAGAAACCAGATGCCTCCCTAACCATTACAGGGCAGCACAGGTTAGTATGAGAAGAAGAATATCCTCGCTTCCAACTTGACAAAACAGAAGTCTCCCATTCACCGGTCAGCATCAAGAACTGCAACAAACTGCATCAAGAGGTGGAAGAATGAATATGTAGCATTACAGGGGAGGATAAGACCAGACACATGCTACATGACAGGCTGCTGAAAGATGGTGTTCATTTTAATAAAGCAAGTGTTTGGAGTTTTAAAAACAACAAACAAGGCACAAAAGTTTACCAGATAGTTAATATTTAGTTAATATCTACCAGCTATTCATATTTTTTCTAATTAGTTTCAAAGAAAACCTGAGCATATAAAAAACAGGAACTAGTGATTATTGTAAAGTATCATTTTGTATTTGTTCCCCTTTCCAATATTATTTGACTGGTACGAATGGCCTACCTGATGTAACCAACACAACTCTGGAAACCATACACACTGTCAGATTTCAGGCTTGTCTGTACTAATCCCAGTCTCATTTCACACCCACACATCAGGCTCCCTCCTACTAGCTAGCTTGGGCTTCTCTTATGCACACAACTTCCTTATGTCAATCTTGCAATTAACATCCACATCTCCTCCCCAAATGATGCCAACTCTTCTATGAAACATTCAAGCTATGAAGACCACACCCTCCTTTATGCTCTTTCATCAGCCCCTTTTGCAACCTGAGAATAAGCTTCTCTTGGGAAGGCGACTCATAAATGTTCAGCCCTTTTCAATTTGTAAAACAGTTTATCCAATAAAAAAAGGCACATGTACGATGTTGCATCAAGAACTAAATGATAC
The DNA here is from genome assembly GCF_018139145.2 of Gymnogyps californianus. Taxonomy (NCBI): domain Eukaryota; kingdom Metazoa; phylum Chordata; class Aves; order Accipitriformes; family Cathartidae; genus Gymnogyps; species Gymnogyps californianus. Next base: position 50,257,362 of record NC_059474.1, read on the forward strand.
TTGTGCTTGTAGATCAGGTCAGGGAAGAGATTTATCTGAATTTTCATGTCGGCTGACTAGTTTCACTGCAGAGTAAGATGAAGTAAGATGATCCAATGACAAACCAAAGTCTAGGAGCCTCCACCCCTTATTCAGTTTTTGTTGTAAAAGGATTTCTAAAGTTTCTGTGCTCAATTTTTAAGCACAGAGAAGACAAGTCTTTCCTCCTTCAACTCTTTCTGTATCCTACAGTGTACTTGTTAGAGTCAGAGGAAAAAAAGAAGATGTACGTTCTTCACATGACAGGCTTTTCAACTATTTCATATCCCATAGTCCAAATGACATGGAGATATTCTGAAACAAAAAAAGAGGAGTCTTGCCAACTCAAGAAAATCCTGGTGTACAGTCTGTTGGGTTCTCATCAGTGTGCCACTGGTAATCTATCACCGACTTATAGGGTATGTAGGTCACATGTTATTGTTCTCCAGAAGTTACAGGGCACTAAGAGACAGCTCAAGTGCATTTGATAATTGCCATATATTAATTTCACATGTAAGCAATTACTGTGGTTGCCACAGGAATACTATGCAACTGTCATCTGCTGTGGAGTATACTGTATAGGTATGAACAAGAAGAGAACTGAAACACCAAACATTGACAGGATGCTCCAGAGCCCACATTATCTAAATGCAGCTCAGTGCTACTGGAGCCTCTATTTTACATTTTAAATAAGACTGAAGTCTCAAGCCCACTTTTCAGAGGGCAGGTGTCCATACCTTAAAAACCGATTGTGACACCCAGCATTCCAAACAGAGAGCTCATGGTTCAGCAAACAGACTTCTATTATGAATTACCTATTACATACACACACACACTTACTTTACCTGCAATTAAAGCATGTCAACAGGTCAGCAAGGAAGAACTTGCTCTGGCAGCTGTTCCATTTGGTGGACAATCTAGATCTAAAGTTTCTTCAGCTGACACGTTTCAGCAGCATTCAGCTTTCCACTATAGACAAGGAAAAGTAGAGAAAGTAGAAAAGTAAAAATTATCATTCTCTATTAATAGAAAGTAACTGCCCAACACTTGAATGAAATTTGGCAGTTTAACAACTGGGAGGAAAAAAAAAAAAAACAAATCCTCTTAAAGAGAACAAGATGATAAAATCTCAAGCGTACAAGAGAAGCAGTAACAAAGTGTATTCCACAGCATGAGACAGGTCTGCACAGACAGGATCAGAGCTTTCAGGCCTTCCCCCATTTCCTTGTTGAGAAGCCCTTGAAAACACCAAGGCCATCATTAGCTATGAGCCCACACCACTGCAGAAGCAATCCACATTTCCCTTCCTTGCTGCCTTCTGATCACTGCTGCAACCCAAAACCATTTGCATCCATGCTGCACCTCAAAAACACTTGTGCATCACACACTGAATATGTTTGGGGCAATCAAGAAACTGTTCTGGCTAAAAAGCAACCACTGGAGAAAAAAAAAAAAAGAAAAAAATGTAAAAGCAGAAAAAAGTGGTGTGACACTGAATGCTAAAGTTGGCTACACTGCCAAAAAGCTGATTACAAAACTCAATTTTCAGACAGAAAATGCATCATAAACATCTTGTTAAACCAGCTAAACACATGCAAAGGTAAAGGAGAAGGAGAAATCCACACCTTTCTGTCAACACTGGAGTCATTTATATTAAATTTATATTTGACATGTAACAAGGCCGCACACGTACAAAAAAATGCAAGTTTGAAAAGGGTGTCTACTCATTTACACAGTGCTTAGCATTCAAAATTGATTTTACAGACATCTTGCTAACCTGTCTGGCAGAAATTCCTCCAGACTACACAAATTAATTCAAAACAGGGAGGCTGTCAGTTTTTCTGTCTTATAAGCAAGGAGGTAAAATTTTGAAATAGTTTTCAGCATGCTGAAAGGAATCATGCAAAAGTTAAAAAGGTACATAAATCAAGGGAGAAAATAACTATTTTGCATAAACATGATTTTTGGCCAAGAACTCATAGTTTAAACCAGGTTCTTAAAACAGCTTTCCCATCAAAGTAGCATGAACAAAACCACCCCAAAATTAAGAGCTTATGGGAAGACACTATCAGTTTATAGATCACAAATATAACATGGTTTCAGTACAGGCTAGACTAGATGATCCAAGAGATCCCTTGCCATTTTATGCTCCTGAATTTTAGGGATGATTATACCAAATTCCTCCACAGAGGTAACTAGAAATCTCATAACAGCCTTTTAGCATCATTTTTCCCCTCTATTAAAACAAAGAGGTAGTCCTAAAAACTAGCCAATTTCCTCAAGTGAAATGATACAGGGTGAATCTCTCTATCCTCCACATCATCTCTAAAACGTTTCCTGCCAGTGCCTTCAATGCAATCCTACTCCCGCCTGTGCCTCTAAATAACAGAAAAGAAAATATATACCTAACACCAACATGGAACCAGATTAATCCAGAAAATGTTACGAGCTAAGGGTTGGGGTTTTTTTTGTTAAATACCATTTAAATAGTATGTGGGGATATTTTTTTAAATTCTACATGAGGAAAAAAGAAGTGTGTTGTTTTTTTTTCTTTGACCCCACTTCAGAAAAGTATTACTTTGCACAGCTCACTAGAGATAAAAATCCGTAAGAAACTCGCGACGACTTCTCTGCATGCTTTTATCTGCCCACATTCCGTATGGCCTTTGTTACTACTACCTGGCTTCCACAACCTAAGAATGTGTGCAGCATCACTGAAATAGTAAAATACTGTTCACAAAATGCTAGGTCACTAAACCATGATATTTTTAATATATTTTCTTATTACTCAAAATAATTCTGAGTGGGGGCACTAAAGGAAGGAGATTTCTCCATAATTTCTAATTAACACTAACTCCCCTCCTGTATGCTTCATACAGCCATTATGTCTGCTCATAAAAATAAGATTATAAATTTGATTTGTTAAATACAGTTTTTCTATTTTTGTTTCGCTGTATCACTTATCTGTGTAAATTTATAAGTGGAGCCTATAATTGTGTTCTTGACCAAGCTGTCCTTTAGCTTAAATAATTATTTTCTCCCTTGGATTTATCATCTTCAATTTGCAGCATAGCTTAAAAACTACTGTCATACACATAATAAAAAAGGTATAGTCTAAATGAAGTCCTCATGATTGAGTTTTACAAGTTGATCAACCTGGCATTTTTCTGTCCTTTTAGCTACATATAAAATAGTCCATCACAGGGAACAGAAAAGAGGAAGAGGGGGGGTGGGGAAAAAAAAAAAAAAAAAAAAAAAAAAGGAAGAGAAATAGCCCCTATCCATCGTCAGAACTGAAGTCTAGCACAGAAGGTATCCCCAAGCCTCTCTAGAAATCATTGTTTCCAGCAGAAGTGGGAAAGGAATATGCAAGAAGCACCCATGGAGGGGCCTCAAGTGATCAGAATTAAGGGGGGCGGCGGGGAAATGAGCCTCTTAGCACATTTGTTTTAAAGATTCCAGCGTGCTTCAACCTGAAGAACATTTCTTATCTAGAATCACAAGCCTGAAACTGAAAATTGGTACAAGAGACTGAAACCGTAGCCAATGAAGAACAGAGTTATATGAGGAACAATCCCATTTCTGATCTGGCTAATGCATGTTTTCCATTATATGCTTAATAAAATATTACACATATTTAAGAGTGGTGCTGTATTATCCTAACATATTCAGTGTTTCAGCTTCAAAGTACTGCAAGACTGACTCCATGAATCTTCGTTACTACTACTGAGGCAGTCAGGAAAAACACAAAGGTCTGTTCTTTTGTAGTCTACAAAAGCATGATTTCTCTATGATATGCAGTTAACGTGGAGGTTTTAAAGAGAAGGCATTCAGAACATGGAAAGATTCTCTGATCATACATATGTAAAAAAATCTGGATCTGAAACCTTAACAACAAGCTATGGTAACTTTCCAGAACCTAAGTGCCTTTAGCTTCCCAACTCATTTAAAAACAAACAAAACCAAAAAACCACAAACACACACCTTAGGTTAGAGGGCAAAAGAAGACTCAGTCTAGTATATGAAATCACAAGAATTTGAATAATCTAAAGAAATTCCAATTTCCAATCGGCTTTTTTTTTTCTCCATTAAAAAGTGTAATTAAATTAAAGAAGCACAGTTATAATTAAACAGAGAGCTTCCTGTACTTGTGGCCCAGGAGAGTCATATTAATCACACAGTATTGCCAGTGTGTACTTGTAACTGGCTCTCATTCACCTCCAGACAAAATTCAGTACTGCCACGTAGAAAATAATACATCCTTATCGCCAGAGAGCACTGACACTTGGATCTCTTTCTAGGCACTGATAAACCATTACTGTCAAGCACAGTCTTGCCTTATGTAACGTGTTTTTGGAAGAGCAAGTATTTTGCTTTTGCATCAAATACACAGCTTTGTAAAAGTAAGCAAGCGACACCACACACCAGGTAAAAAATAATACACATCTGCATTCTGTATCTGGGGGGGGCGTGCAGAGGGGGAGAGAGAGAACACAAAAGGTTCTGCCTTCCCATTTCTGAAAACTGAGACAAATGAGGAAAATATGAAATGGTAGAGGAACCACTCAAAAAAATTGGAACCAGATATTAAAAAAAAAAAAAAAATTTAAAATCATACGAATATCAGAAAAAAAAAAATATCAGCTTACATTGCTTGGATAGCCTGAAATTCTGTTCTAAAATGGGTGTGATAAGTATATTAAAAAGTTTTAGAACATAAAAATAGTCAATTCATAGTAGTAACCTTCATGAATTAAAATGCTCTATTTTATACCTTGATATCATCATAACAGAAGGCCGTTTTCAATGTTTCTTCAACCCACAGCAGAGCAGTCTGTCAAATCCTCTTTTAATAGGCAGGTTACAGGACATCCTCAAAATGGCAAAAGCATTTTCAAGGATTTGTAAGTGAGTAGCCAAGAACTAGCCATCCTCTTTTACACAATTAATTTTGAGCTCAGGATTATACTGGATTTTATTTGAGATGAAAGTTGCCCTTCGAGACTGCATTGCATCCCACGTATCATAACCTACACCACTACCCAGGCTAGATATTATGAAAGATGCATAACCTTGTGGTTTGGGAAATTTAAATTACTTTCCTTATCTTTCCCCTTCACATGAAAGCCCAAGAAAACAACCCCAGAAACCATAGTACACAGATTTATGAATCAATACAAACACTCCCAGTAGCAATACATGCCATTCAAAATCTCACAAAAACAGCAGATGGAGTTTAAAATATTAAAATGGAAGTATGTTAAACATTAGCTCTGTTTCATACATGCATGATGGTCATTAAGATAAAGAACATATCACAGAAGCGATACATTCTGGGAAACTTCCCTCTGTGAGTAAAAAAAAAAAAGTCTCCTAAACTGTTAATTTTACATAAAATTGTGTCTATTTGCTTTTGATTTAAAGATCACTTGACACTGCAGGACTTCCTCAAATCTTTGTTTTTCTTCTGCTATTCATAGCTTTGCCCAATAGCATCCAACTAAAATTAAAACCTTTGTTTAATGTCACTACTGTTATCCCTAGCATTCAGACAAGAAATCTCTCACAGTGAAGAGCCATCTCTGTTTTGTGCTGTTAATGGAGAATTAATTAAAGGAAAAGAGTTAGTGCACCCAAATAAACACAGGCTACAAGGGCAGCACAATAGAGGGTTGTTTACAACATACAGTGGATTACACGACAGAGTTTGCCAAATTGTCACTAACACAAGCTGATTAAGTTTGCACGGCAGAGAGCAGACATTAGCACAGGTCTGGAAGCAGTAAAACCACAGTGGCTTGGATGCAACACCACACAAATAGGACAAAACTGCTTTCGAAGCTACTCTAGGCATCTTCACACCACATTTCCTAGCACTCCCTGTTCTAGGATTTGCTCCTGCAGAGCCAGTGTGGGTATAGGCATGCCCGCAGTCCTTTTTTTCATGTTGTTGTCTTATAACAGGGACTTCTAGCTACTTTTCAACAGCCACAGAGTTGTTTAATATCTTCTGGATCCTCCCTGTCAGGTAAGACATAAGAGTAGAGGTAGGGAGAAAAGGAATTCTCAGTACTGCGCTCTCCCTGGATTTTGCAGATCGTGCTGCACCACAGTAATCATCTCCTATTTACCAGTTAAAGGCTTAAAAATCACCTCAGTCATCTAGTCCTTCCCCCTGTGCCATGGTAATACCCATCACGTTTCTGTCATGACTCACAGGTGCTTGCATCACCCATTCTTAAAATTATTCACAACTTTTCCTGATAATATATTACAATGCAACAGTGTCTTACCAACCAAGGAAAGAAAACAGATCATTGTGAGAAACATGTACATTTCACATACTTAGACTAACCCTCACTCTCTCATTTTTCCACCACCTCTTCTTTGAAGCTAAAATAACAGCTCCTGGTTCATTCAGTCATTCCTCCAGATACCCAGGTATTCTTACTGCTCCTCTCCAGACTCCCTCCAATGGGTTCATATTACCTTCTTTTTTTCTCCCCCCCCCCTTTAATAAATTCCATCTTCAAAACTGGACACTACCTCAACACTGGCTAGAAAGATTACTTCACTTAACTTGCAGAATATACTTCTATTCTCACATATGTGATGCAGTCACAGAACCCCACAGTAAGAACTAGAAAGGTCCTAAAGGTTTACTGAAGCAAGCCTTGGGGAGAAGCATTTGGTCCTTCTGGCCTTCTCTGATTGCTCCCATCAACCAGGAGGCAGTAATTACTTTAAAGAAGCCTTGCTGTGTTTGAAGTAAGGAACTGGGCTGTGGGGCTCATGCTTTAGCTATGCAAACCTCAGCCCCAACCTGAGAACCAGCCCTATTAAAAAAAACCCTTTTCTAAGGGCAGAATTCAATCATTCTGTTACAATATCTTGGTATGATATTCTCTAATTTCACAATTACATAACAATGTTGACTCTTGCTATTCTTGGCATCCACTATAATACCTAAATCCTTCATATATATAAAAACCAAAAAAATCCCACCCAAAAATCAAAACACTATCTCATGAGTCCATTCCTAGAGAAAACAATGTTTTTGAAGCAGTTTGGCACTTGCCCACAGTCAATTCCTCCAGACATTCTTTAACAAGTGTGAAGTTTTGACATTTTCTATCATAAAGAGTCAAACTACTAGAGATCAACTGCTCCTCTCCTGTTAGCATTTTGGAGAAAAATTGCATTAGTTTAACATGGTTTAATCTTAAAAATAAAATCATATGGGCTACTGCTCATTTCTTTGTTATCTTCTACTGCTTTAGGAGGGTTTAATTCCCATGAAAAATACTGGAACAAATAATCAAAGTTAAACAACTGGGTCTACAACTGCTCATTTCTACTTCCCCCCCCCCAACACCTGTAAAGACAGACACTATAATCACTCTTCTCAGTGTCACAATATTACACGCATCCTCCATGAGTTAAGCAACTGCAGCAGCTCAGGGATTACATCAACCAGCTCCTACCCTTCCAATAGTGTTTTTTAAACACTTCAAACTTAAACTTATCTAAGTAAGTTCCTTCCTCACACTAGCTTTGGGGTTTAGCACTTGCCTTGAACACCACGTTCACCTCCGAGTCCCAGTCTCTCTTATTAAAGATGAGGTGGGGAAAGAAAAAAAAAAAAAAAGGCAACCTCAGTCTGCTTTGCATTTTCTGTCCACAGCTCCAGTCTTCAAACAGCAGCAAACCTTCCCTGTCTTTCTTTTTACTAACATTATATTTCTATAATGATTTCTTGTTACTCTTTTTGAGTTGGCCATTCTGAATGTTGCATTTTAATTACATGTGTTTGTGCTTTATTTTTTACACTTGTCCTTGGCAATCCAGCCTGGATTCTTTCCCTCCTTGTTGTGTTTGATGTTAAAGTGCTCACTAGTAGTCAAGCCAGCCTCTCACTACTTTTCATATTTTCCTCTGCGGAAGCAGTTTCAATTTTTAACAAATTAACATAATTTTCTAAAGGAACAATCTCTCTCCTAATTTTTTTTTCTCTTAACACACAGAACTAATAGATAAGATTCATGTTAGCCAGACTCACATGAAGTCTGTCTTTCTAAAAATCCATTGTTTTATTCTAGCACAAGCCCTCCTTCCCAGATTCTCATTTGCTCACTCTCACACAAATTACTCATCTTCTGCTTATAACAAAGCTTGGAAGAGCCTATCCTCTGGTTGCTTTCTTCATATTTAGCACCAGGAAAGCTTTACCAAGGTCCTCCAAGAACTTACTAGGAACCTGCATCCCGCCATACTCTCTAACCAACACTCCTAGGTAATTAAAATCCTGTGATCTGGATGATTTCTGCTAGGCATCCACAAACACCCTTATCTGGAAAATCTCCCCCATTTGCCAGCCTTCAGTCACCTCCACCAAGACAGTACCAATATTCTTTTCCTTTTTATTTACATAGACTTTTAGCAGAATTGTTTAGAATTGAAAAGTTTGTTTATTCTGCCATCAACTGCTTTTTCAACTCCCTAATGCCACAGACCCCAATATTCCTGTACTTGAATGCATAATATTTTTATCTCAGAATATTTGAATGTACGTTGGAACAATAACTTCTTAGATCACATTATCTCCTGTCACCGAGCCCAAAGCTGAGCACTCCTGAAATGTTGCTGTTGAGTTGATGCCTCTTTTAAACCTAAACTGTTGTTACTTTAAATGTTTGCCAAAACTCTGTACAAATGTTACCACTAGTAATAGAATATGCCTTGCTGCCAATAAAACAAAATTTTATCCCCCACACTTGCTGCTACTTTAAAAATCAAACAGTAACTTTCCACCTATTGAATCATTACACATGTACGTGCTATAGTAATGATATAACGTACAGCAAGTACTGAATTTAAGCTATGCAGTTTATCACTTCCTAAACTAATACAACATCCATGAAATGGGAGGCATTACTATCACTTTAGATTTTTAAATTGTCAAGAGGAAGAATCAGATAACATTTCATTCATCTTTAATTCATTTAACTTTTTAAAAATGTATCTGCACACAAAGTAATTCAAATGCTGTTTAATTTCACTGAAGGCTAATGGGAAAAGTTCATGCAAATACAAGCCACAAATTCTGCTAACAATTTTTTCCTTATAGGCAAAGACTAAAAGAAACGTTAATACCTGGAAAAGCGTTCAGATAGCTTCTATATACACCAAAAGTCAAATAATTCAGTCATTTTAACTGAGCTGACTTGCATGTCAGCAGAACCAATGTCTGTGTGCCCAGAACTTTGTCTACTCCCTCAGCTACAGAAGTCGATCTTACGAAGAGCATTATCACTTCCTTTGACCTTTTTCCCTACATCCTTAATGTTGGGTGATGGATGCTATTTATCATTTCTGATTTACCCATTTTGCTAACAAGTAAGTTGCTAAAAACACTATTACTAACAAAAGATACAACTTGTAAATAGCATGCATCATAAATGCAGTGTTTGCTAAACTGCCTTAGTTGTTTCTCTCTGAATATTTTTTTTTCCCCAATAATAAAGGTTCTTGTGAAAAGAAAAAAAGTTTGCCAAGTCTAAGGACTCCACTGGCATCCAAGCAAAACAAACCTAGCTCTATCTAGACTAAGGAAATTCTGCAAAACCAAAAATTCAATACTACTGTGTGTTCTGCTGTAACACTAGCAAGTCAGTAACCCTAAGCACGGGGCTGTTGCTGGCAAACATCACCACTGCAAAAATCATGCCAGCAAAATACTGCTGAAGGCAGATGTAACCACTGACATCCATAAAACCTCTGTGTTATCTGCAAGCCAGTTCACGCTAACGTCTCCCAGTGTTGTTCACATTGCTGGGACCAAAACGTTAAGAACAGAAATAATTGTGAGGGCAAATCAGTTTCTGCCCTCCATGTTTATTTTCCTCCATTATTCCTTTTTTTTTTTTTTTTTCACTTTTGAGAAAATGTACTTCCACTTCACATGCTCCTCATCCTATGAAAATGCTTCAAGGAGCTGATAAAGAACTTTCTAATTGTTTACCTGAAACCACTCCAAGCAGGCAAGCATAATTAATCTTACGCAACTCAGCAATTCAAAAAGGAAATTATCCTGTTATACCTATTGCTGACTATGTGTTCTATGCTTCCTTGTAATGAATGGCAAAATGGCCAATTAAAAAAAAAAAAAAAAAAAAGGCAAGACCATCTCAAAGTAACAGACCAGCTGAATCCACTACTTCTTGGAAATTCGGAATCATGAGTCCCAATATAACTGATAGTCCCAGTCCACACCACAGGCATTCCAAGGCGATTTGGGTGGTTTGATAACAACATCAGAGCAAAACAAGGAGCGACACACCCTTTTTTGAAGATGTTAATGGTTTGCAGAAAAATCTTTGGCTGCTTAGCACCTGTTATCACTGTAGCTCAGTCAGGCACACAGGAGAGAGAACCCAGCATAATTCTAAGTCACACACAGAGAGGAACAGAGCCCTCACCTCTGAAACAAATCCACATCTCACTGTGGTTGGGAGCATGCACTTCCTGCGAAGTCCAGCACTGAAAATCAAGGGAGTTCCTCAAAAGAGGAGATAAGCTTTTGTCCTCCATAGGTTTTCTTACAGGAATACTGATTTTATGACACTATACTGAAACATATTTATGGCACTGCCAAAGTGTAAAAGTCTCACAAATGTGCAAGGAGGAAACAGCACAGCTACGTTTAATAAAGCACATGGGTCCAGTGTAACAAGGTAACAAGCCACAGATGTTTCAACTTGTAATCATAAAAGTAGCACCTCCCTACTCAGGCTCCCTTCTTCCCTTACATGTTCAAGATACGTATGCTTACAGAAACACTACTCTTAATGTAATGCCAGTACGGTGGTGAAGGAGCAAGCCAAATTAGCTCTCCCTCTCAGGTTTGTTGCATTAGGGCAGGAGCATGCCACATCAAAATGAGTTAACACAATTTAGTAAAAACCCACACTAATTTTCAGACCTGGCTGCACAACAGCAATTTTTCATTCATTGCTCTTTGACTTGTGTGTCAGAAAACAAACATCTGAAAAATGTTTAGTTATTACAAATTATTAACTGTCAATTGTTAATAAAACTAACTCAAAAATACAAAATTCTCTTCCCTCCTGCCCAGGTGTACCTGAGGTTTTACAAAAGATTTTGTGAATGTAAGTGGGATTGATTCTTCAGCAGTTCAACTCTTCAACCGTCAGCACAGTGCAATAAAAACAGCCAACAGTTAAATTTAAGTTACAATTCAAAAGTTTACTGGCATATAGGTCTTGTCAATAGCTTAAAGGCTTTATTTTTTTAATGTACATTAGGAAATCCTTCTAGCTGCAAGCTCTTTCGCTGGCATCACTTTATCAGTTCCCCAGGCAAACTAAACTACTACTAGAATAGTCACTACCTTAGGTCTACTTATATAAAAATTTTCAGAAATAAATCCTACCCTCCACCAATATATAATACAGGCAACTTGTAAAAAATGAACTAGAATTAGAAGGATAAAGGGCACAAGTATCTTCCAGCAACAGTTATTTATGCAAAGAACCTAGCACGTGTTTTTATTATCACACAGCTTTTTTGCCTGCCCCCCCCCCCCTTTTTTTTTTTAAGCCAAACCAAACAAGTTCTTCTAAGGCATGCAACTGTTTAAATAAACAAACCTGTGTCTGTCATACTGTTTGGAGACTATTGTAGAGGTACAAGGGGAGGAGATGACATTTGACTATGCTTCTACAGTTAAAAGGCAAAAATTACATAATAAGAATTTGCCTAATACTTTTAGCACTAATCTAGCTATGTATTTCCCCACCCAGAAGCAGATAACATGTCCTCTACAATGCTAATTATGATTAGACCAGAATTAACTGTCATGGTCTATCATCACTGTGCAGGTAGGCAATTCAGTATTACCTCACAATTAAACCTTTTTTTTTTTTTAAAGAAAAAGAAAAAAAAGAAAAAGAAGTCATTGATTTCCCAATAACTTACCACCCATGGGGAGCCACCACAGTTTGAAACAGAATAAATTTCAGGACAAATTCTGCAACTGCTATGAAAACGTGCTGCATTTAGTTCAGAGATAATGCGAGTCAAAGCCCCAAGTACGTCTTACACAAACTAACTCAGGATTTCATTCCTCCTTTTCAGGTGGCAGTTGATTTTGGAGGAAAAATACTGTTACACATATATATGGAACTAAGGTTTCGGGCCTCCTGCATGCAGATAGCTATATTTGTGTCATGTTTCCAAACTTTCCTCTGTTAAAGGTAATCCCACTAGATATCAGACGTAACACATTCTTAGATCATGTCTTCATGTGCCTTGAGCCCCTACCACCACTGTCACCAGCTCTTACCTTACCTGCTCTGCTTCCATTCCACATGCAACTGCCTCACCTGGACATGCCCTTCAGGATCACCTTTGACAAGAATTTTTTGGCCACATGGTTTAAAATGGAAAGCATTCTTATCATACCATCAATGAGTCATTTACTAAAAGATACCTACATATAATAATAGGAATTCTTACAATCAATGCCTAAGACAGAAAGTAAGGCAAGATGTGTTCCCAAAAGCTCCTCAGTCTTCATAACACTAACTTTAGCTGTGAATGTTTTGCTACCATCACAGCACCTCCAAACTTAAGTTGACACTTTAAAATGTCCCGGTGTGTGTACATATTACACAGGAGTAATTACGCCAGAACCACTTATTGCTGTACGCATTCACAAGCACATTTAAACCTGTTCTTTCAAATCAGCCCAGATCAAATTCAGACTTGATCCAGGTCTAACTGACCTGCTGCCTGTGACACAGTGAAGTCCTAGCTCTACTTTCCAAATGGATTATTCCAATCAGGAAAAGGCACCATTTCTTGGAGGCTGTTCGCATGAGTTTTTAAAGGTACAGCAATTCTTACAGAACAGCCACACCAGCAGCTACTTACAAGCCTTTATTTGGCCACTATGCTGTACTGCAAAAAGGACTGAAAAAATTTCAGAATTTCCAGATCGCTAGTGCCCCACCTTTTGACCAGTGCAGCAGGTCTTTGTAGCATCTTCTGGAAGCACCCCGACGTTGCTTGTCTTGACTCAACATATCAGAGCATTAAAAGTGCATCCATAACATACCTAAAGGATAGGCATCCACTGTTGTGTAATACATTACCTGAAACACACCCAAAAGCAGAACACAAAAAGCACTATTTTGCCAACAGCCTTCCTTGATGCCCTCTTTCCTGGGGGCTTCCTCCAATGGGGATAGAGAATACGATTTTTCCTGGGTTGTAGGCCAGTCTTACACTAAATAACTATCTGATGAGGCTGAGAAGAGACCACGGAAGCTAACAATGCCAAATCAGCATGTTTGAGTAGAAGAGTCTTAGAGCAAAAGACACTTAGAGAAGTGTCTGTAAACCAAAATATACTTATAAAACTGTTACAAAAAAGGATGACTGGAACAAGAGGTCACAAAAGCCCTGTTCTCAGCAGCACATAACGAACACCACAAACATACCAACGACTCTAGACATGCCATAGAGCACAAAGAGAGAGAGAAAACATCTCTCTCGAATGTTTGAGAGAAACTACTAGTCACAATAACATTATACCAGGATGTGGAGACCTGCAGTTTTTAAAATTCGACTATGCAACTCAAACACTAAAGAACTAAACGAGATTTCCATAAGCCTAATTAAAATTTGAAAAGCCCTTGCAATGAAACCTTCTGCAAGCATCAAAAAGCAGCATTTGTACACTAATAAAGATATGCAAGGGTGGAACGGCAGCATTTGTAAGTTCTTTTTAAAAAAGCCTTAAAACTTGATGTACATCAAAGTAATCTTGATAACCCTTCAATGAACAGTTTAACAGAGAAACTGATACTTCAGATGGTACTGAGAGTCTGTAAATCTGAAGGCTTAAGCTTAACAGGCATCAATGCATTAGTATAATCTTTGGAAAAGAAAATACATCTATAGATTTCTAAAACTCATTTTCATGCCAGGATCAAATAAAACCACATCAGCAGCAGTTTCTCCAATTTTGGTTCTCTTAGTTTCGGATTCTATGAAGTTTTGTATCCCATTTAGGGGAAAGAAAAAAAAAAACAAACCCAAAACAAACCTCACAGAGGATAATTCAATTTTTACTATCACCACCATATAGTTTAGACACAACGTGGATACAGTAAAGTTTAAAAAAAAAAAAAAAGAAAAAAGAAAAAGATGTAAATGAAGTTATGTTTCTTCCATGGGCTTTGGCAACACATTTTTCATCATTTTAATAGAATTCACTTATTTTTCAAAGCACATATCATCAATTTCCATGGCTCAATAAATAGATTAAAATAGCTGTTAGCAGAAGTCAATTGAAAACGTTTGTCTTGATTGAGATGGATAACAGAAAAAGGCATCTGGATGTTCCATCAACTTCACAGCTGCCATCCTCACACCAATATCTCACTGGTACAATCCTGACCTTTGCAATTATTTATACTTTACAAAGTAGATTGAAAGTTTTTCTGTCTTTTCTTTCTCCCTTTGACCTTCCATGTTCATTAAAGCAGAGCCAGAGAGGAAGAAACGAATTACAGCATTAAGTCCTAATTCTTAGATTAGTTTCAGATCAGGGGGACTCTTTATACATGGCCCAGCAGAAGTAAGGCAACGTGAATAATGTGAAAACCCTAATCCGACTTCACTCCTTCAGGTATTATAAACCCTTCCAATCGCCATTTTTTCTAAAAGGTTTACTTCTAGAAATTATGATATAAAAACACCACAGGCCAGAAACATAGGTCTGTACTGCATGACCTAACACTATTACCTTATTGGTGTGTGAGAGGTCTCTTTGAATGGACAGTTTATTATCACTCCCTCTTCTCTCTGAAAATGAAAATAAGATAAAAGCATCGTGCTTCACCACTAACAAGATGAGGCCCTGAATCCTTCTTACGGCTATGAGGAGGAATAAAAACACTGTTGTACAGATGAAAAATGCAACTATAAACTCTTGCACAGCATCAGAGTTTTGCATTGATAAACAGAAAACATCTAGGCAGAGAGAAAGGGTACTGGCAGATTCTGAAGTCTTTTGCAGTTCAACCAGAAGTACTATAGCGGCATATAAAATAACACACTCATTTTTAGGCATTTTTCTTCTTCTTATTGTCATATGAGATGTGTTAATGCTAATCAGAAAACCAATCACACACTCCAGGAAATCAGACTGAAATAAAAATCTCCAAATACTACCAAGTGTGCCTTAGCATTTCTCAGTTATAAGAAACCATATGCCCCAATCTGGCAAACCGTCTTATACTGGCAGGCTGGCCCTACACACAACCTCCTAACAGACAGTGTGTATCTGCCTGCACATACAGATTTGTCCACATAGAGTAACTCAAAATCATGCCGAGTTACTACAACAACCTTGGGTGACAGAACACTTTCACATGACCTTGCTAATAGTTCCTCATTGCCTCAAAAATCAGAGAGAGCAACACAGCAATCACTTTATCAGGATACACTGCCTTCTCCAGTTACCAGGGCCCTGAAGTTGCTGAGGCCTCTACTTTCCTTTGGCACTCCAAGAAAATATCAAAATAGCCTTCAGTGATTTGGTGAGTGATGCAATGAGTGTCCTGAAGCAAAAAAAAAAAAAAAAAAAAAAAATCAATGTTACCAGCCTGTTAAAAGAGAAGCCCGAACCCAAACTGACAACCCACACACAGGGTCACGCAGCTAACACACGTAAGTAGAAATACCTGGCACTATGCAAAGCGTCACACTTGTGACGAAAAAGCCTTCTTTGAAATAAAAGCGCACATCCCATGCTCTCACCTTGGCACTCGCCCGCTCCCCGGCTCGCAGCCCTGCGCGAAGCCTGGGTCCTCTCCCAGAAGTTTGCGACCAACGCTGCCCAGGTCGCCCTACAAACCAGCAGCCGAAAAGCCGAGCCAAAAAGATAAAGGGGATTAGGCAGGCATTACTTCCAGTGACCTATATACTCCCCTCAGCCCTCGGCAGCCCTGAGGCAGACAGCAGCTGCTCGGCTGCGGGGGACACCGGCCCGCCGCCCCGCACCGCCGACGAGACGCCTCCTAAACTCGGCGCCCGGGCGCTGCCCAAACTCGGGCGGGGGAGCGACTGCGCCCGTGCACGGAGGCCCCGCCGCCAGGTCCGAGGCCCGTCCCCAGCCGCCGCCACGGCTCCTTCCCCAGCCCCTACCTGGCGCGGGCGGTGGCGGAAAGTTTCCCCGGGGAGGGGCGAGGCGGGCACCGCTCCCTCTCTGCCGAAGCGACCGGCTCCGGGAGGCAGGGGAGGGGAGGGAAGGGGAAGCGGCCGCCCAGGTAAATCGCCGTCAGCGACGGGGCAGCCGGGACCGGTGCTAATCCCTCAGGAGGGAGGGATTCCCCTCAAGCCCGCCCTCACCCAGCGCCCCGGAGGCTCCGTCCTCTCAGGGCGGGCATCTTCTCCCCGCCCTTTACCCCTCACGGCGGGCGGCCCCAGCACGGCACCGGCCGCTGACTCAGAGAGGCGGGGAGGAGCCGCGACCTGGCGGGGTGAGGCCGGGCCCGAAGCGTCCTCTGGCGGGCGGCCGCTCTTGCCTCGGCGGCGAGAGGGCGAGCGCGCCCGACCGGCCGCGCTCGCCCTCTCCGCCCGCCCGAGGCAAGAGCGGCCGCGAAAGAGGAGGGCGTCGGTCGGTGCCGCCTTCTGAGGTAATACTTGTGGTTATCAGGTGAGGAGGTCTCGGCCCGGAAAGAAACACGCTCCTGGAGGAAAAAAAAAAATAAAAAAAAATAAAATCAATGTTTTTTAAAAAAAAAAAAAAACAAACCAAAAATGTGTGGTGGATAGGCCCTGTATTTTAGAAGCGATGCCATAGGAGGAAGGTGGCCCCAGTTATGCGAGTCACTAGGTGGCACTGTTATACACACCCTCCTCTTTAATTTTTAATTGTTATTACTACGAATTTTTTTTTTTCTTTAGATGATACCGCGGCGTTTGAGTGTTGTTCCCTCTCAGCAGAAAATGCCGGTGCTCCCTGAGGCGCGTTTCTCTGCAAGCGGGAGCATTTCGAGTCCTCTTTCCTCGGTGAGCCACACGCTGGCCTTTGGGGCCCGTTTGCTTTGTTGAAGGGGTACAAATTGGGGGAATCACCTGCCTGCCATTTGCCTAGACCCTCTTGGAGGGTTACGCACATAGCCCCTATGAATAACTAAGAAAACTTCCTGCCATCGACTTCTACATGGAAAACCTGCAAACCAGAAGCACCATTATAAATCTAGCCCATATTACTTACAAATTAGAATTAGAGATAATTCCCTAATGATACTAGCTATATAGTTCTTACTTTTAGATACCTCACTGTAACTGTGATAGACTGCTGTGAATAGTTAAGCATGGTTCGCTATGCTATTGTGACTTTTTTTTTTTTTTTTTAAATGGCTTCAGATAAATTAATTAGACTGTCAGGGTACTGATTGTGATTTCACTAATGACTCAAAATAGGAATAGATGCTGGCCTATTAGGGTAACAGCTCATTTAAATAAATGTATAATATAATTTACCAAGTGTAATGGTGTTCTCTATGAGCTCAGGAAGCGTTCTCTCCAAATGCTCTATATAATCAAAGACTAATTTACTAAGATTACTAACTAACTAGATCCACACAAACTAACTCACACCTAGGTATGCCAGAGTTAAGATTTCCCAACCCAGGACAAAACCATCATCCAAAAATCCAGTCAGAAATAAAACTGATCTAACTTGAGTCAGGTTCCTCTACTTAGAAAGACTGGAGGAATCATTGGTTCTTGTAAAATATCTTGACACGTGTTGAACCTAAATCTAAGCTTTAAGGAGGAGGGGGAGCTGCCATTCTCAGAGACTATAATTCCTCCCTCTTATGCTGTTGTTTATTGTTTTCAGAACTGCAAGATGAAATATTAGTTCAACATAATCCTTTATTGCAAATGCTATGGTAGAAGCGCTCAGCAGAGCTACTAATATCACCCCCCTCATAACATGAATCCAGAATCTGTTGCCTAGATGTCTGGGTGTGCATGTCTCTTGCTGGAGATGTGAATTCCTACATTAGATCTGGTATTTCTTACCACTCATTCAGGAAGCAGCTTCCATGTGCTGCTATAGAGCCTGGGTACGCAGGTGGGTGGCATTCGGTGGCTGCCCAGGATGGCAGTGCAGAAGCCAGCTTGGGAATTTAGTAAAATTGTCTAGAGGACTTTAGCAGAAACTGAGAGGATACTTCTGTATAAATTGTTTGGTCTCAGAAGCATGGGAACTGACAGCCAGCACACAGATGAAAGATGCCCTTTGTGTTAAACATCTCATCATAAGCAGATCATTAAGGAGTGAGCCTCTGAAACAGTGCCTGTTATGGATGCTGATATAATCTATTTCACTTCTTTCTATTGCTCCTCTAAGCATTTTAAACACACTCCATAATTATTTTTCCTGTGATAATTAGGTTGAATCCGAGATAGCTGTCCCTTTACATCCCTATCTCTTAATCATCAGATAAGCTGTTCTATCACACAGAGTTAGAAGAGATGGAAGTGTAAAGATGACTTATCACAAGCTCCCACTAATCCTCCTCTTTGTTCTGAAGGCATTCGTAGCTAATAAGAAATACTTCACCTAGGTATAAAAGTAAAAGGCATAACACTTGAACCCAAACACAATTGACTGACAGGATAGTTGCAAGTAGTAAAGGTAACACGAGATTTAACAAACAGCATTTGCCAGACTTGAATGTTGTGTCATCAGTACAATTGTGTAGTGCCTCTAGTGAAGTTTAAGCAATAATTACAACTAAGTTTGTATTTATACTAGTTAGAAAATGTAACAACATGTATGCTCATACTTTTGGTCACCAGTTTTACTCCACGGAAAGCTCAAGCTTTCTAAAGAAATTCCAGAAATTTTCTGCTCTCTGTGACCCAGGGCCATGCCTGCAGCATCAGAAAAACATTTACAGTTACGGATAAAAATGACCAAGTGTGTCTACATATGTAAACCAGACAGTTTTTAGAAGAGCTCTTTTACTGTAAATTTCTATACCATTTTTTTTCAAGTTACGTATTTTAAAGGTCTATAAGCATTTGTCCATTAAGCGTGCTTTATGCAAAGAGTTTAACTACACTCTCCAGTTACAAGTAGCAGGTGTACTACAAATAGAAAATCCGTAAGATGATAGAAATAGTTTCATTTAAAAAAAAAAACAACCAAGTCACTGTTGACAAACCAGAATGCTTGCTATAAATTAAGTGACCCCTGAGCTACCCCATTTAAGACAGATTTTTCTTAGATGTGATCTAGATATCATCTCAGTAAAACAAACCTATACTACATTTGCTTCTTAGCAAGAGATCTGTTTTCCAGGAAAGGTGTTAGAGGATAAGCATGCCCTGTTTAAGAATGAAGAGGAATATGGGAACATGTTCTGAGTCATGTTACATGCTATGTCACAGCCTTTCTTCCACACCTTCTGTGAGTGATAGGAAAAAAGAAAATCTGCTTTGAATCTTCAGAAAGGTCCTTTAAGAATTTTCTCTATACATACCCTAAACCCTACATACTAAGAAAGAAAAGCACTGTACTTTAAATGCTTATGAAAAATCATTGGTTACTTCTACCTAAATCATATTTCATCTGAACAGTGTAAACCACACTTATCCCTTAATGTTCAAAGATGTCCCCAAGCTTTTTTGAAATACGGTTTTGCAGCTATTTTGCTTCAACGCACAATTTACAATGTAGTACCATTCTAAATTCATTAGTACGTGAAAGATAAATGTTATATTTACATGGATAGAATCCAGACACTTGGCTGGACTGGTAACTAATAAAAATATTTATACAGACTGGAAATTAATATGTTACCTTTAAATGCTTAAGCAATACAATGAATACAAGAAACCTAAGATTGTTAAGAAAGAGAGATAATGAATTCTGAAATGTCTGTACTTTGACGAACAGAAACAACTTAAAAGATTTTGTAATCTAATTTAACTGGTATTAGTTGATTTACCTGTTTCAAGACAACTCTTTAAACAAAAGAAATTTTGTTAAAGAAGTTATATAACAGGATTTAGTTAAAAAGACACACCTTTGACCATTATAAATTAGTGATTTATGAGACAAACCAAAATAAGTTCACTACCCCTTTACCAAAATTATTTTTCCTCTTTAAAACCAGATTTGGTTATCGATGATACATGGTAAGGGCCTGACACTAATTTTGAGAATAAGTTAATTCACTCTGCTCCAACAGTCAGTCCACTCATAGTCTAATTTCTCATACGCTGTGAAACGGCACAGGTCAGCACTGCTATCAGAAGAAGTAATCCTTCCTTCCTCCACCCATTCTGTCCCTCCCTACACTTCCATCTTCCCTGATGCAGTCAAAGAAAATCTATGCAGCTGCTTAATAAATGAGATCAGTTCCCTGATCCAGATTAAAATTAAAATTAACACACACACGCCCCCACACCCTTTTTACAGTTAACTTTATCATGGATCAGTTCTTTGATCTGGTTCACCTGCCACCACATAAATCCTTACCCTGGCACAAATGAGGGAGCAGCATGAGGGCAGGAATGAGCTGGGGCACCGTAAATGAGCATAAAGAATATGTGAAGCTGAAAGTATGATTCCAAAAATGTCTGTTAACAGATAGGCATCTAGAAACATTTATGCTCTATCCTATTGTTTATGAGGTTTTTTTGCTTGAGAGTATGTGTCTAAAGCACATGCTATAACATATCCTCTGCATTATCTGAGAACATGCCTTTGTCCTCTTCAGATACTCTCTTTTTCTCTTTATGCTTTGAAAACACAGAGCTGAACCCTGGACTTGTGCTGTAAATCCTTCAAGCTGTGTACTTGGGGAGGAGGAGGGCAACTGATAACTTTTTAAAAAAAAGAAAGAAAAAAAAGCCTCCCTTCTCACAGAAACAAGACAAAACCTCCTTCCTTCTCTGTAGGCTGCTACTGTTGCAGGGTAGTTGCAGGATAGAAAATTTTTCAGTCTCTCATAGATTTCTTTTGGATTTGCTAAACCATCCCTGCCAGCAAAGATTTATGTCTGGACCCTAGCAAATCGCTTACCTTAAGAATACAGCTGAAGGATATTTAACAAAAATATATCCCTAGAGGATGAGTAGCAGTAGACTCTTTAAAGGCTCATCCTCCTTCTCTAATTACGAGTATACTCCAAGGTCCAGTGGGAGCTTTGGCCAAGAACTACATAACACATTTCTTAATGAAAATTAGGTTATCAGCATTATTCTGCTTTTCTTGTTATACAGACTGTGATTATAGCGAACATGGTATTTAAGCAAACAGAGCCAAAGCTACTCTTCCATAACCTATAACCATGCACACATCATAGTCAATAGTGGAAAAACATCCACATTTTCTATCCCTACCCCCTCAAAAGTCACCTCCAACAATCTAGATTTAATCATTTAATTATCTCAGATTTTTACAAAAACAGAATGTTGACAGTTCATCAGTAGAGAAAATTTTAGTAGACTGCAATAGCACTATTGAACACTGGCTCAGATACAAGGCCTCCTCCCAGCTAATTACAATGTGACCTATGTAAATTCCTTAGAGAAGCACTTGCTTATTAATAGCTACACAGTATTCTCCCTGTTTTCATAACGTCTTCCTTAGTTTTCACCATTATATTGCCCTCCCAAAGTCACACTTCTGTCTGCTTTCACTTCTGTCTGCTTTCATAAAACCTTCCACTTTGTCCTCCTGATAGACCACGGTTTTGGTAGACTCTCTAATCACTGAGCTGCTGACAATGGGAAGCTGCAATATGGGAAAATCCTGCAGTCTGTGTTGCACGAAGCCTATCTTCCAGATGTGAAATCAGACATACTGGATTTTTTTTTTCTCCCCCTGAACTAGCATGAATTTGCACCTGCTGGGAATTGTTACTGAGGGAGGTAAAAGAAAATGTCATAGTGTACGAGCCCACTGGTCTCTAAATAGTACTACTGTCCAGCTGCATGCCTGGGAAGATGCAGAGAGAAGACAGGCAATGAAAGATCATATAAGTCTGCATGTCTCTTACACCACTTAAAATACAATGAAATATTATTAGGTAGCATTCTTGTGTGAGTTTATGAATACTGATTTCCTCTATGAATGGACCAATACTAGATAGGAGATGAACCATTCAGCTGCTAGGCAAAAAATCTATAGTGAATCAGAGAATAATTCTTAGTAGTATTTTGTTCCTCTGCATGTGCTTTTTTGTTCCTTGCTTAGGTCTGGAATAAAGTGATTCTTCACCATTGTCAGATACTTTGTGAAGTCAGTAGGTGTTACTTTCTACAGAGAAAATAAGAGAGAGAAATAAGACTTGCAAAGGAGAGCTTTGCTTTGCATTTCTTGCACACAATGTACAGAAAAAGTGTTTTTTTTCTGAAAACTCAGTTGGTTTTAATGTTTTAAATTATAGCTTAACTTCTCTTCAGAGTTTATAGCTAACTGTTAAGAGTCATAAGTATAAAGTAAGTAATTGAGAGAAGTATTTACTTAATCTTTTGAAAATTTGTTTTTCATTTTTTGCCAATAATGACTTTACTCATGCCAAAGAAATACTCGGTGCAAGGGAAAAGCTGGGCACCTATCTGTGTGTGAGATTAATTACTTAAAATTCTCATAGTAGGCAGCTGGAGAGAGACTCTCAGAAACAGACTGAGAGTAGTCAAGACAAAACCTCCAGTATGACAGACATAAGGCACCATATTTTAAGGTCTCTCCTTGTTCTGCAAGGTATTCAATACGAAGTTTTACTGAAATCCTCAGCAATTTGCTGAATTGGAGGTCAATGGCCATTTGGAGATATGGGGTCAAACAACAGCATTAGTAGGTGCCTAAATTCTTTGAAATAAAATCCTGTTGGGATATTTTTCAAAAGCATCTGGCAGGTGAGAAGTGCTTATAACCCTTTGCATTTAAAAATCATTGGATAATATGCATAGACAGCATTAGGATCAAAGACCAGGCTCCAAGTCTCTCTCTCTCCCTTTCTAGCTGCCAGCTGGTACAATCACGCTCCTCTTGCTTGCTCTTCCCAGGCTTGTGCTCTTTGGAGCATAGTACCCCAGCTTCAAAAGACTCCCCAGTTTCCCGTTTTGTGTAAATTGATGGGTAAGAAACATTGATTCAAGGAAGGAAAGGTGAGTTTGAATTTCTTTGGCTGAGTTAAAACTAATCCATGCTCTTTTATTTTGTAGGCAAATAAGATATTAATGAACTATTTCTAGGGCCAACAGCAGTTCCTCAGCAGATGTGTTTTGAAGACAGCTCCCTTCAGTTCTTTCTAAGAGCAGTTTCTAGACTCTCGGTGCTAACTATAAAAATCTTCATTTGTAGCCCTAATTCATACACTGAATCTCCAGAGAGGACAGGATTGCAGTTACACTCTTCTGTATTGCATAGCCCTTTAGCTAGCTCTAAGCAGCTCCCTGCTCAGCGGAGACTTCCTGGATGGGCTTTGTAAGGAGCTTAGCTCTCCCCATGCACTCCATGAAGGACCTGTAATGCAGGTATGAGTTTCATTCTAGCATCTGAAAGTTAGGCAGTGCCACCACTGTTGGAAATCTGGCCATTAACTGTCTTGCTGAAGGCAAAATATAGAACCAGAAATAGTCAGAATTATAATTCAAGGGAATTTGTCTTTCAGCTGCCTTTCCTAGGGTATTTCTGTTGCGTTGTTTTGCTTTTCCTATTTTTTCTTATATTTGTCTCCCCAAAATGAGATTCTGTAGTATTTCACTTGCATTAAGGGAAACTTGCATATGGTTGCCATCTACCTATACAAAGGAAAAGAAAACAACGCGTAGTTAGTATCCTAAATAGATTGGATTATATAACAAAATGTTATTAATTTTGAACTTGGACTGTTACAGTTTGAGAAACATGGCCTAACTGTACAGCATGAGTTGTACACACTTGTCTCTAAGAAATCAGTTATAGTTTGCACACCCAAGAACTTGTATATTTACAGAATGTAAGCTGCCAGATACTAGTGTCTTGAGATTCTTTATCATAAGAAATTATTTGTTCAAGATTGACACTCTTGTTTAAAAAAAATATCATTTTTAGGGACTCTGTCCTTTAACATGTAGTCACTGGAAATGGCAATCCTGATGGAATTCAATGTTTTTCATTTGTTGGCTCTGGCAGCTGTGCATTAGTAAAATAAATAAATTAAATAAACAGCAACATCTGTTCCAGTCACTAGAGGCTTATTGCTGGAGTTATCTGCATCAGATGGGAGAAGAAGTTCTAGTTGAGGAGCTCGGCTTTCCAGAGCAGAGATTAGTGGAATCACTAGGAATAAATATGTAGAATTGTGTGACCTGTGGGAAATATCTCACCTGCCAAATGATGGCGCTAACTAGTATTAAAGTCTGAAGTCCTCTAGCATCTATTCCGCATTATTGATATGAGTAGGAATCCCATTATATTCAAAGAGCTAATATGGTATCAGTCTGTATCTTATTAGAAAGAAAATCTGTGGTATAGTTGAGAACCTAAGCCTGTAGGTTTTTTCTTTTAGTTCATTATTCTTGGCTCCAGGATACTTTATATATGTATATGAATAGTATAAATGTGTATATATATATATTTATGAATATACACATAATTCTTTGTGTGCATGTGTGTGTGAGTGGGACTGGATAATACGCATATGACCTTACCTGCTGTAGTCAAGGCACCTCCCTGTCTTGTTTTGATAAACTAAGCAATAAACATATTGGATAGCTGTGATGCACAGAAAGTAAGACAAGGTGATCTAATAATGCCTCAGGATTCAAACTCCATGAATCTCTCCATAAATGTGGGAGAGCAGTCACAAAACAGATATTCCTATGCAGGTATTCCTAGGCAAGTATTCCTATGGTGGTATTCCTACCTGATAAGTTAATGAATGCTCTGTTACAATTTTTAAAAAGATGCAAAACAAATTTTAATCAGCCAGACACATGTAACTTGCCAATTCCATGAAAATAATGTGGGAAAGTAGTATACAGCTGTAGGAAAAAAGTGGCAGAATGAACCAGAATGTTTCACTTCCTTTATTGGAATCCAGAAGATCAAATGGAAGTTGCTTATCGGGGTTGCAACCATAGCCAGAAATACATGCTAATACATAAATATTAAAATTGGAAGGAAAACAAAACTGAAGTTTATAGACTTCTGAAGATAATTGCGCTGCTAAAGTGCTATAGTTGTATAGCGCATGGTTGCTTCAATTGGCAAAATCAGATTTCTGTGAAACTATTTCTGTACTAAGTCCTAAGCACTTAAGAATATGGTAGTTAATCTGTTCCTAGCTGGAGCCTGAAACTCAAAGGAGGGCTTCTTTTGACAGAAATTGCTCTCTTCTGGGAAGGTAACTAGTTCCCTGCCTTCTTCTGGTTCTTGTGCAGACACCTCTTCGGGTCTAATCGGAGCAATCAGAGACTCACAGAAATATAGAACCATTCAGGTTGGAAGAGGTCTCTGGAGGCCACCTAGGCCAAGCCCCTGCTCAGAGCAGGACCAAATAAATCAGGTTGCTCAGGGCTTTTTCCAGTCCAGCTTCAAATGTTTCCAAGGATGGAGATTCCATAGCCTCTCTGGGCCCTTGTTCCAGTATTTGACTGCCCTCATGGTAACAAAGTTGTTCCTGATACCTAGTGGGAATTTTCTGGGTTCTAACTTGTGCCCATTGCCTCTTGCGCTATCACCCTGCACCTTCAATAAAAGACAACGGTACGCTGCTGACTCACATTCAACTTGTTGTCCGACAGGACCTCCAGGTCCTTTTATGCAGAGCTGCTTTCTATCTAGCTGGCTCCCAGCCTGTCCTGTTGCGTGAAGTTATTCCATCTCCAACACAGGACTTTGCATTTGCCCTTGTTAAACTTTATGAGGTTTCCATCAGCCCATTTATCCAGGATGCAGAGGTCCTTCTGAATAGCAGCCCTGCCCTCCAGTGTAACAGCCATGCCCTCCAGTTTGGTATCACTCACAAACTTGCCGTGCGTGCAATCCATCCCATCATCCAGGTCTTTATTAAAGGTGTTAAACAGTATTGACCCTAGCATCCGTCCCTGCCTGAAGGCGCTGCTAGTAAGTGATGGCTGGATGGATTTTGTACCACTGATCCTAGATAGCTTCCTGGGCCCAGCAATACAGCCAGTTGCAATGCCTGGCTTCCTAGGAAAGGCAGCTGTCAGGGCCTTTCAATGCTTATTCCCTTAATTTTAGTCAGT
The DNA here is from genome assembly GCF_018139145.2 of Gymnogyps californianus. NCBI lineage: Eukaryota > Metazoa > Chordata > Aves > Accipitriformes > Cathartidae > Gymnogyps > Gymnogyps californianus. The sequence goes on from NC_059474.1 coordinate 50,283,702, forward strand.
AGAGTCTGTGGCATCATTATTCTCATAACATGAGCCCTAGAGGGCTGTCAACGAAGTGATCTGGTTGCAGGTTTAAAGCAGCAAGTAAGCAGGAGGTAGTGGTAGTGTGAGGGACAGTAACTGAAGCCTAGGAAGAGGTGTCAGAATGCCTTGCTAGATCACTGATCATTGCAACACAGTGGTGGTAAGGCAACGGTTAAAATGGGTTCACAGGGGAGTAAATAAAATGGAGAAGAAGACACGCTGATTAGAACTGATATTGCAAAAAGTACTCCTGGCGCTTTCTTTGGCTCAGAAAGTTTCTGAACTGCTTATTGCTGCAGAGAGAGGTTAATTAAGCTATTTTCATCCTCTCCCTCTAAGTATGTACTATTAGCTATTGCAGAAGATGGGATATCAGGCTGGACGGACCCATCTCTGTGAGCCATTATAGAGTACTTGACTTCCATCTCTTTTCACATTAAAAACATGAAAGTATCAACAGGCTAAGTGGTAGTGAGGTAGAAGTTGAAGGAAAGAAGATGTTGACTTTGTTTTGATATCCAGGAGGAAGCTGAGAAGGTTGGAGGTTCCCACTTTCTTTTTCATCCTTTAGAAACATCAATTTATTGCAAGCAGCAGGTGCAGAAGAGAAAGGAGCAGAACATGGACTATTTAGAGTAATTGTTACAGCTCTGGGAAGAATTATATTTACCAGTTCTCTCTTCTTTAAGCACTGAATGCCAGCCAAGTAAGTCAGATGGATACGTGTGGGTAAAAGGGATATGTGGTAATTTGAAGGATAATGAGTATGCCAGCAAAGGTGGCTTCAACTTTGTGTGAGGGTGCTTTTCAGTTTTCAAATTATATCTCAGTCTGATAGGCAATTTTCAGGCTTGCTGCAGTGAAAGTTTTTCACATGAAAGTATAGTGCAGCCTATATTTGATTACTAATTGGTTGGCATTTATCTCTCCACTTTTCTCAATTTTGTATTACTCCTGGTCTGCAAAGAACATCAGTAATATGTGGACATCACAGGTACAGAAATCAGGAATTGCAGCATGAAGATATTTATTGTGTCATAACTAAATTTGATAATTGCAGCTATTTGAAATAAAACTATAAATGGTTCATATAAAATAATTCTGTTTTTAAGGATAATGTTCTATATAATTTAGTAGCACTGGGAACTAACTTCTTTAAAAGTTGCTGTGGATAATGCTTTTTTCATACTATTTTCATGCTGTTAAAACTACACCAGCATTAATGGAGTTAATCCTGATTTTCATTTACGTAAATGCAAAGAAAGCTCAGCCTCAGTGATTTTTTACATACTGTTTCAAGTGTGCTTGAAGCTGCTAAACCCACTTAATTCCACATAAAAATAAAGCTTAATGCAGAGATCTAATTGTCTTATTTCACACATAAACCTCTATGGCAAACAACAGAACAGTGATATACTGTTCTTTGACATTTTAGATTTGCAATACTGGTTGAACATTCAGATGCTTTTTGAGCTGTATTTTTATCAATGAAAAGTCTGTGAAACCACTTAACTAAAAATTAGCTTGTATTAGAGTAATCCTGTCCACTAGCTTCCGTAGATGATGGAAGTACTAACTGCCTGTATCAAAGGGAAGAAAAAGCATTTGATTTTTAAGACATAAATCAAGTCCTTCGTTTCTTACTCTTTGATCAGCTTTGCTTATGCGGGCATGTAATCTGACCCCCTTTGCCATCTCCCTCCCCTTAGTATTGAGCTTTTATCAAGGCCAGATTTTTTTTTTTTTCCTCCAGGGACTAGTCATGCCTCATTCGTTTTTCTCTCTAGTGTTTAGAAACCCCGTTGCAATGTTAAACTATTAGGAAATACCCACTTCTTGGAACATCAAGTACATCCTTTTTTTTGTTACTAGGCTGCCGCTCTATGGCCGTATGCATAAACTACAGTTTTAGTTCCACTGAAGTAAACTGTATTGGAGGAGTTTCTGGGAATGTGTGACAGAACATCTGGGCTTCATGTTCTACAGCGAGAGTATGATTACCTTACAGAGGACAAAGGAAAAGACTGCCATTTCACTTGTAGGCACCTACCGGCCTGATAGCTTAAATATATTACAGACTATCTTTTTGATCATTAATACTGTGCATACTGTATTACCCTAGCATGTGATTTACCACTATGCTGCTTGCCCTGGCTATCTAAAATAATGCTATTTTGAATTGGATTTTCAAATGAGAGAATATTCAGTCTTTTATGCCAGGAAGCAAAAGGATATGCTTTCAAAATACCCTGGCTAGGAAATCAAGTAGATGCTTAGACTGATACATGCCTGCTGTCCTTCGTAGGTATGAAGTTTTGACGCTTTTTAATTTGTGCAATAAGTCATGGAAGTGAATCAAAATGTGTTTTAAATGTAGAGGCTTATATGTAGCCATACACAGTGGTTTACAAATGGGTTAAAGGGGCATCTAAACTTTTATTAAGAATTTTTTCACTTATGCAAGGTTACAATATGCTGCCTAGTAAGTTATTATATAAGTCACTATTTTCACATCTGCTTCTGAAAATGGAGAGGATTGAAATTTAGCAGATCTGCCTTCTGGAGTACCGTGAGCAAGCTGTAGATTTGTCTGCCTGTAAGCACTTCTGCTCGAGTTCTACAGTGTCAAGACAAAACTCATGTTGAAGAGGGTGGGAATGGCACTGTATATATGTGTAGTATTATTCCTCATCCTTGGGCAGTTTTGCATGTTTCCATTCAGAAAGTGGAATAAGAGCAAGTTTGAGATGCGTTCCTGCCTTCATTTTTAGCACACCCAAGCTAAGAGGAAAACTCCAAGGTTGATGGAGATCTAATTTCTTGTAGATGTTAACTTCTAAAGAACACAGTCCCTTGTTGAAGTCCTGTCAGTGACCATCAGTTACTACATAAAATATTGTAAGGGCTTCAAAATTATGCTATTTTCTGTGTAAACAATACCTACCATTTGAAAGCAATCTGAAAAATTAAAGTCTAAAGCAAAGGAGATTCATTCATTCAGGTGAATAAAAGGGGTCTTACTGGCCAGAGAAGCCCAGTAGCTTGAAAACAAGCTCAAAATTTTTAATATATATTTTCCTTTGAATGTTCTCCTGTATGCACTCCTGGGTTTGCTGGAGGGCAGAGGGGAACAAGCGTTGTTAAAAATTAAACAGCTTGCTCTTACTAAAATAAAAATCCGTCGTGCAGTCATCATTGATTTAAACTAAAACAGGTGCTGACCTTTGGCCATGTTAGTAACATTGTTCCAGAGAATCTCTACAGCATTTTAATATTTTGTGTTAATGTAGATTAATATTATAACAAGGGACAAAACTTCTTAGAATAGTATTTTCCAGGATGTTCAATCATAAGGCACCTTTGGTTTCTAAACAGAACCTGTTGTTAAAAGTGCTAATTAGTTCTACCAAGAAGGTAACAGTGCCTATGCCCTAATAAACCAAACTGTAATATATATTAGGAGGCTCTGAATGCCACAGTTATATCCCCCCATTTAGGAATACTGCAAGTAACATTTACTATGAACAGGATATTGAGAAAGAAGGGGAGAGCATAAAACAATATAAAGCAGGAGCTCAAAAAGAAGTTGGATGAGAAACAGCTTGGGTATGGGAACTAAACCAGCATAAAAGGAGATAAAAAATTACCTCATTTTCTAAAGTATTTCTACAGCAGTCAGTGCAAGCAAGAGCAACATAAGAGGTGTGGCTTAAAACCATACACTGAAGTTGCAAGTGACAATATTGAAATATAATAAAAGTATTTTTAAAGAACAAGGATGCTGACCAAATAGCTAGAGGCTGGAATGCAAAAGAAAGCGAGGCTGCCTGAAGCATGATGCAGGCAGCGCAAGATCCTCCTCTGTAGCTTATTTGTTGTAGCAGAAGCACCAAGGTCCCTAGAGGACCGATCGGTGCCGTGTACAAACCTAGCAAGTGCTGCAGTGCAGCAGTCTCTGACACCTAACACATGCAGCTGAAACACTCAAGTCTACCAGCAAGGCTAAAGAGTGAGATTTAGAACAGTAGACAGTGAGAAAACATCAACAAATTTTCTGTTGGGTGGCACCGTGTCAGGTATACGCACAAGCAAACTATGTATGCAGAGGCATACAGCTAGCAAAAGCTAGGTTAGCTGTAGTTTGCAAGAATTAATTTAACTGTTGATTTAAGGTGGTGAATTGAACTGCAAACCAAACAAGATCCTGTAACAGTCAACACAGTTTTTGAGCTGCTGTAATAAACTGAATTATTTCCTTCGCATGGAGATACTAAAAATGTCCATCTTGTACAAAGTGTTCTATTTTTTTCCCCTGAAACTTTTGCGTAACTTTGTTGCCATTTACCATTATTTTTCTCCTGCATTCTTCCTAAATAGTTGGAAATGCCAGTGCACTCTATTCCAGATACGGCTGCAATAGGGCTGCAACAGGGCTGTACAGAAGATGATTTATGCTGCTGAATTCCAAATATGATCCATGGCTATTCCCAAAATGCCACTGTTTCTTTGTTTTTACAATGGCATCATATAACAGGCCTGTATTTAGTTGCATACTTTTTACCTGTCTGGTCTGGCTCTGCTTCTGAGACAGTAGGTGTCCAAAACCGGTAAGTTTTTTTTAAACAAAATAACATACCCTCAAAGTTTTATAAATGTAAAAACGTCTTAATACTACCAAGTGATCCTAATCCCGAGAAAGGGACCTTTTCTTCCTCGTGCATCTAAATTATTCACAAGGGGAAAAGGCCTATAAAATCAAATCAACCTTAGTGTCAAGACATGGAAATATAAATAACTGCTTTTACCTTATCTTCCTTTCCTCTTGTTCTGTTTACTAGAAATCAGTCAGTCAAACAGATTCTGTGTATTTATTTTATCATAGTGCCCAGGTGATTTAGTTATATCCAGAATCCTGCTGTGCCAAAACAGGAAGTGCCTAGAGGACCCAAATGTTGTTTTCCCAGTTTTCCTGTCCCTTGCCACTAAAGACCTTGGGTAGCATCATTGAACTAGCAAGGTTAGAGCCCTAGAGAGGCAGAGTTAATTACCTGCTTCTGCCATCCCTAGTGAAATGCCATTTCGCTTTTCTGTATTTCAGTTTCTACATGCATTGTATTTCCTTCCTCTTGTCTTTTTTTTTGGTGTTGTTTTGTTTTGTGTTGTTTTTTTTCCATATTTGTTTTGACAGTAAGCTCTTCAGTGTAGGAACAGTGCATCTAAAGGGCCCAATCTGAGTTGGAAGCTCTTTGTGTCAGTATAATCACGCTAATAAATTCCTTAGTCCAGGTACTCTAGCTCACTTTATCACTTTATTTCACTGGACGTAGTTCCTCACAGCACTTTCTCCTCACTAATATTCTGTTTTAGTAGTGTCGAGCAGATTAAAAGGAGCAGGACACCCGCTACCACCCTTGCAAAATGGTGGAGGTCCTGGTCAGATCCAATTAAGAACAAGAATTTAAGAGATACCAAAGTTAGTATCCCCTTCAGCTACCCAGTGCTCTGACCTCTCTCACCTCAGATCAAGTTTTGTATTGAAATAATCTCCTGTCTTGATTTTCCTGCTTTGTTTAATTATCTGTACTGTATTTACTATTTCTTTTCATGTTATGTCTATTAAGCTACCATTTCTTTTCCTGTTGACTTGACTGCAAAAGTCTTATCCTGAATATGCATGGAATCTAGTACAACCTTCAGGCAGTGGTGAATCTCCAATACTGTTATTTATAAAAGATATTTCGTGGACGCTATACACACAGCAGTAAATTTATTGAAGTGTAAAGAGAAAAATTGCTCAATACAATGCAACACTTCAAGAACACATTTTGGTATAGCTCTCAATCACACACAAACATGAAGTTATACTGTCTGTCATAAAAGAATTTAATGTGATAAATTCTGTGAGCAGTATATTAAATCTAAGGCTCAAAAAGCTAGCCACTTTCACAATACCAGCTCCAGGAAGCTGGCTTGATTTCCCTTCGGTCTTATATCTAACAAATTGCCGTGAAATTATGTCGGTGTTCTTTTCTTTCTCTTCAAAACACAGCTTTTTGAAACTTCACTCTTTAATGTTTTCTGTTCACATCCTAATGGATAAATATTCACATCTCAGAATTTCCCACAGCTGGCAGAAATTGGCAGCACTGTTGTTTGTTAGAAGAGAGGCAAAGGACTGAAATGGAATGGCATTATTGCCCCATAAATGTGATCTCATCAAATCAATCTGCACGTCTGGAAAATTCATAGTTCTTCCATTGGATTGCTTCAACACTGTATGTGTTTTGTGGATAATGTGAGGATTTACATGCCTGATCCAAAACTGAAGCTGGCAGAAAGACTCCATTGTTTTGATTGTAATTCTTTGGAGTATGTGTCCTCATCTACTGACAGATTAAAACAGGTGTACAGCAATACCTGTGCCAAGCTCCTGTGCCTGTGCCTGCTTACAACACGGGGAAAGCAATCATATTTCTGCTGGTTTTTAAAATGAGGAAACCCAATCCTGATGTAGAAGGGAGTGTGCCAAATTAAGTAAACAATGCAGCAGGACTACAGGAGAATTTTTACACTGCATGTCTAGAAGCAGGAGGACTGAATTCACAGCCTTAGGGAAGGATAAGCAGGACTAGCTTTAAACTGTCTTTGTACTCTGATTCTGGGTTGCTCGGCGGTCTGAACTGGCTTCCGACTGGTGCTGGCTCTGACAGCTCCCATTTGCCATGTTTTGCAAGAGGCCTTTGAATAAACAGTCTTTATACTCTTTATACCTTTATACTGCCACCAACAAGGATTCCACCAATTGCAGTGTAGTAGTACCCACCAATAAAGTGCGTAGAGCATGTTTGAAGACATTTAAAGTGCACAAGAACTACTTCACTTTTATTGAGATGTCCTAAGTAATTTCTGTGAGGCTCACTCGCCAGGAAGCACTGTGCTGATACAGCTCTGTTGTCACTGTTCCAGTTCATCACTGAACTTGCTCCCAAAAATAACAGGAGAAATGCAGAAGACACGACACCAGAGGCTGTGGTGAAACCTATGCAAAACTTCCTTGCGATCAGAGTCTGGATCAGTGTGGACCACATGGGCTCATCATAAATGTGGTAGAATATTTATTAGACAAAGAATAAACATATAAACACAACTTTTTATTGTAGCCAACAAAAGAGTAATGTAACTGGGAGAAAAGTAAGGAATTAATCAAATGTGTAGTTGACGGCACAAACATAAGGACTGTGATATCAAATGTAAGGCCAGAATTTCTGTGAAATAACAAACATCTCAGTGTGTCTTTTCATTCTTTTTATTTCCTGGATTAAATTATTAATGATTGGGGGTGTTTGGGGCCTTTAGAAGCCAGAAATAAAATAGAACGTATAGCAAGTTTGTCCTGACCCTCCCTTTTCTACTGCTAACCCTTGCTTCCTGGCTGTCTTGCTTCCACCTCCCTGTTCCTTAAAACTGCTTGTCCTCATTAGTGATCATGTCACAGTCCTTCACCAATTAAAAGTCTTACAAGATAGTCCCTTTAGATGGTTTCTGATTCTACCATTTCTCCTGATTCCTCACTAGCCTTTAATAAAAGTGATGCTTCTGGTAGCCTCAGAATTTCCTGCTTGAAATAAGCTTTCAAGTAGCATGTGTGTATTAGCCAGGCTGACTGAAGACAGAGGTAGTATGAGAACTGGAAGGCCTTTTAATGAATATTTTCAATATAAAAAGATTCATGTGACAGGACACTAGAAACAAGGCATTAGACAAATCAAAAATTAAGCCCAATGGGCATAATTTTAAAATGTTTTTACTTGGTTCAGTAGAATCTGTTTGGTTTTCTTTCTCAGGAGTGCCGTGAACTTCTGTTTTTCCTGTTTCTTCTTGGCTCACTGTTTGTATTCTGATATCACTTTGCACAGAAAAAGATTGCCACTCGGAGAGTGCAGTTACACACGCTGTTCAAGTGATCCTGACAAGGATGAATGGTAATAAAAATTGTCCATCCTTTGAACGTGACTTGGATCACACTGCAGAAATTACATGTCAATATTGGATAGAGCTGTATGGGGGATATACACAAGAAATATAGGGTTATATGTGGACATGATTTGTCATTCCTCTCTTGACACCACTCACTCTACATGCCTGTTCTTTATTTATAGGCAAGAAGCATGCTGACATTTCAGTATTCCTTCAGCTCAACAGTTCAGAGTACAGTCACAGCAAGAAAAGCAACATGTGTAACCATGAATAGCCTGAGATTCATTTCACTGGATTTTCCAAGAATTTAATTTTAAATCGAAAGGTACGCCACAATGCTAATTTTACAGGAGTTTTGAAAAGGGGAGGTCAAATTTTAGGTTAAAAAAACCCACGTGTATGAATAGCATTCATAATATAATGAAGAGACTGGAAAATGGCATACAAAATTCCCTTTACATTTCAGTAGTAATTACAGGAGACAACAGATGCTGTCCTGTCATGCAACATGATGTTTTACTTTATCTAGCTCTAGGCTTAATTGTATTACTAGGGCCAAAAGTCAATCTTAGCTTATTTCTATGAATTGTGACTTCATTACTGACAGAAATAGGAATGATCATGTATACACAAACACATGCACATGTGTGACACAAAAGTTGCACTATTGTAATTAGAAGGATGAAAAAACTGTATGAATTTAATTCGGCTTCAGTTAATTTCATTAACATGCCACGGTACTGTGATCATGAGCACATTAGAAATATCTTAACAGTGATGGTTTTCCATCTCTCATGCCCCCTTTGAATATAATTTTTGTCATACATTAGGAAATCATGAAAATTTATAGTTGTCCCCTGAAAAGTTTTGACATGGTAATTATGCAGCATGAATACGATACTTCTAGTAGAAGACTAAGAATGTTGAAGTATTTCAGAGTAAATAAGATGGAGATTACATCTTGCAAATACAAGATATTTTGGCATTTTAAGTTAGCAAGAACCATAGCACTCAGGCAAAAATTTGCTTCCTGGGGAGAACAGGAAGTGTAATTTAAGTGTTTTCATTCACTAAATCTGTTTTTAAACTCTCCAGAGAAAAATCAGGCCTGTAAATTTTCAGAAGTCTTGAACAAATACCAAAAAAAGAATCAGAATGGAAACATTCAAGCATGTCACTTTTCCAGTTGTTAACACATCAGGTGTAATGTTAGCACATGTGAACCTGTCTAGTGCTAAGCAGTTACTTGTTTTTTCAACAAGACATTTTTCATCAAGAAACAAAAATAAAAGTCCTGCTAGACTCAGAAATGTCTGGTTCAGCCAACATTATGTCAATATTATTGGGCTTCAGTTGCTAACAACTTGCAAGCTGGAGAATTAATAACCAGACTTAAGTTGCCACCATTCACTAATGAGGCTGGAACGTGACCTGCGCACCTAACCAGCCATGAATAAAAAAGAAAAAGCTCAAGGCTCATTTACTACAACTGTCAAACTAATGCATTTTCTTTAGTGCTAATCCAAAGAAGGATGAGCCCTAGTGCTGCAGCAGTATATCAACATTCAGCCAGTGTAAGCACCAGAGTAAAACAAGAGACAATTTACTCCAGAAATTCTCAATATATGTTTTCCTTTTGCTATAAATGTTTCTAATGTCTTACCCTGGGACCGGACAATAAACCCATATTAATCCCCTTGGAAGGCTGTATTTCGTATAATGGTGTGTGAGATGGGACCAAGGTTTTATCTGCATATTTTACATTCTCCTTTTGCAAATTTTTGCATTCCTTTCTCAGTCTTAAATCATTGCTTTGCCCATAATAACTGTGTACGACAGAGCTATCAGCAGTAGAAAATTCCGTAAGTTGCTGCACAGATGAAACGCAGAGAAGAGAGTAACTCAAACCTACCTCCTTTATATGCACCCCTCCAATCTGGGCAAAAGGGGAGTGTACTGTAGATTTCATAGCTGAATTCTAGATCAAAAACTGTGTTTTAATTATATTTTCAATTAAATCAGAACATCTCACTTGTTTTCTCTCAACTCGAAGGAAGTCTGAAATTGTTGTCCAGATAGATACAAATTCGGGGCATGACCACATCCATAGATTTTCAGAATATAAAGGCTGTGTTACAACCCTGAAGGTTTTGTGGAATAAAGTTGTCTCTGAGAGAGCTACTTCAGGCCTGATAGGTTCTTCTTCTTCTCCAGCACAGTGCTGAACACACGGCTTTTGTGAAAGCATCCCAGAAACTGATTCTGACACTCTCTTCCTTATTTTCCAGACCATTGAACTCTTACCAATCGGGAACTGAACACTGTAGAGATCCTTTAAACAACGTCTGGCATTTAGACAGCATCGGGAGGAAGGGAATTCACAGTAGATATGAAAGATTTCTTTCCGTGAAGCAGTTCCTGAACTGATAAAGTTAACCTGAGATAAGCATTTAGGAGATTTTGTCCATAAAGACAATTTAGTTAGTCAATGGGAACAACCAGAAAGAGTGTAGAAAGCACAGGTGAGTGTGTCTGGATTCCTTTTTGCCCTACTAATTCCTGGATGCCACTTCCTGTCCTTGGAAACAACAAAACCCCATGTAAATTGGAGTGAGGCCCTTTTCGGAGAGAGGAGGAATAGCCCATACCTCCTCCCATAGTGTAAAACCCCAGGAAATTCTACCCAGGTTTTTCTCTGCCTTTCATGCTTTCCACTCTCCTAAAGCTTTCTGCTCAGCAGCCCCTTGAAGAATGTGGCATTTCCTTTGAGCTAATGAAATTGCTAAAAGCAGCTGTAAGATTTGGACTGAATGGGCGGTTTCTCTCTGATGAAAGAGTGCAATTTCTTTCTGGGTAAAGGAATAAACATTGTGAAGAATAAACAGTATGAGTAGCTGCAGTCTGAGGAAGGCAGAGGTTTGGGGCAGGCTAGAGGAGTTACAATATATACACATTGGGGAAGAGTAGGAGAGACTATGGTGACATAAAATGCTGCAGAAAACAAGATGTGAGGGAAGTCTAAAAAGGTTTGAAAATCATGCCTTAGGGAAAATCCAAGTTGTTTCAGTTTTCAGCTGAGAACTGTTGTGTACAGATCTCACTCAGAAACTGGCTAGCGTGAAGCTCTGATGCAAGGTGTGAGTTTTCTGTGAGAAACTGTCCATCCAACTCAGGATTTTGCCAACAGTGTCTTGCAAAAATGCTGCTAACCTTCATCAGTCCAGACCTCACTGGGAGCTCCAGACATTTGGCAGACATTTGTTTTTCACGTACGTAACTAAAACAGAGGAAATTTGGTTACTGTTGTGCCATCACATTATAAACTTTAACTTTGTATTTTTTTAATTAAGTGAATCTTTTTCTTTTGAATGACACAATCCTATGATTATACTTGGTGAATACGGAAAAAAATTCTGAACCCACTGAATGTGCGTATGTATATGCAAAGTAATAAGGAGGTAAAAAAATAGGATAAGGCCTCCGTTGTTGGACTATACCGCTAACAAAACTCAACATCAAAGAGTTTAGCAAGAGGTCATTGACACTAAAAACACCAGATTGCTTTGTAGTGGCAATGTATGAATAACATGAAACTATTTCTGGGAGTCAGAAACAAGAATAGTTCTGCAGCTCAATTTTTCATCTATCTAAATAGTATAGGTATCTCCTTGATTACTTGGGAGTTGTCAGCTCAGAAACTGCAGTTGTTTAAATAAGTATGTATAACTGGAGTGCAGGACGCCTAAAAGCCTAGCAAAATAGATTCTTGAAAGCATGAATGTGAAATACATAAACTCCCTAGTTGATGTCAAGCCTTAAGCCTCTTTAAAGCCCATATGGAGGCCCTGATGATGAGGATGCTTGTCATCATCTATTCCTCTACTGACATTTGGTGATAAAAGTAAGGGTTGTGGTATAAAATTGAAAAAGACAGGACTGATACTATCATGTAGGATTATTTTTATTTTTCCCTTAATTGCTGCTGAGGTATGCAGGTCCTTCCTTCTTATCAGATAAATTGAAAAATAAATGTCTGAGAAACACTGCTATATCTTGCATCACGTTTGGCTGGCTGGCTTAAAATAAGCAAGTGTCATCCAAAATTTGTCAAAGGTACTAGCCAAGTACTCAATCAAATCTATCAAACTGTTTTTCCATTCTTCAGCTTTTACAAAAAAAACAAATTGTTTTAAAAAGCTGTGTGTTGTTGTATGTATGACTGAAAGATAATGTCTGTAACAGATCAAAATAATTTTTTTTAAAGTTGGAAACTCAAAATATTCTATTTGTAATAGTCTATTTTGAATTTTTGAAAAACTTCCACATTAGAACAGTGTTTTTCCATTAGCAAACACACATTAATGTAACTAGACTGTTACAACCTCATTAATATTAAACTTTTCAGCACTGAACTCACAAATCAGTAATTATCATACAAATATTTAATTGCAGAATTATCCTATTGCTGAATATTAACGTACCTTTGTGAACACTTCTGGTAAGTGTGAACTGTGTCAATGTTCAGCACAAGAAAAACATGACAGAATGCCTGACTGCTCACGGGTGGTACCATGGGAAAAAAAAAAAAAACCCAACAAAAAAACAGGAGACTGCAAATTTTTGTATTCAACTGTGAAGATAATCCACCTGTATGTCATATATATTTCCCGTGAAAGGCAGTTTACATGCATTTCATGGCAGAAGAACAGAAGAAAACAAAATCAGAGCTACTCATATCTGTAACCAATTTCAGTACTGTGAGAAACTTCTAAATTTACTGCAATGGACAAATTTATGACCCCATTTCACCTCTTGAAAATTCCTTAGGACTCTGTTTGCTGTCTTCCATAAGTTTTTCCCTTGTCACTTCTTTGCACTGAAGTGCAAACTGCAGCAGAAAAGCTGGACTCTCATCCTGGGGCTAGCATTGTATATTCTTAAGTATTAGACTTACGTGTGTCCAATGTGATAATATTTCTTACATCATGCTGTTGCCAGCTCACTGAGCACAACATCAACACTGTCCATTGATAACTCTGTGGTTACAGAGTAAACATAAATACTTCAGGACTCAAACTACGAATCAATCTGGCCTCTACAGCCTCTCTTTCTAAGAAGTGTTTACCTCTGAACCAGCTCTTTTCCCTTCCATATTTCCTCACATTTTTTCTACTTCTTTTCCATATTCTCTTTAATCATGAAGGCAGTAGAAACAGATACATTTATTACCCTGAAAGTGCTAATACTAATAAAGGAGAAAAATACTGTTAAGAGATGATTTTTAATAGGATAGGAGGGGAAAGGGTGCTTTTAGTCCACAAAAGTTGGAAAACACAAAAAGTAACCAAAATTATTTGTAAAACTAATTTAAGAACTAACAAGTGTAAGAATCTCCCTCTGAATAGGTTTCCCCACTTGGCTGCCAATTTTTGGTCTTTTGAAATTATTGGATTTGCTGCTTTTATGCAGAGATCCTTCTCATTTTTTGAGAGCAGTCTCAAAATCTCTAGTTTTGCATAATTTCCCAGTGTTTCAATAACAAAGGTCCTTATTCAAGGAAATCAATCATCTTCTACTTTAATCATCTTCACTCATCATAAAACCATCTACCTTTAGACTGTCATCATGCCAATATGCTGGGAGCCACAAGCAGTTGTAACAATGCAAGGTGATCACACACTTAGCTGGAGACATTTCAGGAAGCCTGCAGGCTCCTGATATGTCATTCTCCAACTACACTAAAACCCATTGGACCAGCTGAACACAAATGGAGATCAAATTATCAGATCTTGGCCCTCAGCAATGTCAGCTTCCTATACTGGCTATATTGCCAACGTCATTCGTCTATTGAACGAGAGCCTTGTTATTTTTACTCAGAACAAAAATAATGTTGTCATGTCCAAAGGCTACATTTTCCCTTTTGAAAACACTCTTTTTCATCCTTTGCATTTTTTAAAAATCCTTTGTCTGCATTCTTTTGTGGTCTGAGGCTCCTGTATCTCAGCCAAACACTGATACATTCATTGCAGGCTTCAGCTGCTTTGCAGAACCTGAATAGACATTGAGGCTACACGGGCGACTTCAATTAAGCAGTTCTATAGAGCTGATATTTTTTGTTGAAAAACAGTGTCTTTTTGCAGGGCCAAACAAAGTGGCAATTCCAGGGATGCAAATCAGAACAAAATACTTAAAAAATAATAACTGCCAAGGCAACTAAGTGTAAGCATTCAGGAGAGAGTGCAAAGACCCATTTACCCAGTTGTTTCCTTTTATGCTACCATTGTGAAATTCCAAGTATGTACATTACAGCAAAGATGCATATGATAAAGTAGAATTTCAGTGAGAAACTTCCAGATTTTAACAACCAAATTGCAGGCTTTTTGAGACAGTAAGGTTTGTTTTCTTGGAGAAGTGTAGCTATGAAAATATACAAAAGTCTTTTTATTCCTACGCACATGCACACAGCAGAGATTCTCACTGAAGTACAAGAACGCGATTATTTTTCCTTCATCCTGCTTGTAAGACACAAATACATTGTACTTCATGAAGGGCTTTAGAGCAGCACATGCCACATGCTGATGTGTTCCTCGCAACTACCTGAGACTACAGCAAGTGCTCTGCTTCTTTTTTGTTTGTTTTTTTAATAAAACTTTTGCAGCTTGCTTCTACATGTACTTTTTCTTCCCCATTTATTTCTTTTTGACAATTTCTATCAGTTTATTTGCTGAAAAGTAAAAGAGGAGCTTTGTACCTTGACTTTCTGGAGAGAATTTCCCACATGGCTTTAATTCCTGCTGCACTTGAAATGGTTGGGTCCAATTCATCCCCCCCCCCCCCCCTTTGTTTCTTTCTTCCCCTGGGCCCAGCAACCCAGCAGAAGTCTTTTTTTGTGTGTGTTCCAATCTGAGCCAAATTATTGCAAATTACTCTGTCTGGCCTAGGCTATTATTAGACCAGCCAGCAACTGTGGCTCTTTTGATTATTTCAACAGCTGGTTTTGTTGCTTGTCTAAAGACCCAAAAGGACAGCTCTCTCCTCCCCCTAGAAACTGCTTACCCAGATAAAGGGCTGTGTCAGGATCTGTTCCAAGACTGCTAAGGTAGATCTGCTGTTGCTGCTCAGGAGCACTCTGTCAGAGCCCCATCTATCTCCTGCAGACTTGTTAAAGCCTACCTCGTTCCTAGATACCTCCATGATTTACACACCTTTATCAGGTATCAAGCCAGTGATGTGTTGTTGCATTTGACAGAAAACCCTAAAGCTGTTTATCACTTGAAAACACCAACATAAACTAGAAGTGCGGCACAGCTCACAGTCAGAGTACGGATGAGTGCATCTGGCAAGCACTCACTAGAAAAGAATTACTTGTAAGAAATGGAGCTCTAGACATCTACCCTCCATCTCTGCTCCCTTAGAGTCCTTGCATATTAGCAGATTTTGCAGCTGAGAGAAGTGAAGAGTATGTGAACATAGTCTTACACATTCCTGTATATTACCCTACATACGCTTGTTCTACAGGCATTTAAAACCTAAAAAGCACCTCTAAGCTTGAATGCTTGTGGCATTTGTACACTGGCAGTGTGAGTACACCTACAGACAACAGACCCTGAAGAATTCTAGCTACTGGTAAGTAGCCTGCTTTTGGAGGCAATACACATTATTGAATGTTTTTTGCAATAAATGTTTCAGAAATATGATTCAAGTATTTCATGCAATGCTGTCTTGCATTTTTATTTCATTTAAATGCTGGGAATTTTTACTTGTTTCCAGTAGTACTGACTGGAAACTGTTTCCAGTACTGTTTACAGTAGTGTGTTGGTTATTGCTACCTGAATCTTGTATCCACATATGAATTACATCTTAGTCTGATCTCTTCCTTTCTGGTGAAATCCATCTTCAATCAGTTCCACACATTTCTTGAACAGCTCCTCTAGGTCTAAACGCAGTCCCTGTCCCAAGCGCATTTCCCACTGGCAGAGCTCGGTATATGGCCAAGCAGTTGCTTCAGAGACTTCATCGCTTCATATAATTTAGGTATTGCGCTTTTCATTTTTAAGCAGGACTTTCCCTGTGAATGCTACGGAACTCTTGATGATTGTCAACATTAAATACTCATGATCCTTCCATACTGTATGATTTGAGATTTTGGGGAATGTTTTCTTAGTCATAGCTGGAACTACTTTGTTCAGCATGTTTTTCTTAGGCCTGAGATCTCTCCAAATCTATTTTTCAGTTTTATATGCTTTGAAGCCTCTGTCCTAATTTCATAAACAGCAACAAAAGAAGCTTTAATCAATTTTCTGGGATCTTTGAATTTGTGTTTTGTTCTATGGTATATTTCTGTTTTTTCCTTCCTTGGCAATTTTCCATGATAGCAAGCTTCCTTTCCTTCCCTCCCAGCAGTAGTGAAACACATACTATAAAAAGGAGGTATTCAGGAAGTGGGAAATAGATGGTCCTTGTCACTCTTTGTGGTTAGTGGAGTTTAGAAGCTGAATACAGGTGCTGCATTTTGGCTCCACAGAGAAGAACTAGAATACAAACAACACATACTGTTTGTTTTACACGGGGGATTCTCTTTTGTCTCTCACACATGCACATACCAGTGACTTCCCTCTCTTCTGCTGTTCTTCCTCATACTTTCCGCATTGGAACTTCTTTTTTGTGTTTTTCATTGCAGGTGAGGCTTTGTGGCACAGCCATGTAGCGTTATCTGTGGCAGCAGTGCTCCACTGAGGAACTTTGTATCCAGTTTAGATCATGTACAAGGCATGCTGATCTTGCATTGAAATTTGTGAGGTGAGATCCTTGGACTACCATGCAATCCACCCATGCAGAGGTCATCCGAAGCATGAGGCTTTTGAGAACACATACCTGTAGTGGAAGGTTTGATTTGTCTTTATGTAGTCCTGCTGTACATCCAGTTTTATGCCTGGCCTTATATCCTTTTATAGTATAAAGCTTTACATCCTTCTAAAGCGTAACTATTATACCACTTGAACACTAAATGCCCCAGTGAAAAAAAAGGCTCTGTTAAGGAGCAATGATTGCAATGTCAAGCACTGAAACACTAACAAATGCAGACAATCATTTGTATTCATGCATTATATTTTTCAGTTTTATGATCACATACATTTTTTTCAACCTGCACGATGTGTTTTATTCAGTGTACAGAGTAGACGGTGCTTAGTGAGTCAGCACAGATATTGCTCAACATTAGGATTACCTAATGTTTTGTTGTATCTTCCTGGTCTAATTTGTGGTCTCATACTTTACTTATTTACTGTGCCTTGTTCACTTGCTCTGAAGCTGAATTTAACTTCCTTATATGCTTTTTTTAGTGGTGCCTAATATAGAGTCATCTGTAAAAACATTTATGGCTTGGTTTTACAGTAACCATATGACATGAAAAAGCAATATAATTTCAATTTTAGATATGGGCAACTGAGGCCCAGGAAATAAAAACTAAAGCTAAAACTACACCTGACTTAAGGATCCAACTTGAAACGTGGCCAGATTTTTCATATCGCTTTCTGCGCTGCAAGTGTGTACCTCACCAGTTTCAAGTGCATCCGTAAGATTACTTCTCCTTAAGTAGTTTAAACCACCCTAACGAACCCGACGCCAAGAAATACATCCTCCTGGCCGCGACTCGGAGCCGGCCGCCGTTTGAACGCCTGCCTTCCCTCAGCGCGAAGCCGATGGGCCACCCGGGGCCCAGCTCGGCAGGGCCGGGCTGCTGCTCTACCCGCGGTGTTCCTGGGGCTCCCGCCTTTCCGGCCCGCTGGCAGTAACTGCCCTTTTCACCTCCTTACCCTCGTCGTGAGGGGAGGAAGACCTCGGACCCCCTCGCCGCGAGGCCTTTCTCCCCCTTAGCACGGGGCTGCTCGGGTTCACACGCCCCCCGCTCGGTACCGGCGGTGACACCCCCCCCCCCCCCCCCCCCCCTCCCGCCGCGGAGCCCAGCCCGCCCCACCCCGGCCCTCGCCCGCCGGCCCGGCCCGGCCCAGCCCCGCGGGGCACCGCGAGGTGCCCGCCGCAGCGCAGCGCTGCCCGGCGGCGACCGCCAGGTACCTCCCCCCGCCACCGCCTCCTCCGCCCCCTTTTGTGGCGGTGCCAGGCGGCCGCCGGGTTTCCTGCTGACGCCGGAGAGCCGCGGATGGGCAGGAAAGGCCGCCGCCGCCTCTCCTCCCGCCCGCCGGCTCCCGCTTCGCCCCCGCTCGCCCCGCCGGCAGGAGCGCGGAGCGGCCCGGGTTGAAAGGTCGCCGGGAGAAGCGGGGCGGACAGGGCGCAGGTGCGGGGCAGGCCCGGGGATCACGGGGGCCGGGCGGCCGTGCTGAGGGGAGGGCGCCGGCCGCAGGCGGACATGGCAGCCCACGCTTCTTGAATGCCGTCAGCCGCCCCCCCGCCGCCGATGGCCGAAGCCTGGAGGCTGGAGGAGGACGAGGAGGAGCTGCGGGAGCTCGGCAGGAGGCACCGGAGGGTCGCCCTGAGCTCGGCGGCAGGTGAGGGGCGGGGGCGCGGCGGGCCGTGGCGTCGCTTGCTTTGGGCTAGCTAGCCCTGGCCCGGTCCCCGGGTCTGAATTCCTGTCAGGGGCTGGGCGGCGTTGGCGGTGCCGCCCCAGTGTGTGCCGTCCCAGTCGGCTTCACCCGAGGTCAGGTCAGGTCAGCTCAGGTGCATCTGAGCCACGGGCCGGCGTGAGCCGCAAGCGTGCTCCCCGCGGGCTGTCCTCCCCGAGGCTCGGCCACAGGAGCCCGCTCCTCCTCCGAGCTAATGCCAGCATGGACACGCGCTGTCCACCGGAGACACGTCCAGATGCTTAAGATGCCGTATCAGGAAATGAAACACCGATTTTTCTTGAACGTACCAAGGCGGAGGAACATCTAGATATCAAAGTTGTCCACACGTAACCGTTTCCGTGTAGGTATGGACAGCAGGCCTTGGCAAACAGGAGGCAAGAATCGGTGTATACGAGAAGGCGTGGAGACAGGAGCTTGGGAGCAAGCAGGTTGATACATCTTTCTAGAGAGACTTGGAGGTCGCAACAAGCTTTTATTTGAAATGGTGAAATCCAGTGGACCCTGGCGGCAATTGGAAGTATTTATTTCAGACATCATTGTTAATTGAGGGCAATGCGTATATCACCTTTCTGTAGTCACTGAGGTCTGAATGCAGCATTTCTTTTTCTGTCAATGTAAAATCACCACCAGAATGAATTGTTTTCCTAAGGTCTGTTTCCAGGGAAAATCTCAACCACACTACATATTTAAAGTTGAATTCCAAATATTCTGATTTTTTAATAATTACGATACAACCGTAACGATATAGTGACTTCTACAATTCATGTGGTTGTGCATCCACTTGAGCAACAAGAAATTGAGTGTACCCTCATAGATGAAAAAAACACAGCAATTTGAGGGATCACAGAGGAAAACTTGCAACAGGCAGGTCCTGTGGCTTCCAGTGACCCTAGTTATGTCACTGCATATCTGGGCAGGTGCAGGATTAGCAGGAGCCTATTGAAACCATTGTGGCTTGGCATGTGTACAGGGTTTCGCCTTGTCTAGGGTCGGGTGCAAAAAAAAAAGTGTTGGTTCCTGTATGGTTTCCTCAATAGCTAAATGTTCACACTGCTAGTTATGATGTCTGGTTTTTAAAGGTGTTTCTTTTGGAGTTTTTTATTGGTGGAAAATATATAATTGGTTCTATAGTTTATGTATGTATATTATTTGCCGCCTTCTTGTGGAACAAAGCTTGTTCCCAGAGTTTGTCTTTGGCATAATGCTACTAATCAGTAATAAAGGGCCTGTGTCCTTTTTTTATTTTTAGTATTATTTTGTCCTGACAACCCCCCTTTGAAACTGGCCTGGCGCTGTTTACCTTACTAGTGTAAAGTGTATGTGAATTAATAGCATTCTGCTTTAGCTGTCTCGCCTTCTTTCCATCTGTTTGCAAGACTCTACAGTGGAAAATGGCACAGAGACTCCCAGCGGAGCATTCTTAACGCATCTGTGAAGAATATCACCTGAGGTGGATGAGTTTGCTGTTCTTCCCTTACTTGACAATTCTCTTATGCCTTTATTTACAAACCTATTGAAAATAAGTGGGGTTTTTGCATGTAATATGGAGTTACACTGCCAAAATGGTAATGTAAATAGGTGTTAAATAAGCCTGTCGGATATTTTTGCAGGGTCTAAGAAATGTTGCTAAACTAATTGCGAATGCGAGCAACTTAAATTTCTGATATGTTCAGCTTATGCATGAAAGTGCATAAGGGCAGTTGCTCACCTTTGTCCTGCACGTACAATGCGTGTATGCAAAACGGTAGTTGAAAGGTGAAAGTTCACAAATGCTTCTGACTTACTAAACACTCAGACATGTAATTAGCAATGTTTTATTGGAGGACCAGAACACAGGAGACCGTGAAATGAAGAAGTAGTATTTTCCCTTGAAGCTAGTCACAGTTGTGCTATGCCAGATACTGTAGGATGAAGCCAGCTAAACTAATCTAACAGCTTGCTGCTGCTAGAGGTGTGATCTCTTTCGTGGATGTGCACTTCTGCTCTCTCTCGTGTGTCAGCTCTGCTGCTTGTGTGACCTGTTGGTGAGTGAAGTCACTGAAGTTGTGGTTTGGTGGCGGCCTGATCTGATCTACCCGGTGGCTGCTGAGGCCTCTCTTGGAGCCCTTATGCGCGCTAGAACCTGCACCAACCTGTTCTGGTGCGTTGGCTGAGCAGAGAGCTATTTTTCTTGTTCTCTTCAGTGGATGGGAGCCTGCTGATTCAGCTCGCTGGAATCGTTTTGTACAGGTTCTGATGAATGTTGAAGCTGGCACAAGGGAAAGAGTAGGAACATGCAGCCAGAGGGAGGTAGGAGACTATGCTAGCCAGGAGTTAGTTTTGGCTTAGGTTGCTGTGAAACTGCAGCCTGGGAGCTGTTAGAGATCTACTCGTGGGGTTTTTTATTTGGTTGGTTGCGGGGTGGGTTGTTTGGTTGGGGGCTTTTTTGCTGGATTGGGTTGGGGGCTTTTTTGCTGGATTGGGTTGGGGACTTTTTTGCTGGATTGGGTTGGGGGCTTTTTTGCTCGTTTAATGAGCTGAAGAGGCTTGCTTAAGCACTAGACAAGTGCCAGAGCTGACGTTAAAGCTGGGAATGAGAACCTGGGAGACATGAGCAGATGAGATGGGTAGAACCATCCTTGTCCATGGAGTAGTCATAGATAGTTCAGCTGACTTGTCTGACTGCCTTTTTTTACCCCACTGCATGTCATGACGATGGAATTGTTTTCTCTGAATTCAAGAAAGCTTTTTAATTAGCATGTTCTGGAAAACCTGCAAGAAGATATCAAGTAGAGCAATGTGAGACTCTTCTAATGAAATGATTTTTCCCTTTGAGAAAATGCTGATTGTTTGATTATTTTTTTTATATGTATAGGTTTTTTTAAGTGATAGGGAGGAGAACTAGGATACATTCTTTAAAAACTGAGAAGAATAAAAGTAGCTGCATAGGTTCATTAAACTAAATCATCTGGTCACCTGTTGTGGGAAAGGAAGCCAATCTTGCTGGAAACCTTTAGGGTTTTTTACTGCAATATAAATAAGTAAAATAACGTGATCGATCTCTACCCCCCTTGTTGCATATTTCTGTCACATACATTATTGCTCTGGGAAGTAATAGAGAACACTGGTTTTTTTACTGGATTTTTTTTGGTTTAGAATGTTAGTATTTTTATTTAGTTTGTTTTTAATAAAGTGGAAACAAAAACCCCCAAACAAACAACAACAAAAAAACAAACTAAAATCCTATTTCCCCATAGACTTACGGGCTCTCTCCAGTCTAACTTTGGACCTTAATCTGGTGTGCTTTCCTGTTTTGACTAGCCTTTTATTCTGTGACTACTGACTAAAATAAGTGGACTTGCAGGAAAGTTTATAGTGAATATAGTAACTCTTAGTTATGAACTGCATTGGTTAATTATGTGTCCTTGCTGCTGCATTAGGGCTGAGGGAGTATCTCAGTATTCTGATGTTATCTAAAGTGCACAAGAAATTTTTAACATGTTCAGTATCTGTATTATTTCACTTTGAATTTTGATCAGTGTTCCTTGAGAAAGAATAGCCCATTATGGATGTGGCAGATGTTTGCTTACTTAAAAATAAAATAAAATTGCCAAATATAGAAGTCCATAATGAAATTTATTTGAGTTCATAATGAAGAGCTATTGTGATTTGTACTTTAATGTGTGGTTAAAAGTACAGATGGTCAATAATACAAGGAAAGGCTTTGACTTAAGTAAAACAGAGCAATATTAAATTATCACAAATGCTTGTCTGTGGTTTGTTCCCACACAGCAGCTGTAAATTTTGCACACAAGTTTTGCTATGCTGACATCTCTGGGTTCCCCCCTGCCCCTCCATTTCTGTTTCTCCATAGTATTTCAGATGTTTTCTGGAACTTTTTCAACTCTACTGGGCAATTTTAGATTATGGGTGCAATCATCTGTTTTTGGTTGGTTGATTGACTGAGTGTTTTGGGTTTTTTTTTTTTTGCCAAAACAAGATCTAGTTCAGAGTTGGATCAATTCTTTACACTCCCACAACTCCCACATCAAACTGGCGCTGACTTGTTTTGGAAGCTGAGAACAATGAGCTGTGTCCAATATAACAAATTAAGGTTGAATATTTCACTGCTCAACATGCTGAGAGGTTATGGGGGTACATTTGTGTAGTGTGTCTGATGAAATCCAGTGAACATTAATTCTCAGGCATCATGGACTTTTTACAGATAAATGAAGAATTTGATACAAGAATGCTCAGCAGTTGTTCCCATGTTAATGCAAAATATGTGTTCAGCCTTAAGAAGTAAAGAATAAGATGGCCTGAAATTCTTCATGAAATTCTTAAGTCTGAGACTGATAAAGTGATGATGTCCTTTAGGGTTCACTGGATCATAACATGAACAGCTTGACCTTCGTACTTCCAAAGGGGTGCCAGTCACCGTGGAGCAGAGAGAAAGCATGATTAGGAAAAAGGTAGCTCTACGAGTTAGTTGCTGTGTTCTTAATATCTTAACTAAATCTTATATTTAAGAAGTGGAAAGATCTGCATCTTACAGAACAGAAGTCAGCATTGTTCAGCTGGAAACTTCTTTGTCTGCATGCCTGTGTCCTTCAGTACTATCGGGAAATTGTTCTGCTTGTCCATAGTGAGAGTAACCATTTATCATCTCTTATTCAGAGAAGAAAAAAAAAATAATAATCCCGATAGAGCAGATCAGCTGTCTTGAATAAATGCATAAGGTCTACTTATGATCTGCTAGTCTGTCCACGTGTACACAAGAAGCCCTTAAAAAGAGGGCTGAGAGGAGAGTTGTAGGGGTGGGAGCGGGTATTTGTTTTATCTATTTATTTATTTAATCAGTTGGCTCACCAGTTCAAGAAGCAGTAGAGTTGATTGCCAGCTGGGCGTCTCTTCCCTCTTTCTCCTGGGATTCAGTTTTTGTAGTCCTAGTGCAGGCTCGAGGGCTTCAGTTTTAATAATTGCTTGAGGCACCACGACAGTAAAACACTTAAAATTCAAAGAGCACAAATAATGTAATTCTTCTGTAGTAATCTCTGACTGGTGCTAATATGTTGTGTCATATAAGTATTAAAAAGGTTACCTGAGTAGGCCTTTCCCATAGCCCATTGAAGTTACTGCACACATTTCCACTAAATTTCGTAGTCTTTGAATGTAGCTTGCTTGAGGTAAATATAAGATACTAACTAAAGCTTTTGTGGAAGTTAAATAATGTAGCCTATACGTGGAAATTCACCAACATATCTTGAAATTCAAGTGTACTGTCAGTGGCAAGAAAAAAACCTGCTTGCAGTTACTTGCCCAAGAGTGTAGACTGAACCACAAAGAATGTTATGTCTTCTGAAGAAACAACCCTTCTAAAAATGAAGACTGCTCTAAGGAAAATAACTGAATAACTTCTGATAGTCAACAGGGTGATTCCTTAGCCAAGGAAACTGTAGAAGGACAAATAATAATAAGTATTATTATTAAGTGATGAAATGGACCTTCTTCATTTAAGTTATAGCCAAAGCAAGGCACAAAAATGTATCATTGCATAAGGAGCGATGAGTTTGCAGCCAGAGGATAACCCATTGAGTTATGATTGCCCAAAGACCGTGCTGTTAACTGTGTTGCAAGCAATCATTTCCTGTCAAGGTAACAAACGATAAATCAAGGTTGTTGCATTAAGAATGGGGATAGACATCAAAGGGCAGAATGAGTCATAACCTTGTTGCAAGAAGCTTTTACCACAGTGGTTGTTGTTTACAGATGGAAAAAACTTTAATATTTGTAAATAAATTTGTCAATCTTTACTTTTGACAGTATAGCCCTGATTTAAAATCAGAGACAGAGAAGCGGTATTGATACTCTCTCCATTAAAAGTTGATGTAGTTCTGCATGTGTTGTTTCAGTATCTCATACAATATGTGCAGTATGAAAAGAAATTTTATTTTGGTAGCACTTAAAGCTATTTGACATAAACTTCTTCTGTTTATGCTTATTATCTATAGTTAAATACAGTGCTTTACATTTAGCATGGTTTAGTTTCTTTGCTTTGATGATTGTGTGTTTGTGGCCATGGAAGTGTTGGCTGGAAGGGAACTCTGGGGTCACCCAGTCCAGCCTCCTGCTTGAAGCAGGACTATTGCCAAGGCTAGATCCATCCATCCAAGGCTTTGCCTAGCTGTGTCTTGAAAAGTCTCCCAAAAGAGAGGGATTTACAGCCTCTGCGGGTAACCTGATCTGGTGCTGCGCTACCTCCTAGTGAAAGAATTTTTGCTCATGTTCAACCTGAACCTCCCAAGCCACAGTTGTGACCATTGCCCCTTGTAATATTGTCCACTAACACCAGGAAGAGTTTGCATTTGGGATCTTTGTTGCTACCCTTCAAGTAGCTGCATGCTGTTGTTACATAGCTCCTTTGCCTCCTCTTTGCCGGACTAAAGAAGTCCAGCCCCTTCAGCCTTCTCATTGTGCAGTCCTGCCTCACTTATTCAGGTTCTCAAACTGTACAAAAATGGAGTGGAAGCACTGGCTTCATTGCTGGCCAAGATTTTTACTCTTCTCTTGAAAAACAGCATGCACCAAAGTTACTGAAGCATTCCAACAGCAGACTTGGGAAGACAATATATCATCTGTTTATCTGTGGTTTATGCTTGGCAAGCATCCTTCCCTTCAGTGAAGGACAAAAATAAGTTTTGCAGGAAAGCATAGATTTAGTGGTTGATGGCACATAGCAGGAAAACTTCCTTTTTTCCCTCAATGTTGTATGAATTTTGAAAGACACAGGATTTTATGGCTATTGATATTTTTAGATTGACCATCTGATGCAGTGCTGTGTTACACTAACTGCTTCAGGTGGTGTTGTAAATCAGCAGAGATTTGTATGGATTGCATGTGTTATTCTAAAAACATCCATTTGACATTCTGACTTGAGAATTTAGGATCTTCTTACAAAATTTAATGGAACTCTAAATAAGATGCTTCAAAGATGAACTTAATTGGTTTATGAAGTCTTGCGTGTGTTACAAAACAAATCTATACCTGCTTTCTATGGCTGTATGTAGCTGTATTTGGGCCCAGCTTGAAGGGCTGGATGAAAGCAAGGCTGAAAATGTTCACACTGTAGTAGAAGCTAAATGCAACAGATCTTACTGTTCAGTTTCTTTCCTACTGCCTTTTTTTCCCCTAAGCTTTTTAAGAGGTGGTTGTATTTATTTTGTGTGTGAGTCACCACCTCAGTCAGCTTGTTCGGGCTTTTGGAGAAAATGTGGTTGGATCAGAACATGCAGAAGATTTCAGATGATTGACATTGTCACTCCTATAACTAATAGGGTGTACTGCCTCAGCCTTTCAGAGCTGTGATAGTAGCTCATGTGTGCCCCAGTGTGCAAACTGAAAAAAACATGGAACAAGAATTTTATAATTTTCATGTCCTTAGGAACGTCATACTGGATCAGATAAAAGGTTCATCTTCTCAGGTAACCTGTTTCTTACAATTGCCTACAAATGTCTTTGGGAAAGTAGGCAAGAAACATCTCCTAGGATTCAATTTTTACTTCCAAGAGACATTCCTTCCCCTTTGTAGTCAATGTCTTAACACCTTCTCAGAGACTGCATATGAAAGGCCCTGCTAAATCGTTGCCAATTGATTTATCTTTCACGAATTCAATTACTTTTTTGAATCCACTTACACTTTTGATCTTCAAATCTTACATAGTAGTAAGGAACGCAATTATTCTTTATATAAAACCAATTACTACCTTTTACATGCTGGTTAGTATTTTTACTGGGTATTCACTAGTTCTTGAATTGTGATGATAAATTTCTTATCTATATTATGCTTTTTTAATATGGTTTTGAGCATAGTGTTTTACACTTTTAAAAACTTAGGTAAATTTTCAAGCACTGTGTTTCCTACAAAGGGATTTCTGATCCATTCTCCTTCTAGAGAGAATATTGTATGCATAAAAGAAGCCATTTGATTTTTTTTCTTCAGCTGTAACATTTTGCTTCTATTTGTAAGAGATAAGCTAAAATTAATATAAATTGTTTTCTTAAGGTGATAAATTTGTATTCATCATGCACTCTGTCTTGCATTAAAACCTGAGCACTCAATATCACAGATCTGCACATGAAAATTGATTCAGGTTGTGCACATCTGTGCTAAATCATTTACAAGAATTTTTGAGTGTACATTGTGCTGTGATGTTATTCATTATTAAAATACTGTTGGCTCATCCTGTTGGAGCAATGGGACATAAACGCTTGGAAACAAGCTCAGCATTTTGATAACTTTCTCATAATAAATTGCTCCATCGGTGTGCTGTATTCATTTTATAATTGTCTGCACTGTAAATCTAGGGTGCAGAAACGAATAGAAATGTGGGACTTGGGATCAAAGTAAAAGTTTTGGAAAAAATCTCTCTCCTTATACCTTGTTAGGTGCCACAGTTTATCTGATGGCAAATGCTGTAAGCTTTGTCATTTATCATAAGCTTGTCAACCTTTGCAAGTATGTCTGACGAAACACCAGTTGTCTCCAGACTGGAATGATGAAGTCCAGCTGAGAATGGAGTTCCTGAGGGTGGGACACCTGCTGTAGTCTACCACGTCCATTGTTTAAGCAGGTCAAGACAGTGCTTGGAAGAGTGTAACTACCAGCGTGGGACAGGTATCACTGAATGATGAGATGGGATAATGCTCCAGACCTCGTGTATCCAGCACTCATGGGCGTAACTTCATGATGACAAAATCTATTTTTCCGTGCTGGTGTGCAAAGCTTGCTGTAGATGGCCAGTATCATCTCTGGGAAATGCATGGTAGCTGCTGCTGTGACATTAGGCATGCTTCATTTCTCTAATTGCTGTCCACTAGCTTGATGTTGGTGGATCCATTATCAAGAACTATTTAATTGAGGTGTGTCGTTATGGTATTTTACTCTTGGCACCGTAGCAATGTAGAGGTACTTATTAGTGTATTTACAGAGGTTGGATGCCTCTGACAGGATCTGTAGGCCTTTTTGGTGTGTGCACAGGAGTGGGAAGAGGAGAGGTCTGGGAGCGTGTGGGAGGAGAGGTATTTCTCCAAGGTACCAAAGAATTGGAACAGTCTCTGCCAGCATTACCAGAGTGCCCAGGAACCGTGGGTTTATCTGCAGTAAACACAGAGGGTTTCTGGATGCTTATGGCTTTACCATCCTTTTGCTTATTCATTTAAAGCTGCCTTATGGTTTTTGAAGCCTCTCATTGGACAGCAGGGAAACTGCTTCGTGTTACCATGAGTAGCAACAGAATGGGTGGAATTTGCATTTAGAAGACTGATGACAAGATGCGCTAACCTGATGTCAAAGCTGGAAGCAGCTAAAAAATTACTTTTACAATAGCTGCTTTTTCTATTGTGTATTTTTTGAGAGGCTGTAAGGAGGAGGAAGTACAATTGCTAAACATTTGGAAAAACAGATGAGGAGGCTCTGTGAAATACTGTAATTTCTCAGGAGCCCAGAGATAGGTGCAGTCAGCTCTTGCCTAAAGTACAGGGGCCACATGTGAAGAATGAAATGTGTATGCATCTAATATGAGTGGTTGTTTATAATGCATTTCTTGGAATTGTGACTTACAGCTTTCATTTTGTACACAGAAACACAGTATTTTTATTATGATTTGTATGTGTTTTGTAAATTGTGTTGAATTCAACCATGTTTTCAATTTTTAATTAAAAAATAATATACCAAGCTGTGTGGTGTGAACCATACTCATTTTTGCTGAGCATGCTTGAAGTTCTTACAAAGTGGGCTCTGGAAGGGTTGCCTGCCTCTTTTTCATCACAGCAGGTGCTGTTTTTATTTTGCAACTTACTAT
Organism: Gymnogyps californianus; assembly: GCF_018139145.2. Taxonomy (NCBI): domain Eukaryota; kingdom Metazoa; phylum Chordata; class Aves; order Accipitriformes; family Cathartidae; genus Gymnogyps; species Gymnogyps californianus. The sequence goes on from NC_059474.1 coordinate 50,312,122, forward strand.
TTCCTTGTTGTCCCCCTCTTTTTTCCTGCTGTCTTCCCTCTTTATAAAACATTGCTATTTTCTTCTCTTTTGGAGCTTGGGAGAATATATGTGTGTTCCCCACCGGTTAGGCAAGTGGACCTGTGTTAAGAAGGTAATGGCACTGGTGTCCAGCGATTGCATCTTTCTGTCCTTGGCACAGTCACTGAGGACCCGTGGGCTTCCTCAGTAATCCTCTGCTCTTTGGCGCTCTTACCGATTAGCCAGGACTTCTGATGTGCTCCCACTGTTTGAACTGGGCTCCCCTTTCAACTTCCTATCTCAAGTTGTAGTAAGACCCTAATTTAGTGTTGATCTGATGAATCTGCACAGCTTCATTTTCTCATGGACCAAGCTGATGCAAAAGACGTGGCTACAGAGTGATCAGAGTTACTGCACAGACACGCCTTCTGCATGAGATAGAATCACAGTGCAAGGAATCCAGCTGTACACAGTGACTTCTGGTCAGGATGGTCCTCAAGGACCAAAGGGCATACGTGCGGATTTACATGCACATGTTACACCAGTAATGAAGGAGTCTGAGGTACCTTAAAGGGGATTTGGTGGTATATGTTTAACACTGTCCTTGGAGTGGATGTGGATAATCTCATCTCACACCTCAGTAAAATGTCTTCAGAATGCCAGGTGACTTACATCTTAAAAGATGAATTTTGGATGCTGATGTCTACGTTATCAAATAATATGCATTAAAATATGACACATTTCAAGAATAGACAAGTGCTGGACTTCCTATTCTGTGGAGTACTAGCTTAGAGTTGCACAACTTTTAAGCATGTGCTCAATGCTAATGGATGAGAGTTATCTCAGGTTGCAACAATTTATTGGTATATACTAACGTTATTAAACAAATCGATTTTTTACACCTTTGAATTAATCCCTTTTATGATGTTTCTAGATCTCATAATCTTTCTTTTATGATAAAGTGCAAGAGACCTTTTTGGGAATAATCTGTTTTGTGGTACTTAAGAAAAATCCAGTGCATGTGAGAAGCAATTGTTACATTCACTTTCCCAGAATTTTGTATTTCTGTGTGGCTGTTGAGCAGAATTACCAGTGTCACTGGAGGAAAATATTTTGTCAGTAGGCTAATTTCAAATGCACTTCTATAGCAAATCAGTACTTGCAGCAAAATCACTGAGGTTTAACAATGTTCTCTTGTTAGGTGTCTTTATGTGGACCAAGTAAACAATTTTGGGATTCTTTCATCATAAATAGTGACAAGGGACCACAAAATATTCCAAGAACAAGCTATTGAGTATTTCAGTGGTATCTTAAGAGAAATAAATATTGTTATTTGCCTGGTACATTTCTTCTGTTTTTATAGAGGTTGTTCTTTTATGGTTGAGTGTGTTACAATCTTTTATTTTAATAAATAATTTTCTTTCTCTCTGTATCATTTCATCCCCCTAGTCTCCAAATTCCTCCCAAAGTGCAGACCTGTGCACTTACTTGCACTCACCATAATGTCTAATTTCTAAATTGGAAGCAGTGTCATCTCTATTGCTCTCAGTGGCTTCACAAGATGAAATAATCAAGAAAGGATTTTTCTTGTTTGTTTTTTTGTTTTAAAGCTGTGATACAGAAGTGGGAATATCTTCTGTTGATATTGCTATTCAGCGCTTTATTGTGAATCCGTGTCTCACCCACATTAAATAAGACTTAACTTCCAAGCAAATTCAGAAGACTTTTAATTGCCCAATAGGACAGGATTGTTGGGTTGGCAGGGAGGGTGGGAAGGGTGAAATTTGCAGTGTTTTACATCCAAGAATAAATATTCTTACTATATAGCATGGAGGACGGAGATTCCATCTTTTGAAAGTAATAAGGTAGGGCGTGATGTCTCAAAAATTGTAAATGATTATCTGAAAAGTATACAACAAAGGCTGTTTCTACAACATGTGGTTTTGTACTGTGTAGGTCAAAGGAAATTGCTTAAACGGTGGAGGTGATATCCCCTGCAGTCATAGCCTCAAATTATCCTGCCTGTGGCCAGGAATGCACAAGTTTAGGAAACTGTCTTTTAACAGGAAAAAATCCAAAACAAACAAGCCAAATGCCTTGTAGAAGACTTAAAGAAAATGGTTCTTTTTATATTATTTTCAGAAAGCCTTTTATCATGATTGGCTCAGTCACTCAGCAGCACTATTCCTCTGTGCATATTTTAGGTCTCCAGGCATGGAGTGTGCCCTAAATTAGTGTGGTAAGGGGCATGTTGTGACAGGTAAGTGTACCTACACGCAGGTGTTCAAAGTTAGAGGCTCTTTTGGTGCTGGATGTGCTGGTCCACAAGCAGGGCAAACCCCTGAGGAAAAAAATAATTGAATACATTTGGATCTTGAATGGTGTATGAATGTTTATAAGATGCTCTGTTAATACAAGGTAGGAACCACGAGTTTATTACACGTCTAACTGTACTGCATTTATTGCATGTTGTGTATCAGCATTCTATGGCAGGCAGACATACCATACTGTAAGACTCTGAGCTCTGTTGTGTAGTTGAGGAATATGCAGAGCCTCTATAGGCATGCTGAATCTCTGATTTTGGGAAGAAAGAGATAGTAGCCTGCTCTTGAAAGATAATTTCCTTTTACAGGCAATGCTAGCAACATCAGAGAAATGTTTTTCAGAAACATAGATCTAACATTTCTGAAATGCCTAGAAAGGAAGGTGTTTTGTGGTTATAAATCTTTTGTCTATCAAAAGTTGAGTCAATTGGTATTTTCCTCATGAAAGTATCAAAAAAATTAAGTAGTAGGGCTCATCTTGAGTAGTTCCCACTGTGATTCTGGCAGTGTGCAGATACCTATGTCTGCTTGCACCTGAAGTACGTAATCTAAGAATTACATTGCACTGATCAGCTGGGATGTCTCGTATGAAGATGTGGGGATTTGTACTTTCAGGAGTTGCTCATTTCTTCAAAAAAGAGCTTTAGAAACAACTGTATCCTAAATTTCCTTCTTAAACAAGTGTGGTAGAAGGTACAAGTGTGGTAACATATGCATATGCTGCATATATTTGATTGCTTATATACGTTGTTTATCATTCACGGCCTGAGAACAAGACTGGTTCTCGGTGCTGAGTTTGGTCTAGGTTCTTATAACATGGACCTTTTTGAGAAGCGGTGAGAGCTTATACAGTCTGTTTCCTTTCTCTCTTGTTTCTACATCAGCCCCACTCTTATTCTGGTGCATATGTTCACACTGATGCATGCACACTTTTGCTGTTGCAATGCAGGAGTAACGTAGGAGCAAGAATGAGGGGGTAGAAATTCAGAGTCACAAAAACAAATCAGTAGTAAATGTAGCACTGGCAAATGTGGCCTCTGTTGTCCAGTAAATTCTTTTTTCACATATATATTGTACAAGTGCACAAAAGGCTTTAAAGGTGACTATAGTTTATTGTTAATCTCTTTAGCAGTTTAAAGAATATGGTGTTTGGATAATTACAAGCTTTATGGTGGTCAGTAGGTTTCAAGGTTAAATACTCAACCACAGAGGTTCAATGTGTTCTTAGGTATGTGCTGGGGTCCCCCCCTAGCCGTATATCAGTCATGCTTAAGAGTGGGGAAAAAAGCATTACTCCAAGTATAAAAAAAACTGCAGGAATGCTGTGTGCTTACACGACTCGATTACTGTTTAGTATTAAAACTGACAGACTAGTGTCATTTCATTTGGGGGGGTTATAATGTATTTTTTTTCCTGCAACGTACTACTCTGGAATTCAGGAGTATACTGTAGAATTTAAAGCAAGTATAAAAACTGTCTGCATTTACAATTATAAACTTTGAGTGTGTCCTGTTTTTGTGGCCTTTTGGAGTAAAGGGAAAGCTATACATAAACTAAATGAGAAAAGTTTCTTCCAAGCCTCTCATTAATCTCTCCTTGAGCCTTCTGCCTTTAAACAACTGATAAGGGACTCTGCTGTTACGACACTAAAATACATAAATAAATGTTCAGTTTTATGGGTTTTGTTGTGTAGCAGTTCCTAATAAAATTGAGTGAAATTTATAGTAGATGCTATACAGTGGAATTAATTTGCGTTGTTCTGACTCCTTACCTGAGAGAAGTGCTAAAAAGAAGGTAGAGTCACTGTGAGCCACAGTGTGCCTTAACAGAATGGAAGACAAAAAGATTGCAGTATCAATGGCAGTTATTGCTTATCTCGGTGCAAATAAAGCAACTAGCATTGAAAATCCTACACAAATGCAGATCTTTTTGCCAGAAAACCTGCAGTTTAGTTTGAGTGAGGGCCCCATCTACATTGGCAATTTGAAATGGAAATTTGGGACTCTTGATCTAATGTGGTTGGCTAACGGGGACTGTTGCACCATTTAGCTATGATCAGCTGGGTAATAGTCAGGATACATGTTACTAAAATAATGGTAGGAGCCATCACATTTCTACATGATGCCTTGTAAAGCTGCTGCATTGATCTTAGCATCTAGGTTTGTTAAGGCCTGGAAGCTGACAAAAGTATGCTCATTGGGGTTTAATGCATTCAGATTAGGGCAAGTTGTATAGCCTCTTTCACCAGTTGCCTATTCTGAGAATATGACTTCTCTGTATATTGTGTATTTTGGTGTTGCCAGCACTGCTTAAGAGCCCACTGTTCCCATTTCTTCGTTTATCTAGAGGTTTGCCATTGTTACAAAAGTATTGTTATAAGCATCTCATGCTACTTTTCATTATGAAACCACTGCTGTGCCATCAGGGGCTAAAAACAACAGAGATGGAGACAGCTGGCTGCTCTAACTGCATGTCTTCCTGGAGAGTGTTATGATGTCCTGCACCCTCTGGTGGCTGCTCAATTCAAGACCTGTAATTAAGATGAAAAATACAGTATTTCCCAGAAATGGAAAGGGTGCGTCCCCCTCTTTGCTCCCTTCAGCCAATTCAGCTTTTAAAAGAGATCAAGCTGTGGGATGGGGTTAAGAGTAGGAAGTTACCTACCTCGGGAGGTAGTTGCATTGGAAGTTCCCCAGTAGCTTTGCAAGTTCGAAGTGGCAGAATGTGTGTTAACTTTCCACTTAGTTTTCAACCGCATTTCATGTTTATACTTAAATTTTTTTCTAGTGAGAGCACACTGTTTAGTTGAAGTCACTCTTAGCAACAAGATACTTTGAAGAAGCTTGCAAAATAAACAGAGAAAAACAATGGCTCCGTTTGGTGTGAGTTGCCTTTTTCCTTTTATTTGCTTGTCTTCCAGAGACAAGAGTGAATGCCTTAAAAGCTATTGTTTTCTGCTTTGGTGGTCTTTTTGGCAAAAACTTAAGCTATTTTGAGTTTGTGGAGCAACTGAAATAATGTTGTGTCAGTTATTTTTCTCCTGATGGTTATGTTTATATTTTTCTTGAGCAGAAAAACTGTTCTATCATATTAAAAGCAAACAAACAAAGAACATAATTTTCCTATACTTGAAGGGTAAGAGAATCACCAGTTAAAGAAACTTGACCCTTTCTAAAAGCAACTGGAACATGGTATTTCTGCCACTCAATCTTTGAATGCTGAAAAAAGGCATAATGTGTCCATGCTATTGATGAAATATACACAGCACGATTTGTAAATAAACACTACATTTGCTAAACAGTTGTGGTATGAATAGCAGATCTTTGTGTCCTGATGTTTTCCTTGATTCTTCCGCAGTGCTTAAAACTTGATGCCAGTCTTCCCAGCCTCAGCTGGGAGTCTCTGACTTCTTCCACCTCATGTACTCCACCTGCCAGCTCCTTGACTTCTTGCACTGTATGCTACTGCTGAACAAGGATAATATATTTGTCCCGCACTGACTGTATTTGTATAAGGGCAACAAAGGTTTTGGAAAGAGTAGATGCTAGTATGAAGTGGAGAAAATCTCTAAGTATGGACTATGGGAAGTTGGAGGATGGTCAGTTCTTATGGATTGAGATACTGCAAGTCCCTGGCTATGTGAATTGTGGATTGGAGGACAGGCAGAAAGAACTTTTTTCTGTCTGCGGAAGAACCATCCCTGTGGTGTATGTCTGTGCTATCTGAGCTATCTGAACTAGCTGGCAAAATCTGCCATAGTAAAATTAGAGAGATGATAGCACCGCACCACCTCTAGGGTAGTTGTCAGTAAATCGAGAACAGATCTGCCATGCTAGCACAAAGCCCGAACTACGCACTGTTCTCCTCTATCAGATTAGGGAGATGATGCTGATTTTCAAGAACAGGTCATTAACCAAAATAAACTTAGAATCAAACAATCCAGTTCTCTAGCTTGTGAGTACTAGCTGCTTAGGAATTCCTAGCCTATTTGAGTACAGCTACATACACAGTAAGGAATTGTATTACTTTAGCAATGCAAGGATAGGGAGAACAGTACTGGTGTCTCATCTGTGGAAGCTTGTGTCTGGAAGGTAGTATCCATCACTGGAAGTGGAATTTTTTCCTGTAAATTTCCCATGCTGGAGCACGGACTGCCCTGTTTGTTCATTGTGAGTGCTAGTCCAGCAAACGTTCAACGTTTGCTCTAATCTGACATGTGGTTTTGGCTTCCAGAGTTTAGAATTGAAGAATATACAGTATTGTGCTAGAAAGACATCATGTCCCGTAATGTTTTATAGCACTTTATGTCTTTGATATAGAGGAAAATTAGTAGTGCAGGATTTGATTTTCAGATCTTTGCATCTATATGGTCTACTTGCTTATTTCTGTTAGAAAAGATTACAAAGAGATCTCTCAGTTGTTGAGGTAACATGTATAGAGTAAAAGAGAATCAGCTGTGGGCATGCATTTTGTGACCCAACTTTTGCAAGCCAAGGATTTACCTGCAGAATGCAGGAATGGGATCTGCATGTGTGTGTGTGTGTGTATACTAATTAAAAAAAAAAAAAAGATTTGTGTTTCTTCTGGGCTTTCATATTCTAGAGGTGTGTGACATTGCTTGAATTGGTGCTTGTGTGTAATGCCAGAACAGCATCTAGAATTGTAAAATTTAAGCACTAAATTGAAAGATTCAGCTCTTTGAGTCTCTTGTTACACTTGATACTAAATCAAATTTAAAAGATCAAGTTCACAATAACCTTAAATAGGTGCAGGTTTTATTTCTACTTTAAAATGCTAACTGCATGCTTGTAGGTTTACATTTGCCTTTGTTCTTTTTAGTGAGACCAATGTACATGTGGATGATGTGCTTTTACTAAGTTTAGCAGTAAATAAAGTGTCTAAAAACAAAGGTAGTATTTTCTGTTTGAACATTTCAAGAAAACAAAAAGGAAAAGGGAATTGCATTGATCTCCTGAATGAGCAGGTTGCAGCAGTGTGGCCGGGCTGTGGTGGATCTGCCAACTGGACGTGGGCTGAGGGGGAGAGCTCCCAGACACTGTGTTTCCATGTGCTCTGACTCCTTTTCTTCCTTCTCACTGGTTTATTCACACGATCTTTTTAGAAATGGGAAGGTTTTGTCTGAGTACTGTTAGATTGTGCCTGTGTACATAACAGGGAACGCTGGTAACAAGCAACAGATGGCAAGCAGATTTCAGTAGGAAGTGCTGCCTTATTTTTTTCAGTGCTCACAGGTAAGGAAGTTACATGAACCAATGATGAGGATGGAAGGAGCCTTTCTGTATGTGTTTGAACAACTGTTGCTGCAACTCTGGTTTGAGCTATACCATGCTGTTTCTAGCTAAGAGAGTAGCACACGGTGTGATGAAATGGAGATCACTGTGAGTCAGAAACACAATAAATTATACACTGTGTGGCTATGACAGCTCAATAGGAGCACCTATGGATGGAAAAAGCATTAGATACTTCTTTGAGCACTGTTGACATGCAATAATTTTTTACAACTTTAATGAAAACATAATCAAATGAGCCCATAAAACTTGGAGAGGAAAATATTTCTTCTGTACATGAGATAAAACTACACAAACAAATGTGTGGTAAGAGAACAAATTTTATTTCAAATGCAGAGCTTTAAGGCTAAAAATACAATCTGTGAGTATGAAAATTTTTTTAGAAAGACTCTTATTCTTCTGTATAGGCAAGCTTTTCAGTAAAGTGTTTACTAACACAGGAAAAATAGCTTTCTGTTTAAAACACACATAGATGGAATCAGAAGCAAAATTACTATGGTCAGTGGAGATTATATATAGCTGTAAGAATATACTTCTAATTGCATAGTGGATCTTTCTGTAATAAATGATTAAAACTCCCTCTAATTTTAGAATATATGTATTTTAGGAGGACACAAATCTCAGTTGCTTCTTTCAGGTAGTTCAAAAGTCATGCAGTAAGAGATATTCTGGACTTGCAATATAACTGATCATATGTGAATTCTAATAACACAACACTGCTTATTTTGTAATGCTTGTATGATAATCTTAACTCTTAGGAGAAGTATTTTATACTTTCTTTCCATAACGGCGCTTTCAAAATAAAAAAAACTTTTAGAAATGTATCTAGAGATGGCTTTAGCAACTGATACATTGTTCAGCAAAAGAAGTTTATCTGAGTTGATATGATTGTACTGTGTAGGTTTTTATTTGTGGGTCAATCATCTCATTAGTCCAAATAAGCTACTTGAAATACTCACAGGATAAACAAAACCCTTTCTAAAAACACAGAAAGATTCAGTATCTAGAACACCCAGAAGTCGAAGAGTTAATGATGGGGCTGCACTGGATTCAGTGTATTTGCAGATGTTGCTGCAACCAACTGCTGATTTTTCTCCCATCCTGTCAGGGAACTCTGCCAGCCGTGATTCATGGAATGATTTTTTTGCGCTGAGTAATCTGTGGTTTTTCTTTTTTCCTCTTCCCTCTCCCTTATTTTTACCCTAAACTAAAGTCCTATTCATTTCAGCTAAAGGGAGGGGAAGCATCCAAAGCATTAATACAAAACATTAAATACACTGTGTTTTGAGTAGAGGAATTTTAACAACGTTAAACTTGCAGTAATTTTACTTGGTCTCAGGCAGAGTAGTCCAGTGCAAAAAAAACAGTTTTATAACAATCAGCTTGTGGTTTTGCTAGTCATACGGTGTCACGGTTCTTTTAAGACTTCTGTACTAGTATTGCTAAAGAACATCCAACTTTTGTGCTGATATTATGCCTCCTTTCTCACAGATCGCTCTGAAAGAAATAAACCAGACTGCCGCTCTTCAGGGTAAGAACCATATTTCTGTATTTATTCTTCCCTTCTTTTCCTTTTTTTCCTTAATTTTTTCCTTTTATGGGGTGAAATAGGAAATTAGCCAGAAAAATAAAAATGCCATTCTTCTACTTCTCTGTTTTGGTAACAGTAATGAAATAGCAAAATAACTTTGTGTTAAAGGTAATTGTTTTATATTCCTTACGGGCAAAATTTTCCAAGGAATTAACAGGGCTTACTACACTGTAATTGTGTGCACTTAAAATCCAAAGGCTTGTTTATGTATCATGTACAGGGTTGTTTGGTAAAACTGTGGTTTAAGACAAGAAGCTCTCATGACTTTTGCTTCTTTGGACTGTTTGCTTCTGTAGCAAGAAAAATAATTATTGGTTCAGTCAAGAATAGCAACACTTTATTATTTATTCCTTTAACTCTGATCCCATCGTACCTAAGGCTTCGAAACTGAGAGAAGTAAACAAATGGATATTAAACAAAACACACACGCACACAAACATTTTGTGTTTACTTAGAAGTGCCATCAGCAATTGCCATGAAATTCTAAGCTATTGATTTGCAAGGCCACATTTTCCCTTAAGCTTCTGAATATTCTGTAGTTCTCCTTCTTATACTCCTGTTTTTTTAAAAAATCTCTTTCTCTTTTGCCTTATTTCCAAACTCTCCCTCTCAGTTCTCCACCAGGGAACAGGATCTCATCCATATCCTGTGGTGGATAATGGGATTTTAATGAAGTAAAGTGACAGAGCAGATCAGCTAACACTGGCTTTCCCACTCCTTTGTGAAAAGCCTTTCCAAAGGATGCCCCTGGTGTCCAGCCTTCTGACATGACATGACCTTTTCATTTGATTTTTACAGTCTGATTTTTTTGTTACATTTTTACTGTACAGTGGGATTGCTTTTATAGCTAGAAGAACAGAGGGAACTGTAGCCTCTTCTTATAGCACAGTTGATGTGTTGTATCTACTGTGTGATGAGATGGAAGAGGGGATGCTTTTCCCTTCCCTCCCATATTCGCAACAACACTGTAGCTGTTTCCAGCAGTGTGTTTAAGTTGCAGGGGAGTATTGCCTTTGTCTTTGATTACTTATATCTGCTTAAAACATCAATCACTGTATTTCCTTTTATAATTAAAGAAACTTAACTTTTTTCTTAAAATGATGCAGTTACGGTTTACATGTTTGAACTTTTATTAGATCATGTCATATTACAATAATGTCAAATAAATCCAAATAATTATCAAAAGGAAATCTAATTTTATCAAAATGTTTAGTTTAAGGTTGAAACAGTTCAGTCTCTTCCCCTTTCTTCTGGCTGGTCCTTCCCACCTGTACCTTTTTGCTCTGGAGTGTATTTTAGAAGTTCTAATTTGGAACCAAAAGCAAAGTAAAACTTCAGATTTTTTCCATGGAATTGGAATTTCAAATGTGGACCAGCCCTGACAATAAAACACTGCCCTAAGTTGTCTGGGTTACGGATTCCAAATTCTCATGTGGAAAGCACAGAGAAATTAACAGTATAATGTAGGTTGCTCATAATGTTGAGATTTCAATAGTCTTTTGTTCCTGTCAATAGTGCATGTGCTTTCTAACCATCTAACTATCTATGTATCTTCTGCCCCTTCTCAGTCTCACTGGCCATCGTGTCATGATAGTTCTGCTTTCCAGGATGAGCTATGAGGAAGAAAAGTAATTATTTAAAGGGTAGTGTGGTTTTGTGCATGTCTTGCTGCTGCTTCTAGGCTAGAGCAGGAGCAGCCTGCCTTACTTAGATGACGTACCCTGCTAATTGATACTGCTACACTCTGTGGTTCATCTCTCATTATAGTTGGAAGCATAATCCTGTGGTGACAAATTGCTGGGTGAGATTCTTATCCCCAGTCTGGCCATATCAAGTCTGGGAAAAGAGCTGCAGCCGCATGAAGACCAGAACCCCTTGCTGTAAGAACTGAGGGAAAACTAAATAGTGAAGTACGCAAGACTTAATTAAAGTGCAAAGCACACTTCTCTTGTAACATGGGCAACGTTTCAGAGCTGTTTGAGTTCCACTGGGGACAGTTTTATGGCTTATGCCATTTTATGATGAGCTACTACACCCACAACACTTTCCTCTCTGGGAGCAGCTCATGACAAGGGAAAGAGAAAATACAATGGCTCAAAGGCATCTTGTCTACTTTTTCCTTAAGCTGCATGTTGTGGGATCCATCTCTTAAAAGCACAACATACCATCCCTCTCATGATCTGAAGTAGAACAAAAATGACCCTGCAAGTCTTTGTACTTGGACTCAAGGCCTAGTAACAAGAATTTCTGCACTAGAATTACTATAAAATAATGGAGATGGACATGGGGATACTAGCTGACCAGATGAAGACATATGCAATGAGCCTTAAGAAAGGTAGATATCCTAAGATGAAATAGTGGGTGTAGATGTTTCCAAGAGAGAGCCAGAGAAGTAGAAGTTTATTTCATACAAAGCCCTGGTGAGATCTGATCTTGCCCAGAAGTCTATCCAGTCTAATCACAAATGTGGAACCCTGGGATAAGAAAAGACAAAAAAAAGCCCAACCACCACCACCAAAAACTCCTCGTCAGGCTCTGTAAGGTTAATTTTTAGTCTGGAACATGATCAGCTTAATAAAAAGGTCACATGACAATATTTCTTGTAATTGCAGGTGTCTAAAGCTTGTCCTTTCCAACACCATGTTCTTATATGTTTCTGTGTATTTCTAGGTCAGCTTATGCTTGAGTCTTCGCAGTATTAGGGATGAAGAGCTCATATACAATGAAGCAGGAACATTTTAAAACATAGCTCAGACATAATTCATTTGCAATGAGAAGCATATAAAAAACTGTTCTAGATAGAACAGCATATAAATGGTCTTTAATATAATTCCTTTTATTATAGGATGATGCCATTTAGATAATGCAGGGTGAAGCATATTTATAGCGGTATCAGGAACTCTAACAAATATTCCGGTTTTGTTACTAGCCTATCAAATTTTTAGTATGGGAGAAATGCTAGGAAGGTGGAGTATTCTGAGTTGGTGATACTGGGATCTAGCATGACACTGGGAAGAAATTTGGGGAGTGGAGGAGCCAAAGACCATAGGTAGTGGTTTAAAAGGAGGGAAACAGATACTGGATAACGCTTACAAAATGTGCGTTAATACACTATCTTTTGCCTCTTTGGGCAATTAGCAACCGTCTGCCGCGCAGGAGAGCTTAGATAAAGCAAGAAGTAGCAGAACAGGGCCTGTGGATATCTTTTTTCATGTACCGCTCTGCACTGAGCTTTTTGTTAAATATTAGCACATTAGTAAGATCAAAACAGATGTTCCCTGAATCCAAATAATACTTGTTGCTATGTTAAATTTTTACCAAGAGACATTTAATTTCATGACCTAATATTAACCATCCTTCAATTGTTATATTTTAGACCGTATTAAAAATACGTCTGTACCGGCAACAGTGATCTGTAATTATCATTATTTCTTGATTTTTCTGTCAGGTCGCGCACTGTTGACTCTGATAGCTTCAGGTCATGCACTGCTGTAACACAGGTCAATTAGGTCAAAAGAAGTAGACCCTTTAGTCTTATGCCTCTACATGTTTTCAAACTGAAAATTATATGGTAGTAATAGAATAGAAGATTTCATGCATCCATATATTTGCAGTTGATCCCTGAACATGATTAAAGCTCGTAGAAGGGACTGGATTAATTTCATTATGCCTTTTTTTTTTTTTTCCCCCTTTGGGTTAAGGATTATGGATCAAAAAATCCTGAAACACAGTCTTGTAATGTGATTTAATTTATTGTATTTGCCTTGACCTTGGAGATGAGAGGATGAAGGTAGCTAAACACTGCAACAATTTATTGAAAGATTTGGTAGTGTATCAATCACTTGAAGTCAAGTAAGAGATTTTGATTTTTAAAATCTAGTTGTCTACTGTGAAAGCTTGCCCTCAAAATGGGGAGGGGGAAGAAAATAATTAGTTCATTTCTAGAAATAGATGCTAGGTTTTACTGGCATATAGTCTGCCTGCTGATTGTAATGTGCTAAAGTTCTTTTACAGCTGGTTGCCTTCACTTGACTGAACTAAATTGGTTTTTTTCTGTTTAAAATACATCAAGTCAACAATACAAATAGACACAACCCTTCTTTTGTTCCTTTATAAAGAAGTACTTGAAGTGGCTGCTCAAAGGGGCTACAGATCCCTTTAGTGAGGATCTGGTAAATCAAGCTATCATTTTTATGAATGGTATTTTGTATCTTTGGTTTTAGGGGTTTTTTTATGTAGCAGAATTCCATGAGCGAAAGCTTCTCTGCATTTCTATTTCCTCTGCTATATATTGTTGATCTTGTGAAGTTGTGTTTAATAACTATTGCAGTAATGGTCTGACTATATCTTAAGAATGCGTTTTCCCAGATCATCTGTGAAGCCTGAAAGACACCTTTTAGTTAAGATCTTAAGCCTTTAACAGAGCATGAAGGGAGTCTTAAGGCACAGGCCTGAGAACGTAGTGGAACTGTCCTCACTTTATAGTTAAACCAATGTGCTTTTACAAATCAATGGGCTTTTGAGGTCTTGAGAAAACAGACAGTAACAGGATTTTCTATGTTGTAACCATTACGGTCAGTCTGCGGTCAGGCATTTGATAATTCCAGCTTTGCATATCTGAAGGGGAATGAGAGTCCTTCCTTCTGCTGTAGAAATCTTGCTTGCTCCTAACCCCTGAAGCCTGGGGTTCTGGTTTGAAGCCTCTCACAAGTTGCTGCTGACATTTGTGCACATAACAACTAGAGTTGTTTTGTCCTCAGGAGTAATTTCACTGCTAATTTTGTAGGCCACTTAACAGATTTTGTGTATTTTAGGTAAATTTAAAATCCAGGGTACTGTATTGGAATTGGGCATGGAAAAGAGTGGGAGGTGCTCTTGTAACCCTACCGAAGACCTCTACTCCTCTGTTGTGCCTTAGTCAAATGGGCAGCGTGGAGAGACTTCTCATGCTACTGCTGCTTCTGTACTGAGAAATCACAGAATGGTGGAAATGTTGGTAGGAAGGGACCTCTGCAGGTCTTGTAGTCAAACATCTTGCTCATAGTGGGAAGATGCTAACACTAGATCAGGCCAATGATGTCTTTTTCTAGCCAAGTCTCGAAAACCTCCCAGGAGAGAGAGATTGAGCCCATTTATTTTCAGCCCACTTACAGGCTGCTTGTCTGTCTCATACTAACTCAATTTCCAAATGATAATGCTGTGGGAGACAGTGTCAAAAGAACCAGTCTAAATCTAGTTCTTTAGTTCAAACAGTGGACTACTTAATATCCAGAAGGACCAGATTCATTCCCACAAGCATTCTAAAATACAGTTTTTCATTGCTGTTGTTCAAAAGTCTTGTATTGTCCACTGGCAATGTCTGCATTACCTTGTCAAGCAGCTGTTCCACACAGAAAAATTTCAGGCTTTTGCCCATCCAGCGAGTATTACAGGCTGTAATACAGATCGGAAATTTGAGACTTTGAACCTTGCTGACACTCCATCTGAAAGGGAAGGGTTGTGTGTAGAAGAATGAACAAATGTTGGGGGATGACGCTTGTTTTACTGTTACATTCTTTCTCCTTATATTTAGCTTTTATGATTTTTAAGGCTAGGGAGTAGCAGGTTACTCTTAGTCTAAGCATACTTTTAGGTTGTGAAAAGAGTAATGTCCTGCTTTTGTACACTCCCAGTAGGTCAGAAGTTGATGTAATAAAAAGTGTCTAGTCTCCTCCCCCAAACCCTTGGGGTGTAGTTTCATTATTGCCCTGAGCTGAGCTAAGCCTGCGCCACTCCAGAAGGAAGGATCTCATTCCCTCCTTTGGGCTGTTATCAGTGCTCATGTGGTTAGTTGGATCAGAAGGCTGATCTCTAGGGGAAAAAAATAGCTGTGTCTCCACTTTACAGATGAAGCAGATTCAGCAGAGGGGGGCAGAGTGATTTCTTGCAAATCGCACAATAAATCAGTGGCAGAGCTGGAAGCCCGGGCTCAGTGTTGTGACTTTGTTGTTGGTATCTAAAAAGTAGGATAATGTGGCTCCATTTTTTTTTGTTCTGAGAGCTAAATTTTGGGCTCGGTCACTCGGAGCATCGTGCAATCCCACTGGTTAAGTGTGGATTTAAACTGGTGAAACTTGAGATTGGAATCTGCTTATGTGTCTTTCTTTTGTTTATCATGTGTTTCTGGTCAGCAGCACGTGCTGTGCACGTCAGAGATGTTCCTCCCGGGAGTAGAATAAGCTGGAGCAATTTTGTGCAGCATATTTCTTTGACAGCTTCCTTGCCACAATAAATCATTATGTTTAATTTATTCTTTGCAATGTTAATTTTCCCTGCTCAGTTTATACTTATCTGTAAATGAGGAAAAAAATCACAGGTAGAACAGAGGAATAAATGGCAGATGGGTTCAGCTTAGTTTTTGGCAATTAGGTATTGTGTGGGTATCTAAAGTCTGTTGCTGCGGGTATTTGTTTTAATGCTGCCAATTCATCACTGTTGCGTTGGGGATTTTTGGCTATTCATCTCACAGATAGCGGTAAAGAGTTATTGTGAAGGGCGCATCCTAGCCAGCCTTCCAGATTCCTTATTCCTAAACAGAGAAGAGGGATTTGTTTTAATAAAAGAGCACTCTGTTCCTGGTTTCTGCAAAGGGAATTTTGAAGGACTGTTTGCCTTGGTGTCCTGAACAACTCCTTCTGTTGTCTGGGCTGCTCTCCAGTGCTTATGCTAATTCATAAAGGAAAATAATGCTGAGAATGAGACGGTTGTTGAAGCAATAAAGAGAAAAAGGTTCACCCTCCTTCTTCACTGAAAGAATTTCAGTGCTTCTTTGGGCATCTTGTGTACATGAGCAAGTTTTGCTGTCCCATCACCTTTTGGAGGAGAGTCCTGTAGAAGATACTGAGGACCATCCAGACACAAGGCCACTCTCCTTGTGCATTAGGAGAATTGTCTGGGGCATAAATAACCATGATAGACCTTAGTTCTAGAAACGGTGGTTTCAGGAAACACACAATTATACATCGCAGTTTTTTTAATCATGGAGCTTTCCTTTTAAAGGTAATTTTGAGAAGATTTCACTTTTTCCCTATGAAATGGCAATAATTCTCTTTAAAACAACCATATGGCTTTGTCTTTTAACTCTGCTCTGAGGTGGATGGAAGATGTGGGGAGAACTGGAATTCTCTGTTTATAAGTAACGTGTGATGGGCCAAATTAATCAGTCATGGTTATAATTCTGCTTCTTTATGATTATTCTTTTTTCTCCTCAAGACATTTCAATGAAAAATAGCACATGAAATTAATCTGGTGGATGGGAAAGAGGGCTGGAAGAGAATTCTTTCCAAAGGTATTTGTCATAGTCTCAAAGAAAACAGAGAAGGTGGAGGAGCTGCTGAGGGAAGCCTATGGGATATGTTTCAGGGCTGAGGAGGCAGACTCAGCAGGTTGTAAACTTCCAGCTCAATAGTAGTAGTTTGGTTCTCTCTGAAAGAATTTCATGTTGATATTTTAAGAGTGCTGGAGCCGATACTTGAGCTTTGGTTTATTTCCCTAGGGATTTGTGTAGGTTTGTGTCTAGGCTCAGGTCAGTATCTACATTTTCCTTCACCTCTGGAATTTGAGTGGGAGAGCTCACTTTGCAATTATATCGTGTTGGTTTCCATGGCCTCTTACTCTGATGTGTACAAGAGAGAGGAGATTGTTACTTCTTCCTTTTTTTTTGTTCTCTTTTTCTGTACTGCTCACCTACTTTGTCATTTCATTGTAAGTTATTCTTTGGTGTCTGCAGATCAGTCTAGTATAGGTAATCGGTTACCTTAAGTAGCATCTGATTTGGCAGGTTGAACATTGAAATGATTGATCAAGTACTCTTTCAAAGCATGTTACAGTTGCATCCTCACTACATCATGGTGGGAAAATATTCCTAGTGAGGCCTGTCACATTGATAGTTTCTTCCTTCTTACTATATTTCTGTCTAATGCTTGCTGTGCAGTTTGCACAGCTGTACTTAAGGCTCTGATCCTGTAGTTTGTGAGACATTGCATTTCTAATTTTGCTACAAAATTTCTCTTTTCAAAAGTGGTATTTTGCTCAGTGCAGGTATCACCATTTGAATATAGGCCATGTTTATGTGCAAGATTTGTCCAAGTTTTGGCCATCTGTGACAAGCCACAGGCTCAACTGAGCTAGCACTAGTCCTTAGTGTAGACAAGGATGAGATGCTTTTGCATCTGTTTCCAGCTACTTCAGCTTCAGGAAGAGAACTAAGATTCAGTGATACAAAGGCCGTGTTGCCTGTTCCCTTGGAGGCTACAACTAAGGCAGGTCACGGGCAGGTCCCTTGCTACAGAGGCTTGAAATTAGACCACACAACCCTAAATGTGGAAAGTATTCATGTAAGTATGGTCTTTATAAGTATGCATAGCCTCATCTTAATCTTGGGAGAGTTGTTATGAGAGGTTTGTCATCTGTTCTGGGTATGGTGGACATTCCCAGCTCCTGAGGCTTGAGGCAAAGGTTGACTTCTAATTAAAGAGAAGGTCCAAATCTAATCATAGTGTTCCAACCACAAACAATGATTACTTTGTTAAAACTCTCTTTTGATCTACAGCGTAATATGTAGTTCAAGCAAAAGAAGTACATCAGTGATCTCATGTTATATTAAGCAATATTTTTGCTTGGAATAAATGCTTGGTGGAAAGAAATAGCTTTGGTTTTACTACTATAATTCTTGTATTCCATGTTGTCTGGACTTCTGCTTCCCCATCCCCTCACATACCAGCATCTAGTATTAATACAGTATTAGTTCCAACAATCCTGATATCATTTTCTGATTGGACCAGTTCAGGAAGTTTTCTTCCTCTCCCAAGAACGCAGTTTCTTTTGGGCAACTGCTTTTAAGCCCATTGTGTTGTTTTATTACCTTGTTTCCACTGCCCCTTCTAAAATACTAGGTCCAAGAATAGCTGAAAGCATGTAGTGCTCCTGACAGGTGAAGGCTGGACAGCTAGGAAGGAAGAGGACACTATCATGGGACAAGCACAGTAATGACAGCTGCAGGAGAGGCTTTCTCCCCACACCTTACTGGTGTATAGGACAGAAGATTGTTTGCATTACTGCCCAATCTATCTTCTTCCTTCTGAGGCTGTTGACAAGGAAATGTGTTCTGTTAAATGAACATTTTACAGTGTGAACAGACTACCAATGCTTTCTGTTAATAACAGCATTTATTTTTTTCCATCTAGGACAGATCTGAAATGATGACACAGTTCCCTTATTTCCTTTAATTACTATTCCCATACTGTCTTTTGTATGTTTTTTAAATGATGTCTTTTAGTATTTGAATTGACAAAATGTGCTTCTTAGCACGGTAACTGCCTTGCTTCAGGTGCTAAACAGGTATTTTGCTTAGTGTCATACAGATGCATTTGAATGGCAATATAAAACAAAATCACTAACGTTCTTGGAGGGCATAACATAGAAATTGCCGAGATTATTTTCACATTAAAAAAAAAAGAATCAGAATTTTCAAATGTCTTTAAAAAGTAAACAACCCAAGATTTGTCCTTTTATCTTAAGATTTATCTTAAGCAACTGGAAAAAGTGGCAAAGCTTTCAGACAGGTGACCTCCTTCCATCCTGAAAGACAACAAAGGGTGTAAAAATGGCCTTTGTTGAGCAGACCAAAAGTCCACCTATTCCAGTATTCTTATTCTGTCTTTGCTTATGTGTGAAGTAGAAGCCTTAGGACGAAGATAAGGAAAAACAAGCGTGCATTGGGAAGTATCCATGCCTTCTGTCAGCATCCAGATTTGTGTGGCTCAGGGCCTCTGAGAGAGGTGATGCTTTGTATTTAATAGCCCTCAATGGGTTTTCTTTAGCTTTTTTTTTAATTCACATACACTTTTAGCACCCACAGTGTTTTGTGGCAAGCAATGCCACAGCTTAACTTCATGTTGCATGCTGAAAAGTCTCTTTGACTCTTTCGAACTTGGTGTCTGCTAGTTTTGTATAATACTTTCTATGTCCTGTAGTGTAAGAGACTGAGCTGTCATTCCCTATAGCTTTGCTCCTTCTTGAGAAAGTTAAAATGCCATTGTTCTGGGTTTAAATAGATCATGTTAATCAATTAGGAAGTCTTAAGGAAAAGGTCACTATTACTTTTGGAGGCCCAGAGGCATGTTAGCAAGGGGAGAGGGAGATAAGGTTGTTGGCTGACATGGGAAAAAGGATGGGAACAATTTACTGCCTTTGGAGTTAAGGGCATCACTGAGAGCACAGGTCAGAGAAATTACCTGTTATGTTGCCTGAATCCAGAGCCTTTAAGCTGCAGTGGAGATTTAAAAAAAAAAAAAAAAAAAATATTTTCTAAGCCTGTCTTTTTAAAGATTTGGGATCAAGGGTCAGCGGTCAGAGATGAAGTGGTTGTTACGAGAGAAGGGTAACCCCACTGGTCCCTGGTTTTTCTGTTCTTGCAGTCACCTGAGTAAGCTGAACCTGATACTTTGTGGCTCTTTAATTTCCTCTGCCTAATTTACCTGATGGCATATGGTGCATTGATTGAAGTGCATGGAGGAGCATGTGAAAGAACTATGTGTTTAGGGGATTCTTACAGGCTAGGGAGGGGCATTGATTTCCATGGATGTGAAATGTTTTTGCAAAGTATTTCTTATGACTGTTACTCCGGAAAGGTCCGGTTCAATCTGTTCTACAAGGTGTTTGTTTCTGACGCTAAATTTAGTTGAGTGGCTAAAGGTGATGATAGTGATTATTTCTTCCAAGCTATAACCATCCATTAGAGGCTGCAGTATTTACTGATTTGCCATATAATTTGAGGTCCATGATGTTGTAAGACAGCCAGGCTATATGATTGAGGGTGGAGGAAGTTCCTCTTGTCTCATGATACATTTGCGTGGTGACTTGCTCAAAGATGAGATCTCTTTCACTGGAGAAGTGTCCCCATCGGTTAAAGGCCTTCTCTCGGTTGTTGAGGTAGGTATTTTGAGTGCTTTTACAGCAAATTCAGTGCTGTGTCTGCCTATCAGGGGTTTGCAGTGTGTTTGAGGTAGATGCAGGTTTTGTAGGTGTAGGTGTGATTTTAAAAATCTGTTTGGCTCTGATGGTTGATGCTTCTATTTCACCCTTGGAAAAGAATTTGGGTATGTAAAAACTAGGCCGTCTTTCCCCAACTTGGGCTAACAAAGATATTACCTTTACCTATACACTATACCTTACCTACATCCTTGTAGACTCAGAATTACAAGACTTGAAAAATAACCTTTGATGCGTATCTTTTGGGAATGGTTGACCTTAATCTCAGAGTTGCTGAACCTTTGTGAATGAATGAAAAGGACTGCAGTTTAAGGTCATATTTAAACTTGGAGGTAAACATTGTAGACCTACAGATGTATGAATGTATGGTTTGTTGTTATGTAGTGCAAGTTTCTGACAAATCATTTTCTGTATTTTGTAACCAAAAGCTCTGTCAATATCTGTGGTATAGAAGAAAAGGAAGCATTTCAGTGTTTTTGGAGGAAGGGCAAAGGAAGAGTGTATAGGCAAACATGCCGTTTCACTGACTGAGCTGCACACAGGGCACTTTCTGGAAAGACAGGTCTGGTGAAGGGTGTGGTTATGAGATTTTATTTTACAATTTCTGTGCACTGTGCATTCTGTAAGGGCCACTGTTACAAGTTCATGGACCTCATATACTGTAGGGTGTAACTGGGTGAGTCAGCAGTCCATTGGAACAAGATGTGATCACGCATGAAGATGGTTTTTGTTTTGTGAGGCTTTAACATGGCAGGGTTGAAAATGAGTGCTTCTGCTGCTTTTTAGATGATTTATTTTATTTATAAATATAAATGGCCAGTTTGAAGCCAGTATGTCTCTTTATACAGATGACCTTGTAATATTCTTACACACATTTTTTGGCTGCTGGTTTACATTTACAGTGTAGAAGGGTTTTTGGTTTTTGTTTCTTGTTTTTAAGTGCTGAGTTAAGACTTCACTATATTTGATGCATATGTATTAATACATCTGTCTTATAGACTGTCCCTTCACAACAAATGTCTTTGCTCTCAACATACATCTACAATTAAAACAATGAGGAAATTCCTTTTGTTTCCTCACTCAGCTAAAGCTTAAATTCCAGCACATTTCACGCCGGCCTACAAAGAAGTTGAATTAGGCTAAGTGAGCGTGGAAATCCTAAGGGATGGGACTTGTCAAAGACCTCAGCATTGGCCATTGTCTTACTTTGAAATTCTCAAAGGTGCTCAGCTGATTTTTTGGCACTAAGGTCACACCAGCATTGAACACTTCTCCTAATCGCACTTCTGTGGCTTAGGTTGAACTTTACATTTTGGATGCTTCTCGAATGCCTGGCTTTTGTATTACAGAGCTAGAATTGTGTGCTGTCAATCTCTGACTAGGCAGGATCCAGATACTATCTTAACTGCTGAGTGTAGAAGCTATTTGGTACTGTCCCTTGGAAGCGAGGCTCAATTATCCATCTGCTGGAGGCCTTAAGATGCCTCAAGATTCCCCAGGAACTCCTTCCTAATACATACACTAGTTTCCTCCTCAAAGGATGCACAATAGTTGAAGCAAATGGGCCTATATTTTACAGATTGTTTCTACACAGGAAACAAACAGATCTAGGCAAAATAAGAAACACCTATACCTTGTTCCCTCGGTTTGATTACTGCTCTGAAGTCTTTGAAGTCTGTATGCTTGCAAGCACCCAAGCATTCTTCTCTGGATTCCTCATCTCCAGCTCATGCATCCTCTGGGTCCTGCTGAGTTCTCACCCTTGCAGTTAACACCCTTTAGTTCCTGCTTGTTCCTCTCTGGAGCCATGCTTTGTTGTGTTTCTATTCCTAAGCTTCTCAGCCTCTATGTTTTCAAAAGGCCAACCAAAATACACCCATCTTTTCATTACTTTGGGTGATTTCCCCCTCCATCCCCTATTCTTTTATCTTCGCTGATCTGCAGGTAACTGGTTTAGTAGGGATTTAAGATAACACCTTGCTTTACAACAGTGAGTATCTGTTTTGTTAGTAATCATTATTAATGCTTCTAGTCATATGAGGACATTCACATACCACTTTCCCCCTTTACAAAACTTTAAAGATAACCTTAACACTATACTTTTATGTTCTGTGAAGTACACAGACTATTTGAAGAAAATCTAATATTAATACTTTATAATAGTTAAAGCCCTGTAAAGATATCTTGAATCCTGTGGATCCAGATCTACAGGTTTTCTTTATGCCTTTGTCCTGCTCATCCTTCATGATTAAACCAGGTTTTATTCATCTGTGATGTCAATTACAAAGGTTCTGGAGCTCATTCAGCCACCAGATTGTATTTGATGTACAGAGATGTATGAAGCAAGCAGAATGTCCTGTCACTGGCTAGAGAGGACTTTGATTTACTGACTGAAATGCTACTGCAAATAATTGAACCAAGGAACCATTCTTCAGAAACAAGCTTCGTTTCTGTTGTTAACTGTAGAAGTAGGCCACTGTCATCTTTCCCCATTTGCAAATGCAGAAACTATGTAGACTTTAATGGTAAAGAATTTCCATCAGAAGAAGCTGCAGTTTACAGCTAAGTTGTTTTATCTGAAAGAGCTGGTTCTTCCCTTCAGTTTTTTATCCCTTACTTTTGTGTCTGAATATACTGCTGGCTGGGCCCAAATATCCTGTCACTATGACTATGACAATTCAGTGATACTTGCATTTACGTTTACAGTGCTACATTGCTATTATGCTATTATTAAAATTTTAGGTGCTTTCTACTGCTAGAAATATTTACTACCAAGGTTAAATTGTCACTAAAGCATAAATACTGTTTATTAATTTTAATCAAAACATACTAGCAGGCTTATCACAACAGTGAGTAAAAATACGTTGATAGATGGTATAGAGGAGAATCTTAGCTGTTACAGGAGGGCCAAACTCTTCAATAAGCAGAGTCCTCTGTTCTTGTAACGCACATTTTATTGGGAGCTGAAATCAGTCAATATACAATGAAGACTGAGAATAATTTGAATCGTGCTCTGAGGATTTGCCTTTCTGGAATGGGCGTGTTCATACAGCCATCTTCAGGGGCAAGGTGCAGTTCAGCTCAGGTTGTTGTCTGAAAGAAAATGCTAGGGGAAATCTAGCTAGCATGTCTGTAGGTCTGGATCAGGA
Source organism: Gymnogyps californianus (assembly GCF_018139145.2). Classification (NCBI taxonomy): domain Eukaryota; kingdom Metazoa; phylum Chordata; class Aves; order Accipitriformes; family Cathartidae; genus Gymnogyps; species Gymnogyps californianus. The sequence continues at coordinate 50,335,526 of NC_059474.1, forward strand.
AAGAGTTCATTTAGGGTGCACATGAGCTGAGTGACTTAGATTCACAAAAAATTTGGGAGGTATTTCAGCTTCAGGATCGAAGCTGGACATATTAAGTGTGGAAGCTGTTGCAACCTCATGACTTCTAGTTTGCTGTGAGAATCGGAGTGTGAAATGTTATCATCTACTGCCATTATCTGCTTTGACTTCCTGCCTATGTTCCACCTTAAAATTGAAGGTTCGGTTGCTAAAATATGATCCCCAAGTATGACAGTGACAAGCACATGAATATGTAATAAGTGGTTGAAGAAACAGCTAGAGAGCAATTCCTGAAAGGATTTCCCTATGCTGATCAATGTGAGCTGCTTTAATTAGCTGAGCAGCTGGATTTTAGCTGCTTCTTAACTACATCCTCGCTTGTCCAGACAGTGGGAAGTCACAGTTGCGGTATTCATTAAGTAATGCAGAAGCAGACATCCCCAGCATAGTAATGAGGATTGAATTTTCACCGGACTTAATTACTGGTTCATGATTACTTGCTTTTGGGGCTGGACCCAAGAGAGAAGTAAAGTTGTACCAGGGTGAGCCTGATTTCCTAGATGACCAGATCTGTACTATTGAGCATGTGATTTCCTAGGTGACTGGATCTTTATTAGCCTCCTGTACCCACAGGGCCATGACAATACCCCATGATTTAGCAGAGAACGTGAGAGTGCATCTTCATTTTACAGAGGCCACTGTGGTGCCAGGCTGCTGCCAGCTGCTTTTTTCTGGTGCTTGTCTGATCTCCCAGTGAGCCAATCTGGATGACCAGCACTAACAGGAAAAAAAACAAAGAGTGGATCAACTGATACTGAAGGGTGAGAAGAACAGCTGACTCAAGACATAGCTAGCATTTGGTGATTTGCTGTCAGATTAGCTGCAGAGTCATGGACTTAAGGTTTGGTTTTGTGAGTAGAGGCTGAGCTGCTTACCCCAAGGACTGCCGCTGGCCTCCTCAGCTGTCTGCTCCCACCACTTCTCCAGTGTCACCCTGGTGCTCATGTGGCTTCTGCAGCCAGCTGGAGCAGTCGGCCTGTCTGGCTGAAAACTAATCAGTGTGTTTGGGATGGGATTGTTTGTTGTTAGCAAAATCACGTGGCTGATCCAGCAGACTTGTGACCATGTCAGCACCAACACAACAGATCTGGTGGAAATGGTGAGTGTGGGGAAGGTTGGGACTACTGGCTGCGCAGTCTCCGCTTCTCTTACACTAATGGGGAAACTGCACCTGGAGTCTGTGTGTCATGTAATCTAATTTACATTTATCAGTTGGAGGACTGGGCGTCCTCTGCAGTGGAGGCATTGAAGAGGCTGATCACTGTGGATACATTTTCAGTGTAGATTCACTTAATCTACAGGGTTAATACAGTTCTGTCTACTGCATCCACATCATGAAGATGGGATAGCTGTGACTCTTCTATCCTAACTTTGGGAGCTTTTTGGTCAAACTAATAGGTCTGTCTTTGGCCTGCTATCAGGGTGGTGGTAAATCTGATCTTTTGCACCACCTTTAATTTAACTATAAAATTACTAACATCTTTCTGTGACTCAGTCTGCAGTGAAATCATTTAGGTGGCATTTTAGACATTTTGTGTTTGGAATAATGTCTTCTAATAAGCTTTAAAAATGTTACACTGTAGTACACTGGGTGTTATAAAGATGGCATGATTTCTAAAGTAACTGAGGGGAATATATGATGCCTTTTATTAAACCTTATTATTTGCCTCACAGTAATTTCAACATCAGCTATTTAAAAATTCTTGGCTCACATTCCAAGAAGTCACAAGATATTAAAAATAGCAACATTTTAACTTTTTTTACTCTGTGTGTGTGTGTGTGTGTGTGTGTAAGACAGGGTCAATAACCATCACAATTAAAAATATGTTAAAAAGCTTTTACACAGGTGTGTGAACCTAAGGACTGATACTTTAAGAAAAGCTGCGTATAACATGATGTGAAGGATAAATTTTGAGACTTTGCAGCAGATGCTTCAGTATATTCATTTTTTAGAACAAGTGATCATTCTTTTTCATTCTTCCTCCCCCGCCCCCACCAGGCTTTTGTGTATGTCTAGAGTGATGTATGAAAGAAGTGCAATCAGTTTTCCTGTAGAATATTCATTGTTATGTCAGTTTAGATAAAGAAACCAAACGTCCTGGTTCTGATAAAGGGAGCAGGTGTTGTGGAGGATTGCTCGATTCCTGCTGAGAATCCCATGCAAACCAATAGGAGACTGGTGGAAGTGGATGAAGGAGAGATGCTGAGACAGGACCACAGCTTGGGATGTCTTTTGTATCCCAAGCAGTACCATAACCCATAGGGCAGAAGACTGTAGATAGCCTGGGGAGACCCCCCTAAATGGCTACGGGTATGCTCACAGGCAGGAGGGAGCAGTCACAAGCCAGTACTGCCTGTGCTCTCCAGAGGCAGGTAAAGCCCAGCACTGCTCTGCCTGTTTACGCTCAGCAGCAGAGCTGACTCACCATCAGCCGGCTGGTGGGAACATGTCCGTGAGGTGCCCTCAGCTGGGCTGGAGCCACCGCTGCTCCTGAAACAGCTAAAAGACATGTGGGTGAAAAGGCAGCCCAGAACCTTCTGGCCTCTTTGCTCAGGTAACGTGTGACTTGAATGCTGTCCTGCTCTGGGCACACACAAATCCCTGCCTGCTCGCTCGGAGATGCCTGTGTGATTTGAGCTTTATACCACTTGAACAGCACCTCCCCTCCGCTGCTGTGTGGGGACTGTTCAGGTGAGTGATACTCACATGGTCGCTGTGCTGGGTCAGGAGTCACCCCGCAGGAGCGGGCCTTTGAGAAATACTGTAGCTACACTGAAGTTGCGTTTGAAGAGAGACACTGCTCAGTGCAAGTAAAAGTGTCAGAGCAGAGCTCCTAATGAGGGAGAGACCATGGTTTATACACAGTAAGTGCACTTACTCCGCTAAACAGTTTACAGCCCTTTGCCCAGTCTAGTTTGTGGCAATTTTATTTCCCCAATACACAGACCTAAAATATGCTTTTGAAGCGTTTTCCTCAAGTGTTTATATTTAGAAAACCTGTCCTTGAAACCCAGAATAAAGCCTGCCAGGAAGAGTGAGTAGGTGTTTAACAACTTCAAACACACCACTCCAGGTTCTTTATCTTTCAGAAATGGTGACCCTGGACCCTTTTCATATTACTGCCAACTTAAAGTACCCAACTGCTTTCAGCATAGCAGGTACAGCAGCTTACAGATCCCCTCTGAACCTATTGAGTGGGTTTGTTTGGGTGCACAGAGGGCCTGGCAGAGGTGGGTTAGTTCCCCCTTTTGAGGGGCTGGCAGGTGAAGCTCAATGAAGCTGCTGCCTTAGCTGGAAAGGAAACAAAGTTTGTGCTTTAAATTAACAGTGAGCAAGGTCTAGGATAAATGTGCAGATGTCAGAGGAGTTGCACTGGTTGTCCGCTCCTACATGCTAAATCATGTGCGGGATGGATGAATAGTTTGCGTCTTTACTTATTCCATAGTAGGTATGGCTGGGGTGGTGTTGGAGCTAATGTTTATCAGAGTCTTTAATACTCTGAAACTTCCTGCTGTCTGCACTGTTTTCTTCCAGCACTATGAGTTTGGACTTTGCCTATGTACCTCGCAGGGCGACACAGGAGGTGCTGTCCCCCACCCCCAGGGGCTAGTTATTGTCACGCTGTCCCCTCAGGTGTTCCGATATAACTGTCGGGGGAGTCACACTGGGACCAGGATCAGAGGTCCCACGTGGATTAAACTTCTTCCCTCTTTGTTTTTCCTTGACATGTGTGTTTGTGGGGATTTTGTGTGTGCTCTGGTTCATTGCTGTGCCTTATGGACAGGAGGAGGAGGTGGGAAAGAGGCAGGGACTCCATACAGTAGAGTAATTGCTGCAGCTCCTACCTCATCAAATAGGAGAATTAAATTCGATTTGGTTATGCTAATTATTTGGACGCTTGAGAGAAAAAGTGTCATTAACTGTGGAGCAGAGGAGGATATTAGTAACGTTATCACTTCTCTCTTTGCAAGACAGGACAAGAGACCAGAAATTGTTGCCTGTGGAACAGGGAGGGGTTAGCTCGGCAGGGGTTAGCTTGGCATAAGGTATGGGTAAAATCACCAGCTGCCCCAAGAACAGCCTCTTATTTAAATTTCTGGGGTTTAGTGTATAACAAAGTTATGGGATTTGCAGTTCCTTTAGAGGTCTTCATGGAGGGGGGGGAATAATAAAAAGAAATTTCTACATCCATTCCCATTTCCATGGTTTTAAAGGGTTTAAATAATTGTAAGCTAAATGTGAATCAAACTCTCCTGGGGGTAGGAAATGTAGTGCTTTGCCAAAAGGTTGTTGATGGGTGACCTGTTAATGGAAAGTGGAAAAGAAAAACTATCTGCTAACAGCTTGTTTTGCCTGTGAGCTCATAAATTTTCTAACAGAACCATGTTATCGTGGGTTCTAAATTACACGGATAGTTGCATACTTGAACTGCCTTGCTCTTGATATATCCGTACTTCAACTTCACTAGGTTGGTTTCGTGAAAGGTTTTGCTTCTTTGTTCTTTGCATTTTGATTTTAAAATTGTTTTCTATACCCTTTTGGTCCTCATGTTGCATGGAAACCTTGAGCTTTTGCCTATGTGATGACTCCTATGATTTCTAGCCAAAAATACCTGCTCATATCTGAAAGTGCTCATCAGATTCTGAGGCAAATTGCAATGGGTCAAAGGGCTCTTGCCAGTGGAAGAAAGAACTTAACTTGTTCCTTTTGGTTCTTATTGATACTTGAATATGCATACTTTATAGATTTCCTAATTTCCTGCTATAAAACTTAAGCAAATCTTGAATTCTGAGTATAGAAAGTTTTTGCTACTCCAGAAGATTTCAGATTCATGTTACCAGACTTCAGTCTCCTTCCTGTCTGATACTAAATATGATTAAAATAAAACCCTAAAGATTGTAGTTATTCACAACAATGAAAGCAGAAGAATAAAGCTTCAAAAATGAACATCCAAAAGAAAGAGACTTGAGTTACAAGGAATTAAAAAAGGAGTCTGGGGTACATCTGTGAAGAACGTACAACTAAAAGTCTTTCTTAACGATAAGGCTGTATTATGATGGGACATTTTGAAGGAAAATTAGAATCCTTTTCTGTTGAGAATGCAGTGAAATATGACTGATAGAAATGTTTTCTAACGCAGCTTTGCTAGCTGTGTGGATAGGGGCCAAGCCACATTTGAACTGTTTCTGAAACCAGACAAATAGGCATTGTTTATCCTAGACGAGCCAAACTATTTCAGAAAACAGTTCGGTCAGAGCAACATGCATTTCTGGTCTTAATTAGTTTTCAGAATGGCTGTAGAGGGAGGACATTTTTCATCCACGTCCTTTTTGTCTGTCTCTTTCTTCTCTCCTCTAAATCCCCCTATTCTTCATCCCACTGGAGTAATTGCAGCCATCAGCAATTGCAGTGGAAGTGCATGTGGAGCTAAACTGAGCCCTGACAGAGTTGGTGAGCTGCATGCCTGCTGCAGGCAGAGTGAGAGCAGTGTTAAAATGCTAATGCCCTCCCTGTACTAACATTCCTGCTGTTATACCACTGATGAAGGCTGTGGTGGAAGGTTTCCGGAAAAGACTTGATTAGTATACCTTTCTGTGGTAATTAAGATATTGTATTAATTTGAACCAGATATAGTGTATTTATTTTCAGCCTTTAAAAAGACTATTCAGCACTTCCAGAGGCTTCTCACCAACAAGTATTCTTTACCTGTTGTGTTTAAAAAAAAAAAAAAAAAAAAAAAAAAAAAAAAAAAAAAAAAAGAGCAAAAAGGTCCATTTCTGAAGTAGTTGTGTGTTGGGTTTTTTTTAATCTCCTCTGTAGCTTTGCACAAGTGGCAGGTTATTAATACCATGTTCTTCAAGTTAGCAATACTTTCTGGAAATGATAATCCCAAGTTAGTTTTAATTTGTACCTGCAAAATTAGTAAGGAGTGCTATATCTGTTTAAATAAGACATTCAGAAGAGAGGCATCAGAAACCTTAGTCTTACTAAGAAAACAGATGAGTTGGCAAAAGGAAACATTTTTCTGGCTTTGTGTATCAAGAAATTTTTGGTCATGTTGTCTTCCTGTCTAACCCCACCCACAAAGTTATTACTGAAAAATGCAATCTCAACTGAAAGGGAAGATAAGTTGTTAAGTAGTTGTTAAAAATATTTAGCAAAGGGTTTATAGGTTTTTACTCAGCTGTGTAAGTTTTATTTACACGAATGTTAAGTCATTAAATGCTTATAATCTGAGAATATGCACACCCACATGGGCTCTTCTCCCGTCAAATGAGACAGAATGTGAACTTCAACACAGAATTGAGAGAAAAAATGGTTTTAATAATTGGCTTTCTGTCTTTGCAGAGTCTTGCAGTTAAGCTGTAACCTGGTTTTCATTAGAAGGGGTTGGATATGGTTGTATAATCCAGGAGTTTTGGACAAGTTTCTGTAAGATAACAACCTAGGGGAAAAATGCACTTGGCAAACCCTTTACAATATATGGGGAATTTCTGCATGATGTTACTTAGTTGTTTTCTCTTGGAGACATTAACTACATTGTAATAATTTTTTTTCTTCATTAAGCCAAGGACCCTTGTCATCCATAAGAGCAGCAATCAAGAGATGTAAGTCTACTTTTTCTATTTTTTGAGAACCATAATATTGTAAGATTGCTACATCTTTGCTTTCAGTAACTGGTTAACTTTATATGTGAAAACAAAGTAGCTAGCAGGCTTTTGGGGGGCTGTAATTTCTTTCTCACTCTTTTTCTTTTTTGCTTCACGTTAGACCATCTTTTTGCTTTGCTGACGGGCTGTTCCTTCTTGCCGGTTACTAACATTTTCTTATTTATGCACTAATGCATTTGTGCACAGATGTGATCCGTCTCTGAAGAACTTGGGTTACACATGCCCAGTTTTTAGTTCACTTGACAAAACAGAAGATTGTTCTGTTTTAGTAGAAATCTGCAGCAACTGCTCATTTACTATACTGGAGGCAGGATTAGACTCATGCACCGGGCTCATTTTGGAAAACAAAAATTTGTTTATAAATCTTGAATCAAAGTCCAAACTCTTTTTCCTTGATTTCATCGTTTAACTCCTCTTTCCCTTTCCCTGCTCGTGATATTTCCAGGCAATTTCTTTAGCTGCATCTTCCAAAGTATTTTATGCTGTTTCTTTCTTCAGCTTTTCATTTTTATTTCCTTTCTGTCCATGATTTCAATTTTATATTAATGAAACAACCCTCAGGATTCTGCTATGGGGAAAAATAAATTAGTGTATGTACTACTGACTTGTTTTTCCTGGACCTATTAGTCAGGGGCTGATTAGTATGGATTAGGTTGGAGGTAGTCAAAGGGGATCATGAAAGCTTTATTCAGAGCAAGTCTACATGATGCTGTAGTTAAAATGCAGCACTTTATCTGTGCTGTTGCTGCCATAGATAGGAAACTGGAAAACAGAGAGCACCAGATCACAGAGGGCCTTTTGTGGTGGAGTCAGAAATTGATTCAGACTGCCTAAGCCGCAGTACCTCATCTAACTGAGAAACCGTCTAAAAGATCATTGAGCAATTGATCTCTATGTTTTTGAAAATATAGTAGCAAGTGATACTTTGTTTTGAGGCACAATCAAGTAAAAAAAAAAAAAATCTAGTCAAGAAGCCCTGGCTCATATGTAATAACATTACACTTATTAATATGTAAATAACTATGATGAAATATAAGTACAATGTGAATTATTCAGATGATAAGCTAGGAAAAAATCTCCATGCACGTATCAAGGCATTGTATATGAAACCATAGTTCTTTGTATGGCAGTAACCATACCTGTGGATAGACCTAAACTAAAAGCGGACCCTGAATAGTTCCTAACTCCCCTTGCCATTAATCTGGAAAAAGTATGGTATCCTCTGGAAAAGCCTATTTCCCTAACAGAGTTAGAAATCTATCTTTATTTCTTAATCACAGCTTCTCTGGGCTGTTTATCTCTAATTTTCAAGAAACATGATAGGTATGTGCAGGGTTTCAACTTTCCAACCTGTGGACAACGCTTTATATGACTTTGTATCAGTAAGTCTCTCCCTGTCTTGTGGTGAAAGAGGAAGAGGGTTTATTTTCCTTTCAGCCACCCTGACTACAACTCTGGATAGAAGGACGGTGTCATTTTGTTTCCATTGTTTGACAGCTCAGTAGAATTCAGAAAAGTGAGCCCAAACATGCTTGAAGAAAGCAAGCGTGTGAACATGAGATGTGCTCGGGAATAATTTTTTAATCTCAACTCTTCAAGAGTTACCCCTGAATTTTTAATGATGGTCTCAGGCCAGGACACACCACTGAATCCAGCTCCCACTGAAATCAGTGAAACTATTTCCATTGACGCCAGTGCAGCAACATGCACAAGAATGCCAAAGAAAATAAAAAGAGGCAAGCCAAGTGCTGCAGTAGTGAGACAAATGGGAACGATGTTTTTGCTCGCTTCTCCACTCTTCCAGAATAGGGTGGCATTAAGGAGCAGGGCTACAGAAGCAAGTCTGCTGCCCTAAAACGTTGGAAGAACCTGCAAGCTTGTTCCATTCTCATTCTGTCCTAAGCAAATATGTGGCTGAATGAAGGATGTGTAACAGCTTGTATGCAGTCTGAGGCTGTGGCTTCCTATTTGGCAGTTTTGCAGCCATTTTTGGATGTGGGTTTTGTTTGTTTTTCATTTTTGTTTTGTTTTGCTTGGGGGCTTCCTAGGTTCTTTTGGCTCCCACTTTTTCCCAACCAGATCAATTCCGTGACCTCATTCTCTCCCCATCTGCACAAACATTTGGGCTGGCATAATGCAGGGAATCGTGCAGAGGCAGGAACACACAGCCCAAGGAAAGGTGTAGGAAGGAGTGAAGTGCTTTCATAAATCATTATTGTCAAATTTGAGTGAAACTACAGGCTTGCTCTAACAGTGTAGTTATGCAGATTTTATTCAGCAGCAATGCCAGCCTCTATGGTGCCCAGCAGTTTGATCAGCTGTGAAAAGGGTATTTGACCTCACTGGGGGTGGGAAGAGGAATCCCTGTCACCCCCTAGGTTATTTTTGATCAGTTCCCTCACTGAAGTTGCACAAAAGAACTGGAGCCGGGAAGCACAGGCAGGAAACAGACTGCTGTTGGGGGTGGCACGTTCCTTCCCCTGTGCTGCTGGTGGTCTGAGCCCAAGTTAACCTGAGCAGCTTCAGGGAGACAAAATGGACAAAAACGGTACAGAAAGTGCTTATTTTTTTATTTAACACTCTGAATTCACTTACTGTGGGGTCATATGAGTGCTAATGTTCGTTCAAGAGGGGACAAAAGTCCATGTTTGGAAGGGGAATTGGGCATCACCATCTCTTTGAGCTACAACAGAGTTGGGCTGATTTAATGCTTGAATGTCAGACAACCTAACATTTCCCTGAGGTGCCTGGAAACAGAACTAGAAGAAAAGGAGCAAGACCTCCCCCTTGTGCCAAGAAATAGTTCAGGAGAAAAGCTTCAACTCTTACTTCAGAGATGCATGAAAATTTCCAATTGGTTTGGACCTCCACTTCTACAGAAATAGTCTAATCGGATCTTGGATGAAATCAGACTTTTTTTTCTGGTTTTGGCTTGAGGATTACCTGATCCTTTTACTGTTCCGTGAAGAAGGGCCTCCGCAGCCTTGTAACACCTTTGGTATTGCAAAGACCGCAAGTGTGGCCTCTTGCATGGGACCATTCTGTCCCATTCTGTCCATTCTGGTGTACTACTTTGTAGGTAAGGGAGGGAGTGTTTGCCCCCTCTTGAGGCTCTCCTTGAGATACTGTAATGAATAATCTTTATTCCTAGGTAGCTATATCGTGAGAAGAATAACTTCTCAGTCTAATAGTCTACATATTTCATAGGATTGATGGTAGAAATGTCTAGCCTGGTGTTAGAAAAGCATTGAAAGAAGCTGTGTTTTTAAAAATTAACACATGTCCTCGTTGTAGAAAGTAATATTATGACTTTAAAACCTATTAGTAATAGTTAACATGAATTAACTGAAATAGTTAATTGGCAGGATCGTGTTTATTCGTAGCTGCTGGAAGGGACAATAGATAAAAATAATCAGAAAAATTTGGAGCTTGATTTCCCACAAGGCTTGGGCTATTTGAGGCTGTGGTTCCAATCTTTAATGCAAAATGAAACTTGCTTTTAAAACACTCTGCAATGACAAAACTGTTCAGTATTTCATATAGATTTGCTAATGGAAACATACAAATATTATTATGCAGTGTCTATATTGTGGAAGCGCTCAGTCTTCACAGCAGGGTGGCATCTCTGAGCAGATCCCTGAATGAACTTCATAGTTGCCTCTGTATTGCCTTAAAAGATTGCCTGAAAGACTGTACATTCTAGCCCAGCTCTCTTCCAAAGACTCAAAAGTGCATGTCAGACTTCTGTTGTCACCAGCTTGTCTGTAGCATTGCAATTTATGGGTTTGTGGTGTAATGGTGGTTGTACTTATACAGGCATCTTGATCTCATAGCTTAAAATGTCCCCTGCACCATAATCTGTATGTGTTTCAAATACAAAATGACATATTAAGTGCACTTGAAAAGTAGGACCCAGAGAAGAAACAGTAGAGGAAAAACATCTGAAACATAAGTATACAGCACAAACTGAGTACCCTTTACCACTGCACATTCAAAAATAATTAGATAAAGCCCACTAAATAGTGCTTGTAAGAAATATGTACAAAAAATGAATCTATAAGTCACTGATCTGTCCTCTATTTACAGTATTACCATTAATCCTTTACTTGCTTAAATTTTACTATACTAGGTTAAACACATTTAGATGCCTCATTGACACTAATGGAAATAAATAGTGACAATGTTATGAGTTGATTTGACATTTTTTCCTTTCCCCTGAGACCAATAAAGTTATAAGACGAAAAAGTGTGGATTTTATGCACTGAGTTTTTCCTCTCCCACCCCTTCTTTAACTGCTTTGCTTACCTTTTACTTAAATACCACTAAGCATATGCTTCTGGAAATGTCAACAATTCTCACCCTGAGCATTTCTCAGTGTGGAAGTTGAGGAGCCAACTGTCTTCAGTTGTCAGTATGTAAACCAGCACTGAAATACATTTTCATTGACTCCCCTGATGGAAGAAAGGTTTTTTAAATCTTAAAGCTGTCATAATTTGAAATCTGGGGAAAAAATTAATAGCATGCTTTTTCAAGGCAATCCACAAAGGGAATGAAGAATAGACTTACAGGATCAAAAGACCACAAGGCCAGAAAAATGGCTGCAGGTTTTTTCTTTTGTTTTTAAATCAAGTGTGTGCTATATTTTAAAAATTCATGTCTTCTCTCATACACTTTTAAATTCATTTCTTTGAAATGGTAAAGGAATAACAGCTGTGCAAGTCTGGGGGCAAGGATTATTTAGAAGGTTTATATTTTCTTTTCCCTAGCGTTTGTGGAACTCCAAGGAATACGTGAGAGCAGAAGATGCAGTAGCTTTCATCTCTGCTCCTACTGTGGATTTAAGAGCTTCCAAAACAAAAGATGTTCTAAAAGTGTGGTTGTAACAAAAATGTGACAGCAAAAAGAGCGGAGCGGTTGATGGAAGGAGGGAAGAACTTTGTCAAGGTCCTTAAAAAATAAATGTTTATATTAAATGTTTATGTACATGGAAGTAGCTTGATTCCATAAATGCCTGGGAGATGGTTTTTTTTTTTTTTTTTCCAAACAGAATGAGCACATTCTGAAAACATATATGATGGCTTAGATATTAGCCCTTTTGAAGAGACAGGTTTATATCTACTAGTAAAGTTATTTTTATATAAATATTTTAAATGTGTTGTTTTCAAGTGAGTTTACTTATTTACTTGAAATTTGGAGTTTGATGGATTACATAGATGCCTCACTGGAGTTTTTTTGGCTATGTTAAGAAAAGAAAAAGGTCTTTCAGACTTTTTTTAGGTTTTTCTTATTTGTTTTAATAACTTTAATAAATAGAAGTACATTTGGAGTCTCACAGGAGAAAACAGCATGTAGAATTTATCTAGAAATGAAGAAAGAATGAAAGAATTTGACAGGTTCATCAATTCAGTTTTACATCCCTTATTAATTAGCTTTTATTTCTAATGCCCTTATCATTGTAATTCGGCTATACCCCAAGCAGTTGTATTGAATACATTTACCAAATGAACACTTTCTTCCATCCTTTTTGCAAAAGTAATCTTGGAATTGGTTGGTTTGGGTCAGTTTGGTTTTTTTTTTTTCTTTAATGTGTGTATTAGATCAATGCTGTGTTAAGATCTCTGAAGAAGAAAGTGAAGGTGAGGTGTAGGGGATTTTTATTTACTTATTTTAGCCAAACAATTTTTACAGAACTGGTTTAGGAGATGTGCAGTCATGCCCGAAACTTTGAGGTGTGCCTCTTATTAGGATCAACCTGCCTGCCCATACCTCTTTGGTAGGTGGGAGTATAAATTATGGGAACCCAGCTTCTTTGCATCTGTATCAGCTCCTCAGTGTAACCCATTATTTTTGGAAGGGAAAAAGCGCAGACCCAAATAAACCATGATTTTAAACTAAATAAAGCATTCAAAGAGATCTGACTTTCCTCTCCTCATTCCTACAGTGGCTTTTTGTTGAGCCATACAGTGGACATTTCCATATTCAGTTATATTCTTCATGGTTAATTTATTGCAAGGGAAACTTCTAAACAGCCATTGTTAAAATCAACATGAGACTAGAAATAAAATCTGCTTTTATTTTAGTTTTTAAAGACACTATATTGTGAATAGATGTTACAGTTATCCTCTTACAACACTGGCATGTGCACTATCCTTGCGTGACTAACCTGTTTGATCATGGTTTCTGGCACTCTGAAGCCTTGGTTTGTTCTCCTTCACCTCCTCTTCCTCTTCTGTAACCCCTTCTTTTTTTCCTCTAGCACTCATGAATAGTGCACATCAAAAATGCCCTATGGAAGAGGTATGTCTGACACAACACTCTGCAACTCTTGAATCAAATATGCTTTGCCGATTGCAGCTAATGATTCTGTGATGGCACAGGAACAGCATAATTGTTAGCTTTAGCACAATAAGACTCTACCACTTCCTAAATTGCACTTGCTATGCAAAAATTTGTCCCTGAGATAATTTCCTTTTCTCTCTAAAGAAATCAAAATGAAAATATAATGTGGCCATGTAAAAAATTATTTGAATATAAATATGGCAAAAATAGAAAAATGAAGAGGTCAGGATTCGCTTATTTTATGTCACTTAAAACACATGGTTTGGAAAAAAAAAAAAGAAATATTGCTGACTTTTAATCCACAAGTGAGTAAACTTTAGGAAATTTCTAGCTGGGAACGTTTAATTTTTTCTTTTTACATAAAGGGGGGTGAAATAGCTTCTTAGATTTTGTGCCTTAGTACTTTTCCCTTCTCTAAAACAAACAAAAAGAGACATTAAAAAAAGATTAAAGAACACATCTCAGAAATGAGCCATCAAAAGCAAAGCCAGACATGTTTAACACTTCTTTTTGTTTTATTCATGGATTGGTTTTTAAAAAAAAAAAAAAGTTTCAACTCTAGAGTCACCACAATGCAGAATGCAGGAATGTGTGGTGAGGAAGAAGAAGGGGGACAGGACCATCGCTCTTGGTGGTAACTTGGACATAGAGTGACTTAAACTGATTATGGAACTGCACCCTAAACCTTTTAAAAACTTCTCCTCATATTTAATACAATTTTTTTTTTTTAAACTTGGACATTCTTAAAATCTGGAATTTATGATCAGATACTGTATGTTCTCCATTTCATTCATAGTGGATTGGTAAGGGCTCTGCTATTATCCTCATCTTATTGCTGTGACAGTATATTTTAACCTCTTCAAAACTTTTGTTTCTTTTCTTTAAATAGCTTCTCGGACCTCTAGCCATAGCGAACAGCAGAGGGATAGAAGGTATGGTGCTGTTATTTATATTGCAGTTAGGTGTTACTGTAAAGCTTGTTAGATTGTGTCACAGTATTACTTTTTATGGCTTTCTCCTCTAGTTTATTTTTTTCCTTCTCTCTGTCCTTAGTCTGTTTAAAAGTAAATTAGTCTTGGAATAAAATAAAAATACTATGATTCTTAAGCACAGGGTAGGTTAAGAGTTTGAGGAGTTTTGTCATCAACTTTTGTATGTGTCCTCAAAAAAAGAATGCAACCAACCATCAAAACTCTGCAGAACTGTTTTACTTTCCTGACATCTATTTACAGGATCACTTCACAATGAAAATAAGCACACTTTCAGGCCTCCTTCCAGTTTCTCAAAGGGTATTGAGAAAGGAGGTCACCAACCTGGATAGCTGGTGAACTGAGTCTGCCATTATTTCAGGTGTGAAGGAACTGTAGCCCTCTTTTTTAAATTCTTTTTCCAATAGTTTTAGAAGTTACGCTTCTGCAGGTTTTTTCTGTCAGCCTCTTCAGACAGAGGCTTCTGTAGCAGGTGCTTCATCTGCTCACAAAACTCACTTCTCAAAGTGTATTTTGTGTGAGACTCTAGACTGATCGGTGGTACGCTGGGGGCCATGGTCTGGGAACGTGGGCTGTCACTGCAGCTGATGCTCTAAAGCAGTTGTTAGTGATAAAACAGGGGTAGTACCTATGGGTCCTCAACTGTCATGGAAGTCCCTATTGTACTAGATGCAGTAAGCAAATAGGCCCTGTCCCAAAGGCCTAGTGAGGCTTGGTCTACCCCACTTCAGCACAGTGGGAGGTTTCCCTTGAGGTCTGAGGGTAGATGAGCTTTTAGGTAGCCAGCCAGAAGCAGTTTTAACTATCCTACTGTTTTCACATTGTAGCAGGCTAAGGGCAAACACATGATTAGTTCTCATTATCCTGTGAAGACTAAGACTTCTTCCATCTAATTGAGTTACACTTGTGTTTAAGTACTTTAAGCATGTAAATTATTTCACTGAAGCCAATAAACCTACTTTTTGGCTTAGGCATTTAATTAGGTGCTTTGAATGGAAGCCTAAGTGGTTGTTAGAAAGGTCAGGTAAGTTAGTTTGAAATCATGGAAAAACATCTTTGGTTAAATCAAAAAGACCTGAGCTATTTTGATTTCCCATGCCGAGAAAATCTTGGTCTTTTATACTTAAAAGAACTATTGTAAAATGTTTTAGGTAATTATTCCCCTTTGCCTTCATTTGCAGGCGTCCTGAAATTACAATAGTTGCTGCTGAACCCCTGCGGCCATCCTCCTGGTTTCCAGGTGCAAGCCCTGTCACTCCTCATGGATTAGGATTCCCTTCTGCTTCATCTCATGCTCAGTGGAGGAGAAATGAGCATATTCCAGCTGAGGTGAGCGTGAATTTACACGAGGTGTGTTTCATTTTCAAAGGTAAGAAACACGTTAAGTTAGAGGGAACAGAGCTTTTGCTTGCTTAGACTTTCATCACATTGAATACACATTGAATAAAAGACTATGACAGTGTTCTTTTCTTCTGCATATGTTAATTTATTATTTTTAAATTTATATGCCTTTTTTTTTTTTTAAAGGATCACATCTGGATGTATATTAATATTTATCTCTCTGTTTTGTAGCTTCCACCATCATATGAGCAGGTGATAAAAGAAATCAATCAAGTGCAAGTCAATACAACAAATAACAATAATGCTGCTGCTCCTAGACATACCACTACTTCTGCAACACAAACTGACTTTCCAGAGGAACTAATCAGCCATTTGTCAGGAAGTAATGTAAAAACTAGTGTGCCTACACACTGGGAATCTGCAGGCTATCCAGGTGAGGCTGTTTTGGATTTCTCATTGATGAAAACCTTACTCTGTCTCCTGAAGACGTTCTTTGTTATTGGTCTGTGCAGCATTTAATATGAATAACAGTTAAATTTTTGTGAATGATTAGTGCTGTAAATTTCTGTAAAAATCCCCTCTTCTGAAGAACTACCATTGCATTCATGGTCAGACTATAATTAAATCTTGAAAGTTTTGCTCAATTCAGCCATAATGGCAATTGCTTTGGGGCCAGAGGAGCTCAGATGTCCAATCAGAATAGCAGCAATGTTACATGTTCAGACTGAAAAGTGTGCAAACCAAACTGAGGAAGTTACTGTACTATTCTTTGGTCTAGATGTTGCTTGCATGCCCCTCATGCTACAAGCTAACAAGTAGTTTTGAACTCACAATGTGTAGATACCATGCATTTCAGCAATCTTCAGCTTCTTCCTAGAGTTCATATATTTTTTCATTCATCTTTTTAGAAAGAGAACTGCAGTTTCACAAGCAGCAGTAAGTTCTGAATGAAAACCATCATTCAGATGGCTGACAAAAAATAACATAAATAAAGTGTTCTGGAATAGATAACGGAAACCTTTTCTTTTCTGTTAGCAGGGCAGAGTCCTCTTAAACCTCCTAGGCCTTCTGCACTTCTCCTGAATAGGTCTCCTTCAGAAAATGAGAATCCTTTAATAGTCTTTGAAATTTCTGAAGGTCAGAGGTGCCAAGAAAATCCCAATGCTGTGATATGTCCTGTGCCAAAGCCAAGATCAAGAAGCAATCTCAGACCTGTGGTCAAAAATACTGAAAGTAAGATAGACAATGGAGAAGAAGTAAACCAGTCTACCACAACAAGGCAGCAACCTCCAATTCAGCAATCACCTCTCTTAGATGATAGCTTACTAGACAATCACTTGGTGATGGACAGCATGAGTACAGAAAAGAGCCAAAATAGTATTGTTTCAAGGATCAAAGTTTTTGAATCCCAAGGAACTAATGATACCTCAGGATTATCAAAAAAGCCAGAAATTGCCCCTCGTTCATTCACCCCAAGACCTGTTACTGCAAAGAAGCCAGTAGTTGCTCCAAAGCCAGGGGTAAGCAGAATTTCAGGAGACTGGGATGCATGGACAGAAAGCAAATCAACACCTTCCAAGGAATTGCAGCCTCAACCTGAAGTAGTTGGGAGCAGTGTTGTAACCAAACCTGAACTGCCAAAGAAGCCAAAACCTGGCCTTGTTAAAAGTAGTAGTAGTGATTTCCTTGATGCAAGGAGTGGATCAGTTGCAGAGAACAGTGATGGACAAAAGAAATTTCCTGTTCCTGCTCCAAGGCCTCTTGTTCCTAAAAAGTCACGTTACGCAGAAAATCCTGCCCTTTCTTTGGCCCCACTAAAACCGATTGCTGCTCCCCCACGGGCTTCCGTATCTACCCAAGAAAAAGTTTTGAGGTCTCTGGGGGAATTGTCACCTGCAGCCAACTCCTCAGCACCTGCTTTGCAAAATAAACTAGATGTGGAAGGAGATCTGATCAGTTTTGACGATGACGTTTTGCCCCTAAGTCCAGCTTCTGTAGTTAAAGATAGCATCAGTTCTGAAGCAGCAGCAGGTAAGAAGAAATTTTTTTAAACTGTCACTGTGGTTACTCTTTGCAGGTGTATGATCCTGTGTGAGTTATGTCTACCTGTCTTGACGGGGTTTATGTGTGTATATGAAATTCTTGGTTTTCTATTATGTCAAGATCACTATGAAATTACTTGGATTTTGAGACTCGGGAGGTTTCAAGGCTATATAAATCTCAGAACTTGCCTGCTGGATTTATTACGTGATTACTAAAATAATGATAAAAGACTTGATGTTATACGCTAAATGTCACCTCCAGAATGTATCACAATTCTCTCTGGGGAACTTGGGACATGTTATCTCTTGCAATCTAATCTAATTTATTTGAGTGCCTGAAGTTCTGTAGTGGAAATCTAGTCATCTAGAGAAGCAGCAATGTTTGTTGCATTTAGGGAAACTTGTGATCAAACATACTGGGATACTCTGTCCATCTCACCAGTGCCTCCTTATTTTCTCTTTCCTGTCTTTGTGTCTTGTCTTGTCATGTGCCTATATGCTTGTTACCCAACTTCAATTTTTTCTAATAAGTGAAAATAATTATTTCATATGACAGATTAATTACTACAACTACATCCCTTTCATAAACCTTGTTTGATTCCATCAAGCACTTGGGGTCGATTTTTTTTTTTTTTTTTTTTTTTTTTTAAAGTGCTGTTTTAGGTAGTTTAAGACACAGGTGGGTGTTGGGCTGTCATTAAATTTTATAGAAATAGGCCTTTCTGTCTTAATATTCAAGTATGTCCTGATTTAGTTTACCAGCCCCATTGCAATCCAGGGAGAGTTCTGCTGTAAAACAGATGGTGTGTCATACAAAATGCTTGTTTAAGGTACTAACTGCGATTTTTAATATTCTTTTTTTTTAACCTCATTTGTCATTAAACATCTCAGCTTTCTGAAAAGAGAAGCATAGATACTGTGTAGTAGTCACAGTAAATCAATATTAATGATTGTTAACAAATGCGATTTCTTCACAGTTTGTGGATTATATCGTTAGATGAAGTTCCAATTTGTTATTGTTTCTCCTCTGTATTGGCATAAAAACCCCAGGGCAGATGTAGAAAGTCCCTTAAAGCCCTAAACTGTTAAGATTGGTATATACGGACATACAGATCTCAGGGGAGCTTATGAAAGCAGTGAAATAAGGCAACAGAAGATCCTGCAGGAGAGGTGATTAGCTCAACATGGATACAAGTCCATTTTTTCCTGAACTGACGGATTCCAGGAACACTGCGGAAGCTGTATGAAGCCTGGAAGGAGGCAGAAGTACAGGGTGACTGGAGAGGCGTTTCTTAATTATATCAAGGAAGTGTATGACTGACAGTGTCTAGCTGGAAACAGTGTCATGATCATCATGTCTGGAGACTAGAGTTGTGGAACAGCCACTGTGCATGTGATGGTTTTAGACAAAAGTTAGAAGCGCAGCGGATGACTCTTGTTTTCCATGCATTTAGGGTAAAACTTGTAGTTTCAGTCATTTTATTTTGATTAATAGATACAACAAACAGGGAAAATGTAACTGTTCTAAGTAGTAGGCAAGAAAAGAGAATACTTAGATTTTGAAAGTGCATAAAAAGGAAAATTATGTTTTGGCTATGTACACTAAAAGACTGCCTTTCCCCCAACCTGGAAAAATTAAATAACATTAATTCTTCTGTTAAATCAGAGGTTGAGTGATCCCAAACGAAAATCACCTGAAAAAATGGCTTTCATAATGAAGTGCTAAGAATGTCAGTCTTCCTTTTTCTGGTTGGTGTCCTAGGTGTTATTCTTGATTTAATTAAGAAGAAAATACTTTCCATTGTCATGGTTAACAGAAGAATTATTCAGAAAATAGTTTCCTGACTTCTTGAGTCACCTGTCCATGATTTTATTCATTCAATAAAATGGCATCTTTGCTGCAACCCCTTCTTACCTACTAAAGAGAAAAAGGTATGACAGCATTATTGCTTTATTATATGGTAAAATTAGGATTCATTCCAGATTTTTGCGGGTATTTGTGAGCTTAAGATCATATCCTGTACTCTTGATTGCTAATGCCATGCTATGTCTTGATAAAGCATCCACAAGAAGAACACTGGCTTTCTGAAAAATGAGGCAACACAGAGCACCAACACTAGCTATTTCTCATGTTCGCGTAGGAACAGCTCAGGATTTGCAAGATGAATCCACAGTAAAATGTTTTGTAAAGGCAGGAAGAGCAGCTCTAATCTTGCTCCCAGTTCCCCAGACCTTTGCGTTTCTTACATATTTGTCATTGTCATTACTTAGCAAAATGACAGCGCTCTGCTTGTTGTTATGGCAACCCTAGGAAATGAAGAAGGCTTTTATGCAGTGGTGTTTGAAACTAAGCACCAACAGCTTGTTTGTCAAAGAGCAGTGTTACATCACAGATTACAGTGTTCAAAAAAACTTAATTTTTTTCTGATGCAGCACAAACGTGTCTGGTACTTAGACTAATGTAAATAGAACTGGATGGATTGATCACTGCTGCTGCTAATGCCTGATGCAAAACTAAGAAGGTGAAGCATTCAGCTGGTGATGGGGGGGGCACAGAAGTTGAAGTGAGCATATGAATGAAAAGGTGAAACAGGAAGAACAAATTCAGTCTCCACAGCAATTTAGTTGACTGACATAAGACATCAGCTTCCTCTAACAGAAGGATACCATCTCCACAGTAGTGAAAGATACTTGAATATTATTTATGTGCTAAGATCAACAGCGTTGTCAACAAACCACTTTACAGTTTCACCAGTTTAACTGTCAGTGTTTAACTGGTAGTTTAACTACCAAAGCTAGCTGGATGATTTTCTTTCAAGTTTACCTCAGGCAATCCCATGGGTTTCATCAGTGTTTGACAGCAGGTCCAACAGCACAGCTGTTAGAAGAGTGAACTTGCCTGTATCCAAACATTAATGATTTTATCTTTGTCTGACCTATATGGAGAGGGGGAACCATTCTGGTGCAAATAGAGACTCTGGATACTGAGATCCCTTTCAAAGCTTTCAGCATCCACTCTGCCAGTTGAAGTCTGTGGGAGCTTTGGAAGCTCAACAGCTCTGAGTTTCAGAGGTGAACTGTGGCAGAACCTTGCATCCAACTCGTGTCTCTGATGCTGGCCCAAAGGAAGTGCCAGGAAGGAGAAGTCAGGAATGACAAATCTGTAGAACTGCTCCTTTCATCAGCAGCCAAAATTGATGCCAGACTTAAGTGCCATAATTTTGGACTCCAAAGGCTAGAGATAATGTTCAAAGCCATTTGTATCCTAATGAAATTACTCCTGTTCAAGTCAGTCATTTAGAATGTGAAGGCATCTGTTTGGGACTCTAAATCTTGAGGTGCTAATGCTTTGATGACAGTTGTGATATTTTGGATCATCTGGGGTATTTTTACATTTCTCTTATAGCTGATAACAGGGATTTGTGCAGTTCCTGAAGGTTAAAAGTTTCAGTAATCTGTCAGGTGGGCTCTCTTCTCAGTAATCTATTTTTACAAGGGCTTGGAAATGAAATCCTAGTGCAAGTTGAACTGAGTGTAAATTCTGTGGCTTCAGAAGATCCATGATTTTACCCATAACTTGTATTAGTTGCTATGCTAAAGCATGTAGTGTGCCTGCTTGCTAAATGTTCTGAGAATGTATGTTTTGGACAAAGAAAACAAGGTAACAGTGCATTTACAGCACACATTTAAATTAAAACCTGGAGGTGATCTTGCTAGAATGTTTTCATTCCTTTTCATGTGTGGAGAGTTATTCTCTCTCGTCTTCTCTCTCTCTAAAACATCATATAATTCACTGATTGCTCTATGCCTGATATACCAGAACTCAATTTAAACCAAATGCTTTGAAAAGGAGTTCAGAGAGAGCCTTACCTTACCAGCAGGAGACAGCTCACTCTTTTGATATCTTCATCACATTAGTGTATTTCAATTCTAACAGTAATAGGACTACTGCATTTCTTAGTTGTTTTATCTGTCTGTCTATCTGTCTATCTAACTACTTCATTGCAGTATAAAAGTTCATTTCTGCCTGTATGGCGAAAAAAAACCCCAACCAAACCAGTGCTGCTATCCATTTACATATATTGTTCCTTCTTGTGGCATGAATGATAGAATTTGTGTGACACTGTAGTCAATTCAGAAAAACTTCTGCTTGAGTAACTCCAAATTTGTCTGCTATGGGGATATTACCCAGCTGCTTGTTTTTATTTGCTTCCTGAGGAAGGAAAAGAAAAAAAGAACTGAAATATTTCTAACTGGTAGATTAGTCCAGACATATCTTCAAAATAATGCAGCTTTTCTTAGGGTTCTGCTGTGTTACTTCCAATGACTCTTGTGGTTATTTTAAAGTTACCTGTCTCCTTTTTTACTTTCTGCCAAAAGTATCATCCCCAGAAAAGAGTGAGCTGTCTCATTCATTTTAATCTGCTATTTGGTTTAAACCCCTGACAGAAACAGATTTACCTGAAGACATGCTACTGTGGGGTGGAGTAGTGGAGGTATGGGTCTGTGCTGTCCCCTGTTGGTTCTGCTGCAAGGTTGGCAATCTCCAGCAGAAGTGGTAACAAGCACCCATTAACTCTGCAGATGCTACAGATGTTTGCTTAGTAGACATAAATTGGAGCCTTCAAGGAGCTTGGAAGTGACTCCACTGTTACCACAGGAGAGGGCCTTATATCTGGTTTCAGGAAACAAAGGTTTTTAAGTCATAGCTACATAATAGATGAGGAGCCCTCTAGGCTGTCAAATGCAAATGAATTTGCTTTTGAGTTCCATGTCTATAGATGCTGTTGAAGTAGTAATACACAAGTAATAATGTTCTTAATAACAACTGTCTTCTCTGATGATTAAATCTGTTTATTTTACAATAACATTTAAAACGCAGATATCCTTTGATCAGAAAGATTGTCAAAGAATAACAATGCTTATTTAAAAGAAGTGTTTATAAATAAAACTTTTTTTTTCCTTTGCTGAAAGCATGTGAGATTCTTGCAAGAGGGTAGATAGGTATTTTAAACAACGTTATAAATTCCCTTGTCCTTCACATTTTCATTAAAAAGATTTTGTATGCCCTACTGCTT
Organism: Gymnogyps californianus; assembly: GCF_018139145.2. NCBI lineage: Eukaryota > Metazoa > Chordata > Aves > Accipitriformes > Cathartidae > Gymnogyps > Gymnogyps californianus. Next base: position 50,358,065 of record NC_059474.1, read on the forward strand.
TCCATCACCAGTCCTCTGCTTTGGAGATTTCCAGCTTGCCTGTTTTGGGGCACTTGACTCTCTTGCCAATGAACAAGCATTCATTCACCTGGCAAGAATAGACAAGGCTGTGTTTCTTAATCTCCAGGGTAATTTGGGGGTTTGTTTTTTTTTTGTCACCCACTGTATGTTCAAATACCCTCTGGCATCCAATTTTTGAAGTTAGACCAGGTTATGCAACCAATTTCTAACAACATGATCTCATAGCTGACCTGTTCTGGGCAGGAGGTTGGATTAGAGACCTCCTGAAGGCTCTTGCAATCTGAACTATCCTAGCAAAATAGATTAATGATGTAGGAATAGCCTCCAAACTCTCACATAATAGCTCGTGCTGGTATAAGGAGTCCTTTTGTGCCAAAGGCGGTGTAATTACTATCATCTTTACTAGTATGGACAAGCTAGCAATGAACCAAACGGTTGTGCTTTTAGATACACAGAGATATAAGTGTGGGCGTTCCCGCAGTTTGAGAGAGAAGTGCTGAAAGCTCGGAAAAGGTCCATTTGTATCTGTCTCTGTGTACGATGTCGTCCTGGTTTCGGCTGGGATAGAGTTAATTTTCTTCTTAGTAGCTGCTACCGTGCTGTGTTTTGGATTTAGTGTGAGAATAATGTTGATAACACGTTGATGTTTTAGTTGTTGCTAAGTAGCACTTATCTTAAGTTAAGGACTTTTCAGTTTCCCATGCTCTGCCAGCAGGCAGATGTACAAGAAGCTGGGAAGGAGCATAGCCGGGGCAGCTGACCTGAACTAGCCAAAGGGATATTCCATACCATAGAACATCATGATCAGTATATAAACTGGGGGGAGTTGGCTTGGAGGGGCAGATGGCTGCTCAGGCATCGGTCAGCGGGTGGTGAGCAATTGCATTGTGCATCACTGTTTTTTTTTCCCTTGAGTTTTATTTCTCTTTTTTTTCCCCCTTTCTTCTTTTTTTTTTGTTATATTCCTTTTCATTACAATTATTATTATTATATTTCATTATTATTATTGTTAGTATTATATTTTACTTTAGTTATTAAACCATTCTTATCTCAACCCACAAGTTTTACCTTTTTTCCCCAATTCTCCTCCCCATCCCACTGGGGGAGGGGAGGAGTGAGGGAGCGGCTGCGTGGTGCTTAGCTGCTGACGGGGGTTAAACCACGACAGATGTAGCACTGTAGTTTTCCACCCCATAAATGCTTGTATTGCCATTAAGTGTTACGATAGCCTGAGAAATTTTGCTATTCTAGTAGTAGATTTTGTTTTATCTGCTCTTCAGCTTTCTGACACAGTGGATGAAATATTTCATTGCTCGGTTAAGGACATCTTGCATTTTCAACAAGTACATTTAGGTTGGATCTTCTGTTGCATCCCTCAGCAATTTTTTTTCCAGAGAATATCAAACTCTACATAATTCTTTGACTTTGTGCACTTTTGTTGTAGTGATGGGTAGGCTCCTTCTGCAAACTCCACATGTATCCTGTAGACATCATTCATTCTTTGAATTGGACTCGTTCCTCAAAAATAGCAATCACTGGCCTTGAGTTGCCTTGCTTTTTGTGGTGATCCATCAGGTGTCAGCAGTGAACAGGGAGCAATGTCTAAAACCTATGCAAGTAGTTCAGTACATTTTCTCTGCTCTGAGTAGCAATGAATGTTGCTGGATAAATTCTTCCTGTCCTGAAGTCTTTGCACAACTCTTTTTAAAAAGTCTTGTTAATGTGTGAGAAGTTTGAAATTTCTGTTTTGGCATCTGGACATAATGTTTCTGGGAGGAAAGATAATCCTCAGGATAAAACTTTCTGAAATTACTGTGTGCTTGCTCCGGTGTTGTGTGCTTTTGATAAAACATCATAAGCAGGTGCAGAAATAAAACTAATGCTTTGGCAACCACCTTGGAAAAGCTACTTATATGTAAAGGTTGTTACATACAAGAGATTTTTAGCAGCCTGCTCAACTACCTGTTTGACTAAATGTGCCATATCAGGGAAAGCAAATCTCCTCGGCCTGATGAACTATAAATCTTTGAATGAAGCAGGACAACACAGTCCGTTCATAGCCTCTACCAAAATAACTGGGCTAGTCATGAAAAACCTCTGTGTAGACAGGGGAGAAAGAAATCCTAGAACGTTATGATAGCAGATTTGCTTGTCTCTGCTCCAGTTTTAAGTCTGAAGCCATACTACGTCTAGTCCTGAATACTGTATGCCTTTTATTTGAGTGACCTGGTCTACTCTCCTAGTGTTAGGAGAATGCTGAGAAGCCTGAGTTTTACCTGAGCTTACTTTCAGGTTATGCACAGATTACATTCTGAAAGAGCCTGCATCCCATTCTCTCTCTCTTTTTTTTTTTTTTTTTTTCCTTTTTGGTTTTTTAATTTCCCAGTCTTATTAAAAGATATGGTCGTGACCAGATCATGGCAATTTTCCATGCAGAGGGAGCTGCAAATTGCATATTTTGAGAAAGGTGGTGTAGTCCATATTATTCTCTCTGGGTCAGAAACACCATTTCTAAGAATAGTGAACTGTTAATTTTGGTGATGAAAAATACTGGGGAAAACAGATTGGGGATATCACTGATGCTGGAATTTAGGTAGGATACCTGTCTAATATGTCTGTCTATAGTTGTAAATAGGTTGAGATTTAGAACGTATGAGTGAACATCAGACTTTTGGTTGTAGAATTTCACAGTGTTTCTTGAGCATGGACCGTATTCCTCTTTGGGATGTTATGTGTCAGGTTTCCATCGAATCTCCAGCTTTATTACTAGCAGGGGCCTGTTGCTGAATATCTTCCTCCAAGTATGGGTTAAGTATGCTTCCACAAACACCAGAGGTGTTTCATGGGGCTAGATTTTAATAAAACCATTTGTTGATGAGGTTTGGCTCTATGCTCTGTTCCTGGAAGACCCCGTTAGCAATACTGTTCTGTGTGAAGAGAATGTGTGAGCCTTGCCTTTAACAGCTGATTTAGTTTTTTTAATTAAACATTGAAAGTAGACACAGTTGCATACTTCTGTAGTGGCAAGTGTTGTAATGTCAGCATCAACACCTTTTGTACTACGTTGTTTTCATGTGTACTGAGAGTACTTGCAGGACTGAGCATCTTCATAGCAGATATTACTGTTCTGTGCTTTTAGCTTTCCACATCTGATTTGTTTGGAGATTCCCCTTATTGCTGCTGAGGTATCTGTTACCATCTTACTACCACTTACTTAAAGACTACCAATAAATATTTCAGAAAGATATCTATCTGTCTTGCTCACATGGGCAAAACCTAATGTTTGTTCTGTAACCTCCTAATTTTTTTATTTTAAACAAGGATGGTAACTGAGAGTGGGGGCAAAAAGGTGTCTCTCCCAAACTGGTGAAAGAAAGAGGTGATATATGGTGTATTTAAATACACAGCTTTCATTGGTCTTTCCTGCGAACAAGCACAGTAATATATGTTATCACATAAACCTTTGAAACAGAAGCTGTAGAAAAGTGAGACTAAGGAAGACACAGGCTTTAAGCATAATTGTAAAAGTTTAATAAAAAAAAATCGATAGAAGTCTGTTGATATGTTATGAAAAATGCCTTGCAGATTAATTTCCTTGAGCAGAGAAGCTTTAAGTTAGTATATTAACAATTCTGTTTTCACACCTCCGTGAATTATGCTCAAACGATGCCCAATTGTTGTTAAACAACATAAAAATTTGATATGTTGTCAGTCCCATTGCACAAAGCAGCACAGTCATTTACTCAGTCAATTTCTGCTGCAAACCCAACACTGGGGAATGGAATAACACAAACAAGGTAATGAGTTTTAAACTAATTATGAGGTGACAACAGTATAATTGAACATAAGATAATGAGTGGAAAACTAAGGTTCATCGAATGGTTTTCACAGCCTTAGAAATTACTTTTCTCAGACTTAAAAATTACTTCTCAGATTTATTGATTTAGAGACCTCTGCCAACTGAATGGTCAAGAAAACCATTTCTATACATAGCAATGATTAACAGCTGACAAGCAGTAATTTTGTACAATTGTAAATCTCCCATAAATTTACAAGAATAAAGATCTGTGATTATTTTGGGTGTTTAGAGCATTTCCATTTGTTCTCAAGATGTCTATATTTTTATAAGATGGAGGCTTTGGAAAATTGTTTCCTCATTGTTCATGCAGAACTTCCTTAACCTCTGCAGAACCTTACCTTGAGAGGTGCTCTGTGTGCCGGCATGTTCCCTACGGTCCTGCTGTATCAAGGTGCCCGTGACTTAGCCCGGCTCACCTTTCCTCTGCTCGCCCTGTGTCTCCAGCTTCCCAGTGGGCCAGTGCAGCTTTGAGGCCTCGCTGCCCTGCTGCCTCACCAGGGTCACTCCTCAAATCTGTTGTAGAGTTGCCAGATAACTGAGAGAGAGAAGAAAGCCTGCTTTCGGTTTTCTTTTTTCAGCTGCGCTAAAGTCACTCTGAACACCAGCATAAGAGCTAAGATTAGATAAATCTTTTTGTAATGCAATTCAAATGTTAGCATTGTAGCTAGCAGACATAGGTATAAAGGAACAAAAGAAAATTGTAACTGCAGGCTTGCTCTAAGAGTCAGATTTTTGTTTCTTGTAATGACCGTACTGCCAGAATGCTTGCACCTCTGTGTTTTCCAGTCCTCTAGAAAAACCCTTGCTCTGATGCAGCTTTCATTGAAGAGACCTAAACCTTTTACTGACTAATGCTAATCTATGACTTAAACAAGATGTTAGTTTTACCCTTACTTTCTAAAACATTGTGGGTTGCCTGTGCCTAGTTTCTGGATGCGCCAGTGTCTTTGGGCACAATGTGATGGAGCCATCTTCTGTCTAGATGGTAACAGAGCTTACATTTAACTATACCCTGTATACCTTTAGCTGTAGACAAGTCGTTGACCTGTCATGATCCTTTGTATGTGAAGTGTACACTTGAAGCTGTTGCACAAGCAGCCTGACAGAAGGAATTGATGTGCTTTGATCCATGATTAAAATGTGATATGGAGGTACCCAGGCAGATTTCTGGGGAGCCTCTAGGCAGGTAGATGTCTTGACCGTGACAGAGACCATGGCACAAACCCCCGTGGCACACCTGTACGTGATGGATATGCCCACGAAGAGAGCCTTAAGCAAGGGGCTAGTGGGAGGTGGACATCTGAGCAGGGGTGAACGTGCATGGGCCCTGCGGTATGTTGTCCCTGCTGTTGCTACAGCTGAGCGCTGGCAGCGGGAGCTGGGGAGAGCTGGGGGCACGGATAGAGGGGGCTGCTGGCTGCAGGCAGAAGCACCGGGTAAGGAGGAGCAGCAGCAGAGGCTGGGGGAGCTGTGACCGCCAAGTTGTGTGCATGCGGGAGGGCAGTCCATTACACTGTAATCAGCAGCTCAATATTACACAGTGTTTTCTCTCTCTGAAATTACTTTGGGCCTATTTTTGGTTAAAAAAAAAAAACAAATACAGAGCTTGATGTACTTGGTCCTCTTCCTCTCTCTCTAAAAACGCCAAGGCTTTTTTAATTAAAATGCTAAAAGGTTTTTAATGAGGTTGTTCATAAATAAATACCATATTTCTGGACTTTCTTAAATCTTATGTATATTCCCAGACACAGATTTCTAGTGTCTCGATAATAGTAGAGTCATAGAATGGTTTGGGTTGGAAGGGACCTTAAAGATCGTCTAGTTCCAACCCCCTGCCATGGACAGGGACACCTTCCACTAGACCACGTTGCTCAAAGCCCCATCCAACCTGGCCTTGAACACTTCCAGGGAGGGGGCATCCACAATTTCTCTGGGCAACCTGTTCCAGTGCCTCACCACCCTCACAGTGAAGAACTTCCTCCTTGCATCTAGTCTACATCTACCCTCTTTCAGTTTAAAGCCATTACCCCTTGGCCTATCACTACATGCCCTTGTAAAAAGTCCCTCTCCAGCTTTCTTGTAGGCCCCCTTTAGGTACTGGAAGGCTGCTAGAAGGTCTCCCCGGAGCCTTCTCTTCTCCAGGCTGAACAACCCCAACTCTCTCAGCCTGTCTTCATAGGAGAGGTGCTCCAGCCCTCTAATCATCTTTGTGGCCCTCCTCTGGACTTGCTCCAACAGGTCCATGTCCTTTTTATGTTGGGGGCCCCAGAGCTGGATGCAGTACTCCAGGTGGGGGTCTCATGAGAGCAGAGTAGAGGGGGAGAATCACCTCCCTCAACCTGCTGGTCACGCTTCTTTTGATGCAGCCCAGGATACGGTTGCCTTTCTGGGCTGCAAAGGCACACTGCGGGTCCTGTTGAGCTTCTCGTCAACCAACACCCCCAAGTCCTTCTCCTCAGGGCTGCTCTCAATCCACTCATCGCCCAGCCTGTATTTGTGCTTGGGATTGCCCCAACTCATGTGCAGGACCTTGCACTTGGCCTTGTTGAACTTCATGAGGCTCGCACGGGCCCACCTCTCAAGCCTGTCAAGGTCCCTCTGGACGGCATCCCTTCCCTCCAGCGTGTCGACTGCACCACATGCGACAGCTTGGTGTCATCAGCAAACTTGCTGAGGGTGACTCCATCCCACTGTCCATGTCGCCGACAAAGCTGTTCAACAGCGCCGGTCCCAATACCGACCCCTGAGGAACGCCACTCATCACTGGTCTCCACTTGGACATTGAGCCGTTGACCGCAACTCTGTGAGTGTGACCATCCAGCCGATTCCTTATCCACCGAGTGGTCCATCCGTCAAATCCCTGTCTCTCCAATTTGGAGACAAGGATGTCGTGTGGGACAGTGTCAAATGCTTTGCACTGCATTGTGTTATACTATCCAAAATTATCTGTAAGAAGTCATGACTTTATATTACATAATTTTTAAAATTGTTTTTTATGAGTGTTGAAGATAAAATTTTATCAAATACAGGGCTTCCAACTTTGTCAGAAAGTGTGGCGGTAGTTTTGGGAAAGGGTATGTTTTTATAAAAAGTCCTGAAGAATTTAAAGAGATGCCCAGCATACTTCCTCTCTGAGACTCTGACACTCCATAAATAACATCTCATTGAGCTACACATCTAAAAAGGCCACCAGAGGAGATGAAACTCAGTTGTTGGGGCTATGAATATGTGTCATGGAGAATTTATTGTCCGGAGTGCTTCTCTAGTTTCTACTTTACACATTTACAATACCGTTAAGCGTTGCCATTTTACTGCAGTTTTTGGTAATGTCAGAGAAAAAGGTAGCAGTTGTTAACAACAGAGAAGAGGTATAAATGAAGTATTGCTCTTTGACATGAAGGTGTACTTGAGAAAGAACCCATTGATTTGGATTTTATTTATGTACAAGTATTTTTACAGCTGCCTTCTACATGCGCATATGTTCCCATGCCTATTAATAAGAGACCAGTGCTTAAGTTTGTGAAGCATAGAAAACATTGCTCCTGTCTTACTGATAGAATGATTGGACAGACTGGTAGAAGAATGAGTGATACAGGCAGGGGCAGAGCTCAGGCACAATTCCCAGTCCTTGGTCTGAACCAGTCTCCCCCATGATACCAGGTTTATAATCAACAAAATGATGCAGAATCTTCCAGGGAATTAGTTGTTCTACAGCAAAGGCATTTTGTAATCAGTAATATTTAAATGCTTTGTTTTTGTTTTGTTTTGTTTCTGTAGGCATTTTATCTGCTGCAGTGCTGATTGTTTAGCTTTGGCAAGATTTTATTGATTAAAACTTTTTAGCGGATGTGTTCACACTATGTCTGCATATTAGAGCAACTGCTTTGAAAATGTTTCCCTAAAGACATCGTGATTTCAGGTCCCTATTACCAAGTGATGCAGTTCCTCTTGTTCAGTGGTTTATATAATCCCAGAAGGCATCTGGAGCATGTTTATGTTAAGTCAACTATGAATGCAGATATACAGAAAAGACAGGTTACTTACAAAGAGCTGAGTATGCTATTTGCATCAGCCTGATGTATATATTTTTTTAATGACTTCCTTGGGTGTGAAATATGAATGTCCTTAATAATGAAAGTAATACCTGGTGAGATTTGTGTTCAAGAAATAAATATTAAATATGTTGGGTTTTTTTTTCCTTTTAGATCCATTTCAGTTCCTTACCAAAAGTGAACCTGCAAAGGAACAGACAGCTCAACCAGCTCTAGCCCGGAAACCCACTGTGATCCGAATCCCAGCTAAACCCGGGAAACGTAAGTTCTTCTCCCAAATTGTCTGAGAAATCTCTGTCAGAAAATAATTTTAACTGGGACTTACTATTTACTAATTGAGTTGCTGTTTACTAGCTATATTGGCTGCCAAAGGAATCCCGTGGTACAGTTTGACAAGACAGAGGAGCCAACCTAAGGGCTGTGGTGGGAGGGAGAAATAGCTGGGAGTCATGTTCCCCTCTCCCTGCCTCCCAGCTACCTCATCTGGCTCCCTCCCTTGCGCTAAGTTTGATGTCTGTCAAACCTTATGGAGCTAACGCATATCAGAGGTGAAATGGTGTGTGGGGGCGGATCTAAAGGCTGGCTGGGAAGAGCTGGAGGAGACCCTTTCAGCACAAGCAAGCTTATTTTGTCAGCTAAACCATTCACTGAGCTGTACCTTTGGTCAAATTGACTTCTGTTCTGACATCAGCTGAGGATATTTTAATGTTGCTCCCGAGCTTCCTGGGAGCAGGGCCCTCACTTGTCAAAGGAGCAACATTAGTGTATTAAACTTTGCTTCAAACACAGCTTAGTTGGGATGTAAGCATAGTTTTCACAGCGTACATCAAAAAGTTCCCTTGACTCTTGTTAGATTTGAAATCTGTGGCCATTTAAGCAATAGTGTTTTGGTAGCAGTTGAGGGAAGAAAAAAGGCATGCGAGAACTTGGATGCAAAAACCTGATGTGTTCAATTTTGTGTCAAGGTCTTGACTATAATTTTCTGACAGTTACCGTATCCCTAATGCCTTCCACCTCTAATCCTTTACAGCTTTACAAATGACACTGACAGTATCTCAGAGTGGAAATTTATCAGAGAGCCACAAGGTCTTTTTGTTCATCTTTGTATGCTGGAGTACATACTTGCTTCTGTTTAGCCCTATGTTTTATCCTCAAAGCTTACAGAGAAATGTCACAAGATAGCTCTTAAAACTCATATTTCAAAATCATGTTTTACTACACTGAGTAGTTGCAGAGCCAACTTGTAGCAACTAGATGTCCAGGCGGCTTTTCTCCTAAGAGTTTCTCTCATTATTTCCCAAGTTCACTTCTCCACCCCCCATCCCCACCCCCCAGTGCTAAAATACTAGGTTTTCTTTTCCTCTGCATATGTGAGAAATGCAGTGGAAATGATTAAAAATGCAGAGAAGACTGAAGATAAAGCTATGAGGAAAAGTCTTTCTGTTAATACCTGATCATAAATAGAAGTTTTTTTCAGTTGGAAGAATACGTTTATGAACTACTGTAAAGAACCCAAGACATAATTCTTCTCCACAAAGGAAATTGTAATTTCCATTTAAAAAAAAAAAAATCTGACAATTTTTTTTTTTCCTTTTTCTTTTTTTTTTCCCTTAGCTGGATTCTCTCTTGAACTTGTAGCTAACCGGTCCCTTGCTGCTCTCTAGTGGTAATTGAACTTTCCACAGGAGACTGCCAGTCATACTGTACTTAGCTACAATTGTCAGGAGGGTGTGAAGGACTGCTTTATGGGAGGCTGTGGCTGGAAGATTAATGGGATGTGGAGGAACAGAAGCAGATTCCAAGAAAGCAGAGTAGCCTTTTGTCAGATAGGAGCTGCTGCAGAAATGTAAGCTGTTAAAAGTTAAAAAATGAGAAAAGTACAACTGGGCCAACGTATAACATGGAATTAGTAGGATTTACCTTGTAAGAGGGCCACATAATCTCAGTACAAGGGGTCTTTCACCACCGTGGGTATGGAGGGAGATTAATTCTGTCAGGAACCAGCACAAACCAAAAAGAAAAACCCCAATAAACCAAAAAAACCCCCACCCAGCACTACCAAAAAGAGAACAGAGCTGGATGCTTATGAATTTGAACTCCAGTAAAGCACTCATTTAGCATTAGCATTTTTGTCGAGATGTGATTAGAAAGGAAGCATTAAACTTCCACTTCAGTTATTACACTTAGAAATCACTGAAAATAACACCTGCCTTCTAGTTCTTGTGTTTTTTTTTTTCTTCCTTTAGTTTTGGTCTTATAAAGAGTAAAAGCAAGGAAATTAGGCCATCTGTGTATATATCAAGATTTGAAGTAGTGTGAATAAATAAATCTCTCGTGCTTTTTATATATCAGTAAGGTATGATAAGAGAAGATTTCTCTTGCAATTACCATCAGGTATTGTTTTTGCTTTTCATCCATCATACTAGCTTAGAAGAGTGATGAACTTCACTAACTTTTTTCCCCTCTGCTTGGTCACTTCCAACACGGTAACTGTGACCTGCTCCTAAGCATAAGGGATTTATCCTTGAACTGATCCTTTTTTAAACATCACACCAGTGTTTGGGATCATAGTAATGCAACTGAGGTGTCAAAAACAAACAACACTTCTCCTTCCTATGTGTTCTTTCTTTGTTGAGAGTACTTTTCATGAAATGAGCAACTGAAAGCTTTCATTTGGATAGAATCTCTCCTCTTTTTTGTCATCAGTCTATAAATGTCCAGACTGTCTGCACATATTTTTACATAACTCCAAGACTGTCTGGAAGTCAGAAGAGCTTAAGTGTCTGAAGTTCTTTGTATGAAATGAATTTTCTTGGTATACAAATACGTTGTAAAATAGATGGCAAGGTTCCAATATATAAAGACAAAACGGTTGGTAAATATGCTGGCAAAACCTGTCCAAGTGCTTCCTGGGTTTCCATGGCAGACACGTTGAAAGCAAATATCATATAATTAGTAGGTTTTTGTGTTCCTTATTGAGACTGAAGACATCATCACTCTTCCCTAGTAAGAGCTGTACTGTTTCCTCTTCCATGTCCTAAATTTGCTTAGCTCCTTAAAGACTACCAGGGAGCTTCCATCTCTGTTTTCTTTCTGTCACCCTGAATTTTGTAGCAAGCAACAGTTTCTTTTCTTGCCTTTACCTTTCTGGAGATTCTTCCATCCAAGGCTCCTGATCTTTCAGGGTTACTTGAAATAACCCTCAGCTGTTTTCCAGCCTGAAGGATATTCCAGGAGCTGACAGCTGAAAAAAGTGAGCTAGTTTAGAAATGTGGCTGAGAGATGGTGATGGTGTTTCAGGGTATCCAGTAATGAGTCTGACATTCCCAGGGGTAGAAACTCTTCTACTCATCTAATATTATATCAACAAGTATTGCAGCTGAAACCCTAGAATAACTTGCTGGTGTCCTGAGAGTAAAGTGAAGATCCGTTATGCAGGATGGGAAGTACTCCTGAAGTCAACCTCAGAGTTGTAATGTTCACTTCATGTCCCTTTTCTCTTCACTGGTCTTTAAGTGGTCCTGCCCATTGGCTGCTCTGGCTTTGAGGAAGGAAGTTGCGTTCACAAAAAAATGCCCCAAACCAAGGTGGATTCCCTTACCTATTGCTGGTCCATGTAAAGAAGCTATTAATTAGACTTTAATTTGGGAACTTTTGGTTTTTTACAGCTTTAAATGAAATCCTGCATAGCCCCCCACCACTTCCTGCTGAAAAGCCTATTGGGAATACCTCCGATATCACAGTGAGAAAATCCAACAGTGGTGACCTAGTAAAAAAAGTGGTAAGTTAGAACTGTTTTCCTGTATTACAACTTTGTCTGCTTTGGTTAACAGATCTCTTGTGACTCTCAAGCATTTGTAAAGTAAGTTATTTGAAGGACGAAAGGATGAAAAGGACTACTTAAAAATATAAGGCTTTTTTCTTTCAATTGCGTTCTCTAATTTAATTAGGTAATTTAGACTCCTGTCAGTTCTGAAAAGCACTTTGTTGATTTTGTTAAACTTTGATCACATCTATCTTCAATTTTCTGTATTTAGCAGCTGGAATCAGGATATTCTACAATTTAATTTCAAGACCACTGCAAAGTCGTTCAAAGTCCAGTGAGATTTACATAGTGAAATATTGTCAAAGTCCTTTAGAAATGTATTTTTTTACCTTCATACACACAGTACCTCTCGGTGTCTGTGCTAATTTCCAGGGAGAGGAAGCTTTTCTGTAGATGAATGAAGCTTGCTTTCTTCAGCTCTTTCCTTCTAGTTGTTTTATACTGGTCCTGTCAGAGCCTGAGTAGAACCATCTATTTTAGAAAGTAAGGCTCTGCTCCTCCCTCCTGACCACATAGTAACAGTAGACATTGTAGCTGTGTATCCTATATGCACTTTGACACAGATTTACAAAAGGGAATTAAAATAAACTAGAAAACGAAAGTAGAATTTCCAAATATTGAGTGCTGTGATGGCAAGAATGGCAGTGTGTCTTGTGGAAACCACAGGCAGTAAAAAGATCAAATCAAATCAAAAGCCCTCACTAGATGGACAGCTGCCAACAAATGTCTTTGTGGCTACCTCTGCTAATAGGATAAGGGGGTTTTTAAATGTCATGATTGAAAAGGCTATTCATAGAGGTCTCATCTTTTCTGGATAATGCTGAAAAAATAATTTCCAATACAAGATGTTAAATAACATTTTATACAATGCAACCCCAAAACTTTTACAATGTCATCCAGGTTATTGTGACAGGCATGTGTAAGCGTCAGAGGATTTTTTTTAAGAAAAAGACTGCATCAAATCCACTGAAACATTTAAGTCTTATCTTTGGAAAGATAAGAACTTCTGTGCTTATAAAACTAGTATTGTTTGTCAGTGGAAGTGATTAACCAGCAACAGTAAAAACTGTTGACCATAAGCAGCTGTTGCCACAGATTTCTTCCTTTTCACACAGAAGAGGAAAGTTTTTGCTATGAGGATAACATCCCCATCTGAAAGTGGCAGGTTGTTTTCTTTCTGATCAGGATCGTTTAATCAGGAACATTCATTTGGGGACTTAATTAAGGGTCAAAATTTTGTCACAAAATATATATCTATAGGTATTTTATCTAGGTGGGAAAAATCACAGAAATTGTTTACCAGTTTCAAGCACATGTATCCCTAATTAAGTAAACAAGACTGTTCAGACCTACTTAAAATTACTGGTTCAAAAAGCATACTTTTGAACCCAGATTCAGCACTCTCATTTACCACGCTGTTCCACAAGCAGCTGTGCTTGTTTAGCGGAGCTGGCAGTACTTTTCTGGCACCGGCATGAAAATGAACAGCAGGAGGCAGAAAGGATGGTAACTTGTTAATCCATTACTGTGGTCCAAGCCCTTCAGACATGGCACACGTTCCCCTCTGCTGACTCTGCTACAGGGTAGTAATCTCTGGCAGGGTCAGGATGGGCAGCGGGGAGGAGCGACACCTTAATCTGCCAAAGCAAGATTCACCAGGGTTTATCTGTTAGATCTCTAGGAAACATGCTTAGATGCCTTCTTTAATGAGAGCTAATGTTATTTTCAAGAGACGCTGTCCTGTGCAAGTTGCATCAATGTCATGTTTTCTGCTTTAAGCCTGTTCAAAGTGTTTCATCTGGCAAAGTTAAATCAAAATTGATAATGTAACTGCAGCAGTTGAAATCCTACAGGCAGTGAAATTGTACATTTGCATGACTCTCCTGAATTTGGCTCTTGAGCCCGGACTCCCATGTAGTAGGAAAAGAGGTCTGGGTCATACCTAATGCACAATTTAAGCTGTGATTCAGGTAGTCAGCCAGTTTATTTATATCTCCCTCTATATCCAACAAGACTTTAAAATGCTGGAACACACCATAATACTTATTACTTTATTCCCAGACCTCCAGAAACTTGTTTTTCCTATCTGTAGGATATAATTTAATATAAGAAATGCATCATTTAAACAAGATAATTTTTGTTTCTTAGGCTTAAAGAAATGGCTTTTTTCTTTTGAATCTTTGTAGGAGTTGGATCATTCAGAACAGGGTGGAGTGCCTCAGCTAGAACCTATACTACCCCCAAGGTAAGTGCAATTCTTCAGTGACTCACTTAAAAGTGGTGTTTCTGAGTTAGTTTGCCTAGTTAGTCTCAATGTAGACACCACCAACTCTAGTCCTAACTCAATAGGCTTGGGTAGGTAGTATGCTCACTAATAAATAGGCAGGACCAAGTTGCTAGCTGATTAGTACTTGTTTGTACATTATCGGTATGAGCAGGGAGATTATAGGAGCACAGCTGTTAGGCTCTTCAGCTAATGTACAGTGGCTGCTGACAGTCATTCCTTTCTGCATCTTTAACCTTTTCACCCACAGCTGAACATAGAACATCCCCTCCTGCATGTTGCTGACCTTTAGATCAACAGCACTTGCACTTGTGGCTGGGTTTGAGCAGTAAAGGAATGGAGGTGGCAGATGCTGCTACCCTGAAAAGGGCAGATGCTGGGCCAGCACCTTGCCAGAAGCACTGGCTAGTTTATACAGTTCACTTGAGACCTAAAATGCCTGTGAAGGTGCAGAATCAATGATAACCTTGGGTTTTTTATTCTTTTGAACCAACAAGAAAGAAAGTCTGCAGAGGCGAAAGTAGCTGGACCAGCCTTAAATTCAGGTCCACTAAATGCCAGAGACAAACTAGAGGGAGATAAAGCATGGGCTAGCTAGCCCACTGTGGCTGTCTCAGCATCTGCACTCTAAATCTGTGGGTTTGCTCTGTTGTGTCAGGTTAAGAGAATCTTTCAGTTATTAAACTTAGTCTACCAATAATAATAAGTATTCATTAACAGGAAAGAATGTGGTTGTACCCACAAGGAAACAACTCATTATTGCCCCTTTAGGGCTTGTTACTTTCCCCCGTTCTGTTTAGCGTAACAGCGTTCCTGATTCTCCTGAGGGTCTCTGGAACTGCAGTAAACATTTTGTCCTTTCACTCTTCTGCTCAAATGGATTGTTTTTTGTTTTTTTTTAAGTAAGCAGTAATAATTCTTTGAATTGCTTGTTAGGGTTTTCTTGTTTAGTTGAGTTGCCTTACAAACGTATGGGTTGGTTTGTTTCCAGATTTAATGCAGTCTAACTTGGAATTTCCCCTTTTGTCAATATTAAAAATGCTTAGTTTAGGATGAGGCCAAGAACGGGGAGAGGTGGAAGTTGAACAGAAGTGGAAAACTTTTTTGAAATTTAAAAAATAATCCACACTCAAATAGTAATAGAGAACTCTTATCAGGAGCATTAGTAGAGCACTAATATCTTCTCAAGTGGTGAATGACACTCACAAAATATGTCAGAAGGATACTCCAAAGATCCACTAATGCACATTTGTTGTGGTTGATAATTTTTACAGACCCTTGAGGAATTCATGCGAGCAAATAATTATGCTGAATTACACTATAAGAAAAAAAGAGAGACAATTGTAGCAGAAACTTGCAGTAACTGGCCAAAGATTTCCCAATAACAATCAAACAATATTGTATTTTTGGAATAGTGGTAGTGCCAGGGTTCTTAATAACAGGAAGCCAAAGTTTTATGTACATAATGCTTGTTTATAACAGAGGTGATTTTTAATTAGCAAATTATTGATTTGGCCACACTCTTTCATTCTAAAAGTCATGACTCGTGTACTGTATAGGCAGCTTTTTTTTATCAATGCTTAGTAAGGGGGTTTTTTAAATTTTTTTTAGGTTTTTTTTTTAAATTACCACTGTCACTTACTAGTGTCTGATTTTGGTTTCTAAACTACTGGTACACTAGTGAGAGTGTGGTACCGCCAGCATTGCCAGAAAACCCGTGTATTTTCACGGGTGTTTTCTTTCTGCAGTAGACATCTGTTGCATAAAAATGGTAAATTCTGCTATTGATGCCATTGTTTTTACTCTGCCGTTGAGTTTCAGCAGAGGCCCAAAAGTCACTTCAGGTAAGTGACATCCCAGGGAATGAGCTAGGTTTATTCCTGAAGACCAGCTAGATCAGCAGAGCTTCTCAGGGCTTTCACTAAAGCTCTCCACTAGAAGAACTCCATCCTGAGGCAGCTTCAGACAAAGCTCTTTCTAGAGGTGGATTGCTGAAAGAAATCCTGCTTATGTAGTGGGCTCCCGAGAAAGCTGGCAGGCTGTTGATAAGCAGAAGTGGTGAGCAGACTTGGAAATCTGTAGTCAAAGGATCTGTCTAAGGACTTGATCATCCAGTCCCAGTATCTGAAGAGTTCATGTATCCCCGGAGAGCTTCAGATGCTACACACTCTACAGCCCAGGTCATCATGAGTCACGTTTCCATATTGCATACTCTATAGCTAGGGCTGTGGTGGAGGATGAGGTGGCAGGCTTATTAATATGCATATTTCTCTGATGGTTTGCCCAATTTTTAGGCCTGTGAATGGAAAAACTATACCTGCTCGACCTCCCCCACCTAAAGGTGCTCCTGGAAGGCCACCTCCACCAAAACTCTCTGCAGCCAAGACATCCTCCCAGAAGGATGCTCTTTCACGATCTACTTCTGACATCGCTTCTGATAAAAAACCCAGCAAGTTCAGATTGGGACCCAAGAGAGCAAAAAGTCAAGTCTTTAAAAATCCAGATCCAGCATTACCTCCTAGACCTAAACCGGGTCATCCTCTCTACAATAAATACATGGTGAGAGTTGAGATATCCCATCTGAGACTGTTGTTTGTAAAACAGTGCTGGTTAAAATAGTCGTGAAAAAGGTAGTAAGGTAGGTTACTATGATGTGGCTCTCACAGTGCATCTATCAGCATAATCTTCCTTATTTAATACTAATAGATAAATAGTAATAAGTACTGTAAGGTAATACTAGAGAAAGCAATATATACATGCAAAGTATAGACATATGTGTGTGTATTTTTGTATATATATGTGATTTTTTTATATATATATATCTTTAGTGCATAGCTTTTGGTTTTGGGGGTTCTTTTTACAGTCACCAGTTCTGAATTCTATTACAGCACGTAAAATGATGCTAAATAATTGCATTTGTATATTGTTTTTCCCTGTATATGTCAAAATGCTTAAGAAAACTGGGGGAGTATTAGAACTTAAAAAGTAGTTTACCTTGCTTAATGAAGCCTGCAAAGAGTCAGGAATGTAATATCACTTATCTTACATTTTCATCCTGTTGATGCCATCCCTTTTCATTATAAAAATGTTTCTTTTTGGTATTGCATGTGTTGTTAGGGAATATTAAATATAAATGGATCAACATTACTGATAAAAAGGAGAGAGCTTTCCTCAGATACTTGAAACTGGTCAGTCATCAGAGCTGGTGACTGCTTGAACCAGTAGCATGAACAACATCAACATCCAGCATGAAGTGGAAGCTTTCTGTTGCCTTCTTTTTGATCTTCACTCTTGCATTTAGATCCTTGGTGTAGCAGAGGAGCAAGAAAGAGAAAGATGTATTTAATTTGATAGTAGGAATAGCTTTGAGATAAGGGAAGCATGTTGCTTCCTCTCTGGTGTAGCCACACCTATTTACATAAGAAACATGTGACATATTTTTGTAGATGAGATTTTTTTCAGTAGCAAATCACTAGTAATTCCCTACCCTCAAGTGTTACTTCTCTCAATGAAATTTTCCTCCCAGGTTGTTTTTCCAGTGCCCTCCATGACAAATGAATACATTTCTGTGTCAGTGTGTTGCTGAACATCACGTACCGTATGCTATGATACCAGTTAGGTGGCTAAGACACTTTTAAAGCGGATGACAACACCTGGGTTTCTCGAAGTGGCAGTTTGTATCACCAGCAGTCCGTTCTGAATGCCTTCCAAAGGAGCTTGTCCTCTTCCACTGGACTCCTAAATTAGTTACCTATAGTAGGTGGTTTGAATAGTTCCATCGTCTGACGATTTTCACTTGCAGTAGGAATTTCAGGTGCTTAGAAATGAAACAAACTTTTCCATTTGCCTCTGTTTCTGTTCAAGCTACCAGTGCCGCATGGAGTTGCCAAGGAAGATTGTGATCCCAGGAACACTGGAGAACTGTCCTGTAAGGTAAGGCATTTTTTTCTGCTGATAAATATTTAATGAGCAAGACTCCTGTTGTATCAAGTGCTTTAGGCTTTAAAGGTTACACTGAGAAATGTAATAGTGGTTATTAAATCCTTGTGTTTCTTTAATAAAAACAAAACAACCACCAAAACAAAACCCAATAATGGTGATATGCCTTATAGCACAGGGACATTCTGTTTATGAGGCAGAGCAACAGTAATTACTTGGAGTGCCAGAAGGGAGAGGAAACTGGTGAAGTTCCTCTGTCTCATAGAAAGATAATCACTCCCTTGGCTGAGTATCTGAAAAGTGGGCAAAAGATAAGCGAGTAGTTTTATGAAGTGCTGTACATGATATATCAGTGAATTGGCTTTGACATACGGACTTCAAAGTATTTTCCTCTCTCTGCTTCTGCAGAACCTAACCTGTTTTTAGGGCATGACTATATTAATATTAAATATCTAGTATAAATTATAGCTATGAGCAGCTTTTTTGATTATTTTCAGAAACCTACATGGCTGAAATAGATTTCTATGCAATCTGTTGTTATCTGTTGTAATTCATATTATTCTGGCCTTATCTTTGTCCATATTGGGCTTTTTTGGTTGGGTTTTTTGTACGCAGTGGATTACTTTGAATGTAAGTCATGCACAGTGATTGTCATCAGTACAGTCTAAAAACTCCTAGTGGGTGGGATAGAGAAGAAGGCTCAGCATTTTGAATATAATTTCCCCTTATGAAGATCCCACAACAAAATGGTTATTTCCCCTCAGTGTTGTCTTCCTGTAAGCAAAGGCCTAGTGGCTTGCTCACCCCTCTAAAATGCTTGGCAGTCAGCAGATGTGCTGCCCCTGCTGAGTGTGCTGGGAAGAGTTGGGCTGGGGTGTTCTCTCCAAGCAAGGAAGAGTAACTGGCAGCACGCAGTACTGAGCAGCAGTGCAAAATCTGGCCACAACCCTTGCAATGAGAGTTGCTATCAATGCTCCAGATTTCTGACCCACAGAGATAGCTGAGGCTTTGTCTATACTGGGAAAAGTTAGATGCCTTCCCTTCCTTTTACTGGCTCAAAAGCAGATCTTGGTGAAATGCATTCTGGTTCACACTGGCGAAAGGCATACAGAATTCAGACCCATAGCTCTGTGACCAATACTAACCGTTGCCTCCAAAGGTGATTCTCTGATACCAGAACAACATTGTGTCTGAAGTCAGAAAACTACTTTCAGAGTACATAACAGAGAATCTCTGTTAGTATCTTCCGTGATTTATAAACTACTTGGATTTATTTTTTGTTGTCAGGATTCAAACCATCCTCCAAAAGTTTCTGACACAAGTGCACCTCATGCTGTAGTCCTGCATGATTTTCCTGCAGGTAAGTAAATGGGAATATTCTGGATGCTTGTTTTACTCCAAGGCTTTCAAATGGGAATTTTTCTTAGGAATTAGAGCTTAAAAATGATGAGGAAGCTCAGCCTGCAAGGTCTGCATGTAGAGTTGTTCAAATCCATGGGTTTAGCTGTAGCTGGGCCAGTCTTTTAGTTAAAGCTAACTGGTTTATCAAGTATATTAAGACTTTTTGAAAACTCATTCTGGTTTTGTCTGTGGTATTTATATTAAGAAGGTTTTACTTAGAGAAAATCAGTGAGTGTGACAACTACCGTTAACTGAAATGATGCTGTCTTACAGAGCATGCTGATGACTTGGACCTTCATTCTGGAGACACCGTTTGTCTTTTGGAGAAAATCGATACCGAGTGGTACAGAGGAAAATGTGGGAATCGCACAGGGATATTTCCTGCCAGCTTTGTTAAAGTAGTTGTATGTAGACTTTGTATACATTGCCACAAAAGATCTATTGCATTTGTTTTCTGGTTCCATTTTACTATAGCTTCTGTGTGTTTAACTCCATTCTGTATTTAGATAATCTCTTTTCCCTCTGGCAGCACAGAAGACATATCAACTTGTTTGTATGGTATTAGAAAGATGCTTGATTTGGCACAACCAGCTTGTGTTATGGGGATTATTTTGCTGTTAATTTGAAGCCAAGTGAGAAAATCATGGCCCGTAACAGATTCTCTTTGTTAACCTGGGTAGTTTCTCAGGGTCTACAGAGCAGATTATTTTTCACAGCTGCATGTAAGAATCAACACTCAGTAAGATGGTTGCTTTTTGTGCCTCCCTCCAACCCTGCAGCTTCTCTCATTTTCTTGTCCCTTGAACTGTGCTGGAATCACCACTTTGGTAGCCATGTAGTGAACGAGGTCAGGGCAGCAGTTGGGCCCAATGAAACATGCGTTTTTTCTTCCTAGAATATTTTTTTTCCAGCTGGATCAATTCGCCTAAGTGACTTACTAAGTGGCTGCACAAATGGTTGTGCTGGCACAGTGCAAGGAGATTGTGTTGTTGCAAATGAGCAGCTTAAAGCAATCCTGTTATTGAATGTGACACTTGACAGTAAACGGCAGGCAAGAGACAGGTGCTGTTTTGGAGCCCAATAGCAATTAATTGAGTGCCTCATCTTTAAAAGAGATACAGTATGGTTCACTGCGTCAAAAGCTGGGTCAAATCTATTGCAAGCCTGAGTCTGAGATTGAAGTCCATTTTGTGACAGTAGAAAGGGCTGTTCTGCTATCCACACCAGCCATAGGGACACAGGGGAATGCTAAACTGACACCAGGATGCAGTGAAGGTGTATGGCTGGGCATTAAAGACAGTAAGTGTCTGGGTCGAGCCAGGACAGGTGGCAGAGATGAGCACTGCTGCTACATGGACAATACCACGTATTTGGTAACCGTCAGAGAGTGTAGGGTGTCTGCTTAGTTTGCAATGGTGTTATTGGAGAAAAATTTTAAGATTTGAGAAGTGCTGAAGAATAAGAACTAAACTCGGGGTTAGTAATAATGGAACCATGCTTGATTCGCTTTCACAAGAAAGATTTGTTAGCTGAATTGATTAGCTGCTTCTACACAGACCAACAATTTAATTTAAAAGTTCTTATTACTACTGATGGCTAATAGAGAAAAGATTTATGTTAAAGCAGTGGAATGAGTATTTGGGGTCAAATTCAGCATTGATACAGACAGATACAACTTCATAAAAGCTAGTGAAGATGTGTTTAAAATTTCTATTTTAGTTGTAAAAGGTGGTTACCCTTTGAGTGCAAAAATCTTCTGTTTCAGCAAAATTTAAAAAAGGGACAAAGTGCAGTACATGAGGCTAATTTACTGAGTGAATTCTCCTGTTCATTCATGTCAGATTTGATCTTGATACAAGGTCTCTATACAATACGCTATAGTGTGTTTTACAATATTGAGCTGGGTAGTAGCTTAGGTCTGGAGACCTAACAATAATACACGGTTATTACTTCCCATAGAACCTTCAGAGCACCACAGATACCAGCTCCTCTAGCAAGAGCACTGAAAAGATTATTTGTCCTAAAAGGCATCATTATTTCCTCCAGTTCTTCACATAAGCTAATGAAACATTCTTGTTGGTTTTTATGGGAACTGGCTCATGCGGTAGTGAGCTGTCACCCAAAGCTCCTTGCCAGGGTCTCCAGGCTCGTAGTCTTATACATCTCACAGATCATCCTTCGTGTCGCACCAAAAATACAATTGAAACCTTATGATAAAGGACTTGAATGCTGTCTGTTTGATATATCCATGTATTGATTTTCTAAATTATATTTCTCCAATTCAAGTGAGATTTGTGAGATGTATTTTTGTTTGGAGGACAGCTGGCTACCAAAGCCCAGAAAGGATAAGTGTAAACAATAATTTTGTCTATTGTGATATATTGTGCTAGTAAATAATAGAGAGCAATTACCAATTGAAAGTTGGGAGCTAAATGCAATAACATGTAGTGGCGTCCAGTCCCATATTCTGTCAATGAATCATGCCACGAGTAGAAACAGTAAACCAGCTTCATAACAGAAAACATTAAATAGTGCTCCTTGTTTGCATGAGATTGAAAAATGAGAAATCAGGCATACAAAACTGAAATCTACATTAATATGGTCATATATCATAGCATGCCAGCGACTACAGAGCATCACATGGAGGTCATAACTGGAGCGGATGCTTAGCTGAAAAATAGATTATTTTAACCAATTCCAAGTTTATTGTAGTTATGTTGCCATGAGCTTGAAATGGAAGATTTTACTTATTTTGTTGTCTTATTAGATTGATGTTCCAGAAGGAGGCAACAGGAAAAAAATACCCTGTTCATCACGATGTATTAAGTGAGTCACATATATCTTATTTTCTTTCTCATGTTGATTTACTAGGAAGTAAAAAGAAAGATAGCTTTGAAGCAGGTGTTACCTGCACTGAGGTTAATATGGACAACAGTTTCTTCACCAAAATATATTTTAAAAATTAAGCTCTCAAAACTGAAAGTTTATGATGTTTTAAGAAGACCCATATTCAGGTAAAAAAAAGTCTAAAAACTCACTTCATGGCTTCAAAAAATTGGTAGATCACTTTTATAATAAATGTTTATATAGATACAGTCCCCTTCACTCACTTTCCTTCCTCTTAGGAGCTGTATTAGAAGAGCATTTCCCATAATTTTTCATGAAAATTGGTTACAGAAACTGTGAACCAATCTGATTAACTTCAGCAGCATTGCACTCTCCTCTCTTTGCTCCTGGCGTTGTTACTTTCTTCCAGTATCCTCGTAAGATCTAACATGGTAGGGCTCCTACTCATTTGAAAGAACAAGATAAAATGGGACAGAATATAGCTGTACTTTACGTAGAGAAATCTATCTAACCTTAAAGTGTGTAACTATACAGGTGAATCTAAAGTTCCCCAGATCAAATTATCAAATGTACTTCAAGCACTTTCATTGCTGATTTGCAAACAAGTCGTACTAAGATTTGTGGGCAAGGAACAACTTTTCATGCTATTTTTACTCGATGATTTATTGGATTTCGTAATCATTTGTTGCAGCAATTAAAGAAAATTCAGGCAGAGGCAGGAACTACTAGTATCAATGGGATCATTCAGTTTGTTCTTCAGATAGAGCTTGGCTTGTCTTAAACAAAACTTTATTTTTAAAAGCTGCTTCTGCAATTAAGAAACAGAAAGTGCTAGCTCTGTCCTGAAGCTTTTGCAAAGACATGAGTTGGGGACAGGGGTGGGAATCAAGCTTCTTACATTGGTTGTATGCTGTGATGCTATAGAAAGAATTAAAGCCTATTATCACTTTTTTCCTGCATGGTATTTCTGATAAATAAAAATTTTTCTTAATTTCTTAAATTTATTTTATTAGTTTCTTAAATTATTAAATCTATTTAAGTGAGGAAAACAATTAATTAGTTTTTTCAGTATTATACCAAATTATGTAAAATTTATC
The DNA here is from genome assembly GCF_018139145.2 of Gymnogyps californianus. Taxonomy (NCBI): domain Eukaryota; kingdom Metazoa; phylum Chordata; class Aves; order Accipitriformes; family Cathartidae; genus Gymnogyps; species Gymnogyps californianus. The sequence continues at coordinate 50,381,391 of NC_059474.1, forward strand.
AGATGTATTGATGTTTCTTTCTTGATAGATAAGTTATTTCCCCATGCCTGGGATAGATTTTACAGAATAAATTTTGTCAAAGTAGATGAAAACTAGCTTCCCCCTATGAAACCTCCATGTATTTGGGATTTTGGACAAATATGCAACACCCACCCCCCTCCCATGTTTGATTGCATCTAAATTGGATGCTAGCTCAAAAAACCATCAAACTCTTACCAACAGTGTATCAGGACGCTTACTTGGATATAGGCAAAAATATAAAATGGGAGAGGTAGCCCAGAAACAGTGTGAGATGTTTTTTGTTGTTGTTTGGAAGAGAAATAGGGTCTTATGCAAAATACTGTAACAACCAGGAATTGGGATGCAGAAGTTGCATCCAGCTCCTCCAGACTCCATACTCATCCTCCTCAGAAAGCAGAGATGAGAACCAGGGCTAGACCCCAATTTTCCACCTGTTCTATCTTCAGTGCATTCTTTCATCGTTTTAATTAAAGATATCAATCCATATTTTGCACAATGCTGCCTTAATAATAAGTGGACAATAATAACAAATAAGCAAAAAGTAAGTTTCTCTTTTGTTTGTGCAGAGGCCCAAGATGTGTAGCACGATTTGAATATATTGGAGATCAGAAAGATGAGCTGAGTTTTTCAGAAGGTGAAACTATTATCCTTAAAGAATATGTAAATGAAGAGTGGGCCAAAGGAGAGCTCAGAGGCACGTCTGGAATTTTCCCCTTGAACTTCGTGGAAGTAATTGAAGATCTGCCTGGAACAGGTATGAATATGTTTGCAAAAATCTTCAAGAACATGGTTTTGTACTGCATGCATATAGGCAGCATATAGGAGAAAAGTCCAAAAGGACAATGAATGTGGAAAGGAGGTAGAAGGGGAGAGAAGACAGATTAAAAAAATCAAACGGAATAGTAGGACTTCTTAAGAAGCTAGTCTTAATAATCACTTTGAGTATCTAAAATCTATCATTAGTAACATTTTGAATAGTCATTGCTCCTATTCTGTTGTGCTTTACTTACGTAGGTACAGGAGCAGCACTGAAGAACAAGGTGGAGGTTTCTTCTTCCCTTCCTCAGGTAATAAAATTTTATAGGTGAGGGCCAGAATTTACATAGAGGTTTCATAGATTTACATAGACTTTCTATTATAATGTCAGATTAGCTGCACAACTTTAAACCTGAATGTAACACAACTCCCACAGCACACAATGCTGCATGGTCACATCTTGAATTGTGACAGTTGGCCTAAATTGATTGTATTCATAGCTTTTAGCAAATTAATATAAGTAAGTTTTTATCCTTTGTGCTTAAGCAAATTCTTGTTAGCTCTATTTTAAGTATTGCTGCAGTGGTCTAATTTTGAATTTATTAATCCTGTCCCCTGCCACCAATGATAAAAAGGAATGCATCTGAGCCTAGATGAAATTCTGTGGTAATTGCTGAAATGCCATTCTAGTCTACATCTGCAGCGACACTGTTGTATGAGAGAAAGTCAGGACACCCGTGTTCTGTACAGCTGCTTTCACCAGTAGCCATCAGCTTATGGGCTCCATTAACACTTCTAAAATTAATGCATTTCTTCTGTTCACTTGAATAGAACAACAGACGCTCAGTAGAGTGGTGTGAAGCGCTTCATGATTTTACAGCAGAAACCAAAGATGATTTGTCCTTTAAAAAGGGAGACTACATCCAAATACTGGAACAAGTAGATTTGGAGTGGTATAGAGGAAGACTGAATGAAAAGGAAGGGATTTTCCCAGCAGTTTTTGTTCAAACCTGCTCAGGTACAGTGCTCCTCCTAGATGGCAATTCATTATTCCTTGGGTTGTGACAGTCATGACAGAATTCTGGGAGAACCTAACTATTCCATTGCATTAACAAGCCACACACCACCACAGCCCTTAATATCCTAAAGCTAAACTAAGTGTTGAACCACCTTCTCTAATAATGGCAATATGATGCTGTAGTCAGTAAGCTGGGACATGATACAGATTCTGGGATGGTTTAAAGTGTGGTTTGGGCACAGGCAAAACAGGACCATTGAGCTGCCTTCAGTAGAAGTTCAGGGGTACAAAAGATGGAGGGGAGCCAGGTTCTCCCTCAGCTGAAGAGAAACACTGCAGCACAGCCAAAGAGCTGGTAGAGATGTAAGTAACTACAGCTGCTGCATCTTGGCAGAGAACTATTGTAATTCCCTTGGTGAAGCAAGGAATGAATGCTGCTTGCTCTCCTCAAGCTTCTGTTTGGTCCCCAAATCAATGCAGTTAAAACCTTCACAGAGGACACAGAAAATCACAATTTTTTCCCATAGTTTTTGCAAGTAAAGCCATGAGTGAAAGTTGACACGAAATAAATTCCACCTAACTGGCAAATAGCACACACCACATGCTGCTTCATCTCCAAGTACAAAGAGGAAAAGACAGCTTTTATTAGATATTGCCATTGGAAAGTTCAAGTAAGTGAACTTTAAATTTAGCCCTCTTAAAAGCAGAACCATGAGACTGTGTTAGTACTGTAAAAATGAACTGGTGTTATTAGAGATTTTTATTCCAGTAGGACAGTGAATTTGCTAAGTAGCAGTAGTAATAACATCTGGACACCCTGTAGCCACGCTAGTGACGAGAAAACACGAGAATGACAGGAAACTTCTCCAGAAACAGAGATTTATTTCACTCCAGTCCAAATAACTTGTCTTGTCCACATTCTGCAGCCAGGGTAGAGCTGTCACAGTCTGCCGGAGGGAAGAAAGGAAAAGCCAAAGCGCTTTATGATTTTCATGGAGAAAATGAAGATGAGCTTTCCTTCAAAGTAAGTATTTCTCTTAGCCCAATTTTCCAAAAGGTCTTATGTTCCTAAAGAATGCTAAAAAAATAAGATTTTTTCCACTGTGGAAAATAGGCTTGGAACAAGAAAGAACAAAGCACATCATAGAATAGGCATAGATATTAATACATTTGATAAATGGTCTCTAAAAAAATTTTTGGCCTTATCGCTTCTGTTTCATATTGGCAAAATCTTCACTGAAGACACTGAAAAGAGGTCAGGAGTTGCAGAATTCCTCTGACTTCTCTGATCCAGTAAACATGACAAGACAAACAAACCTCATTTTGCAGTACATTCAGTTCTTGATGAGTTGATACAGTCAAGGGAGCCTCTTCTTTAACCAGAAAGACAGCAACGAGAAGGAGGATAATAGTAAGAGTGCCAGTGCTACAGCGGCAATGCCTCTAAGGGACACCTAGTACAGCAAGATCTAAAAGTTTGGCAGCACAATACATAGTTGCCATGGGAACAAGGGAGAAATGAAATACTTGCTGGATGCCCAGATAACATTAAGAAGCACGAACAAGAAACAGCATGCCCTTGTAGATTCAAAGTCATGATTTAGGTAACTCTGTCCTCAAAAGCAAGTTTCTGAGAAACAGCAGACTTTCACAGCAGGCCCAAAATTGTGTTTAGCAGCTGGAACACACTATTTTCTCTTCTAAAACTAGCAAAATAATTCGTTTCAGTATTAGCAGCTTGCAATGCTGAAAGGATAGACGATTCTTTAAAGCAGAAGAGGGTAACAGAGGTACTGGAAGAAAGGCCAGGGCCATGACAGTATTTCAGATGAAGGGTATGGCATGGGACAATGAAAACAGGAACAAGGTTCAAACACAGGAGCTGCAGTTTATTTTAAACAGCCACACTGAGCTACTTAGACAATTGCTTTCCTTTTTGGGAAAGTTTCCAAAGGAAAGAGGAAAGTTTCCAAGTGCTGGAAAATATTGGGACTAAATTGAAAAAATAATTAAAAAAAAAGCTTTGCAGTGTTTTAAGAAAAGAGACTGTCAGAGCAGGGAAACACACACAATAATAAGTAAGGCAGGGGGCCTGTGAGTCAGCTCTCTAACATACCTACCTACCTGGAGAGCTTAAGCAACGCAAGAAGTTATCCAGCAGTGCTATTTTTTCATTCTGGAAGGCGGTGATTTTTCAGCATAGACAAGTATTTATCCTAAGAGAAGCTTCAGCTGGTTTTGGCAAACAATCTCAGAGATGTAACCAACAGAAGAGATTGGCCACATCCTACTTCTCTTTTATTTGATTGATATTAATTGCTTCTGAATAACATCAGCTATGCATGCATTAACATTGCACGGTAAGCTGTACTGGCTCACATTCCTCCTTCTCTTACAGGCAGGTGATACAATAACAGAGCTGGAATCTGTAGACAAAGACTGGATGAGTGGAGAGATACAAGGAAAGTCTGGGATATTTCCCAAGAACTTTGTTCAGATTTTAAAAACACCGTGAAGTGTTGCCTCTCTCTGTACTCCCTGCATGTGGGAGAGAATGTTTTCTATCCTAAAGGCACAGCAAAAAGACATCAACGTGTTTTGACTATCAATGTTTTGCACTACTTTTTCTAGACAGTCATACTAGTATCTTGAAGTCAAATAAGAAAACTTTAGTCTTTTGTGACAGTGTATGTAGTCATGCTTCATGAATGCTCTGAGAGCAAATACAAGCAGGATTTTTAGCAGTTTCCAACTAGGGAAATACTGTGGTGCAACACCATTTTAACTTAAATAGCATTCTAGTATGTTTACTATCTGGTATTACATTTATCATGCACAAAGTCTGCATAAAGTAAGCTTCTTTGGGCTTTTTAAAAAACTTTTTAAAATCCAAATTTAAAAATTGTTTTTATGATATAATTACAGCACTCAGTATGTAGATAAAGTTTGATATTCAAGTTTCATTACTGCTTGACTTCCACATTAGCAGTAGACTCCACTTGTTTTATGACTTAGAGGATAAGGAAGATAACTGATATTTCATAGTAGAAAAATATCAAATCTAATACTGGTAAGAGGGAAAACTCAGAAACAAATCCTTGTGTAGTATTCTTCTGTTCTTAGCCCAAGCTGCTCATACAGGGAGATCACAAAAGTAAAACTTTAAGAAACGCCTCTTAACAAATAATGTTCAAATCAGTATGAATCATCTTAGACCTTCCTCCCTTCCCCCAAAATCCTTTCCAGAAACAGGTTTAGATTTTTCTACTGCCCACTGTTCTTCAAGCACCATCATACCCTTCTTTCCCAGCTGAAGTTAGTTGTGACAGACAGCATTTACTGAGCTTTCTCAGATCCCCTCCATGCAGTAGCTGCACTATTCCAACTATTTGCCCCTCCACCCCCTTCATGTAAGTGGAAAGCCAGTCTTCACTCAGTCTGCATTTCATTTGTCACTCAAGCACTGGAACATACTTCAGTAACACTATTCCTAGCCTTAACATGAAGGATATTCTACAGCCTTGGTTTTAGCTTTCAGCAGACATGGGATTAGTTTCCAGTTTGTTACCACATGCCAACTATGCTGAGCATCATTATAAATGGTCTGTTGAGGCCTTAAGGAAAACACACCTGGCAAGAGCTTACTTCAAGAAGCTCTAACAAAGGCATTTAGTATAAAGCAGCAGTGTGACTTGAACGACAGACTAAGACATGATTGAGGTAGTTTCACATTATAGGAACTTCTGGTAGTAAATTCCTTTTTGCAACACTTGGCTTCTGACAAAATAGTTAAACACATCTTGATTAACTGCTAACTTAATCAGACTGGAATAGAAAAAAATTATGCTGCAGTTGGCTCTTTCATTGCTGACAGTATTCCATCACTTTTGCACTATATAACAAAAAGGAACGAGTAAGCTGTTAGCGTAAGTCAGTGCTTCAGAGGGATGCAGGTCACTGGGTATCAAGATACCCTTACAAGATTTTTCTTTGTGGGTCTGGAAGTTCAGGTTGCAAAAGGGCCAACAGTTGAGTGGTGGATGGAGACTGGAAACTAGAATCATCATGATTGACCGTGAGATAGTTTTGACTTAGTCACCTGCCTGCCTACAACTTTATCGATACGAGGTCTAAGTATTACGGCAACAAATACCTACTGCTACAAAAGATCGGGGTGCATCTAAATTGGTATCTAAGCAAGCTGGCGAGGGTTGCCCTCCCTTCCTTGTGCACTGCACTTTGGTTACCATCACAGCAGGCAGAAACAAGCTTACAGCCAAAACGGAACTGAAGGGCTCCCCCGCAGCAGGGAACGGGCATCCAGTCTCAGCAGCAGACTGGAGCTCACCTGAAGCGAGCCCGAGGAACAGGCAGCACAGACATGAGGTCCTCAGCACCGTTTTGCTCTGCAGAGTCACTGTTATGCCACAGTACTTGCAAATATAGACACAGGCGTTAGCCCTCCAGTTTTTTTCTCTAGAAGCTTCGCAACTGTGAAGTGTTGCATATTTAAACTGCACCAATACCATTCACGCAGCTGGGGGATGAGATCACAAAGTTTTAATGAGACGAGAATTGGATTTCTACTTTTATTACGGGGATTAACATTATAAAAGCAATTATAAATTATGTGCTATTCTAGAAAGATGGAAACACAACAATTTATACAGCTATTATTCAGTTTTACCACCCCCAACAAGCCTGTCTGGAATTCCTGTGGAATCAAACTTTAACGTTAAGTCCACCTCCGAGGACGACCCTTCCCATTCTCCAAGCTCTCCTGCCAGGACATTCCAAAGGTTCTTGTTGTTTATTCCAATAAAACAGCCATCTCCTTCTAGAGAGATCCAAGGAAACAAAGATACAGATAGATAGCTTTCCTGACTCCTGCAAGCCCAGTCAAGACTTTTCAACCATGAATTTTCAGTGGATCACCCTATTAAAACAGGCTTCTTCCACCATGACCTGTGCCAACACAATTCCTGAACCTCCAGTGAGCACAGCAGGGGGAGAACAGCAGAAGCAAGCAAAGCCCACACCAACAAACAGAATACCCAGGTCCTCCAAAGATATACCGCATCATTGTGGTGGCAGATGAGGCTTAAGTGTATGGTGTTTACTTACTGTTTGTCTGGCAGTTTTCTAAGATTTTGATACAAGTCTCAAAAGTAGAACTGAATTTTTGTATTTTTTCAATTTCCTCTTCCCCATTTTTATAACTGTGTATTGACCAGTTGTTTTTGTAACTTCCACTGAATGTTTAAAGTCGGTGCCTGTCCGTAGGTGAGACCACTCTGCTTTATTTTAAACATCTCCTCCCTATTATGCAGGGCAGGAAGAGCAGCAAAGCCTTATATCCAGAGCAAGGAGTGCCATCTAAAGGCTGCTTGCATTACTGCAGGCAGCTAAAACGGCGTATGTATTAAAACTGAAACAAGTTAGATGCTGGGCTTTTACAGGAAGGGATTTTCTTAAGACTTGATGCCTAATATCACCATGAAACTGCATACAGATCATAACATAAAATTCCTAAGGTGTACAGTACATACTCTGCAAAAAAATTGACAGTGAGGTAGAACACAAATTCTAACTGCAATATAATAGCAAATTTCAGCTGTAACCTTGAAATTCAGCTAGACCCCCATACATTAGTATGATAATAAAAGCCTCATTTATCAAAACATTTTCTGTTTGACCCACCCTCTGGAAAGATCTTCAGGAAGACATCTTTGTTCTGTGTACAATTAACAGCGTCCTAAATAAATCTGTTAGGTCCAGTAAGTTTGTTATGGTACCTCTGTAAATTAAGAATGTATTTAACCAATAAAATTTTTTATAATTAAGTCATGATGGCATTTTTATTCCCTTATGCTGTGAAGAGCTGAGCTTACCCTGAGCTGACTAGCAATTCTACACATACTTTAAGTGTGCTCTGCTGATTGCTGCTATTCAAACACCATGATTTTTCAGCTGATATTTGTACAGAGAATACAGAGGATGCACAAAATTTTCCTTCCTGCCTACTTTTCCCCCCATCTGAAATCATTTTATAAAGCATACATTTACCCAGAGCCCCTACATGGTAGTGCCAGCAGTCTACTGTTCCAAAAAATAAATTAAAAAAACAGGGCGGGGGGGGGGAAGGCAAGTTCTTGTTCTTTCCCCAAATCCTCCTGGACTAGCCTTTTGAGCCTTTTTACAACGTATATTGCTCACACAGAGCTGAAGGAAGAAGTAACAGGGTAAGAGACACACAAGTTTTCAGAAATGAGCTCAGAAACACCACCTTAGGATTTCTACCTCTCCTCATCTACAGAGAGTACAGGCCAGTTGCAGTCCCTTAGGATTTGTTTGATGGAACTATTGCTAAGCAGAGAGAACACAGCCAACACACATCCATCACTAAACAGCTCTGACAGACCTTCCTCTAATGCAGGGCTTGAATATATGCACATACATTACATACACACCTGCATTAAAACTTACTGTAGTAGGTTCACGGATTTTCAACCTCACCACACTTACCCTAAATCATGGTTTGTTTTTCTAACTCCAGTGAAAAGTTCTCATTTTTGTTAGAGAAGCGAAGGGGCATTTGTTGCAATATATGGCTTCAAAAATATCAATTGTCTGGGACTCTTGGAGGAAAATGACACCTGCCTCAAGAGTACAGATGAAAAGAGCAAAGCAGAAGATTAAAAGCAGCACTATTCCTTTCTCCTGTTTCAGCACCGTGAAAGTTTTGAGCACTCACTACACTTCCACTACACAAACTGGAAGAAGCAGAACAAGTGGGCCTCTATTTATGATCCAATAAAGACAGTTACCTGAATATTAAGTCATGAGCTATTCTGAGTATCATCCCCCATATTAAAATAGTAACTTGGAATCACAATATGAAATCACATCACCTGCAGCCTTCTAAATAAATTAGAAAACATTCTTTTCATTTTGCTTATTATTTGCTCCAAAGCAGAATTACCAACTAGGAAAAGGTGAAAATCCCCGATGCTGAAGAGTACAGCCCTCACAGGTAGCGTCCCTCTACTTTTCCCCTAGTATCCTTGTTGCAACAGTAACATTTCATTACTTTCCTCCATTTCTTGTCCTGAGCTATTGCACAGCTGACTGCAAGAACCACCACTCTCGCAGTGACCTCCCCAAACAGGTCCGTACCATTTTGTTCTCGGGTTTTAAATCACAAACTTACCAACAATTTAATAGCACAAAGTTTAGGTTTGTTGCCCAATTCTAAACAAAACATGCTGAACATTCTAAACAAAATACTCCTTGTTTCAGCCAGAAAAACACACTCTTCAATTTTTAAGCTGGCATAAGCTGAACAACAAGCAAAAATGCTATCAGATAATGGAAAAAGCACTCTTAAAATTACTCTGCAAATCACTTAAGTGTGCTTTATTTTCAGAAAGCATAAACCATTGCCTTTTTTCCCCCTGAAGTTCCATGGGTTTTTCAACTGTGACTACAGTTACCCCTCAGTGCTGATAGAGGTTAAAAAACTACATACAACCCTACTTTTGAGCATATTCTGCATTTCTACACTGCTCAAAACTAACACTGCTTCCATAATCAAAATGACAACTTAAAGATCTTCTAACACCTTTTGACTATCAGAGACCAAAACTATCCCATGAGAGGGCGTATCAAATTACCACCAAGAAGCTTAAAGATACACATATGTAATTCTCAAGTAAGTGGTCTGGATAAATCCCTAACGCTTCCCTGTAATAAAAAATTCTGGAACAGTGAGTTTCCCTGCGTGGCACCCCATTTGCCCTGTACAATGCTCCTCTTTGAAGCACCTTTCACCAATACAACCTCTGCAGACATCCACAAGATTCCTTTTGTGAGGACCAAAATTACTGGGAAAAAACAACATACAGAACCCTTGGTATTGTACTTTCCACCTTTCAGAAAGGACAAGCCACCTTCTTCCACCCATCTTGCAACACCAATCATGAAAAACAGATCTCCAAAACTTACTTTTTTTTTTTTCTTTTCTTAAACCAAGGCAATAGGTTTACCTTATTAAAAACCCATCCACATATCCAGTACCAATATTGTCTAGGAGCAATACAGGCAACCAAACGTTAGTTCTGTATATTAAAACTTTTATTTTTGATCAGTTTTTAGTTTCAGACAGACTCTTGCACGGGCGGCTCGTATCCATCAGCTCGCTCTACTTTAGTGCCTGCCTCATCCCCAGAAGGTTTTCCAGCACCACCACCTTCACCATGCAGTTCCATCAGCTTGCCCACTAAAAAGAAGTAGTATTATAAATAGTGAGAGAGGCACCTATTTAAACAGTTTTAAATTACTGAATTGCTCATCATATACAAATTAAACCACCAGAACATTTAATGTAGGTATGATCAAGTCCATTCCAGAAAGCTCATGCAAGGAGATGCTGCTGCAATAACTTCAGTCAGACAAAAACAAGCACTGAAATAAGTGCTACATAATGAAATTGCAAATTAAACTTTTTTTTGAAAAGAGGTAAAGTCAAGAACCTACTACTGCATTATATGGGAATGTCAGAAAATGGGAAAATAGAATCATTCCATGTCATCTGGGACCGAAACATATTGTCATCATTCATTCCCAAGCCAAAGCCTTTGAACACTCAGCAGCAGTTTCAGGCAAGAATTCAAAAAAGCTCCGAACTGAATGATCACTGCTTGGCTTTCAAGCCTGAGAGCCCAACATCGGACTAGAAGGACAAGCCTTTTTACTACTACAGCTGCTTAAGCTTATGATGCTGCTTTCACATCTTTATCCAAAAGCAAATGCATTTTAAACTAACGGCTTGCCACATCCTCCTCTAAGAACACTAAATCTTTGCAGTAATTGACTTACGTTCAAACTTGGGCTTCTTCAGCATCTTAACCTTGCGGACATAGACATCGTGAAGAGGGTAAATGGACTGACAGGCCTTCTCTATGTCTTTGCCAATGCTGTCTGGGATCCTGAGAAATCAGAGAGCACATCAGTACCAGAACGTTAAAAATTGTGTCTGCTTCTTCATCAGCAACACAGGCTTAAAAGAATTCTTAAGAACAAGATATTCTGCAGAAGTTTGCATCAGTACTACCTTCACTTTCTGACAATTTTCTTCAAGTATGTTTAGATTCCAAGACATTTTCCTTGCAATGTTAGAAAGGATATAGTGCAAGTGCGCTTATTTTGAGAGCAAATCTGCAATCAAACTTTGGGAAGCAAACACCACACTTCGGAAAACTTCCTTCTATCAGAAGAACCCAGAACATTCACAGCCCCAACTGATCAGAACTATAATTTTAGTCTGTAGTAACATGAATCAAAAAAGATCTCTGGAGAGCCTGATTTTACATTTACACAAACACGATGGTTGATGGAGGTCAAATATGATGCGGAGACTAAGAGAGTATTCGAAGAAAACGGCACATGAGCTTTTGAACACGAGAGGCACCTCGCCTGGTCTCTGCCAAACAGTATGTGAAGCACCACCATTCCCCAAGTACTCAGTAACAACTGACCAACAAACAACTATTTAAACTGTAGGGAAGAAAAAAGAAAACACAGCCAAAGCTTACAGCTTATTGACAACTTCTTTCAGGTCATTGGTTTGGACCTCTCGGGTCATGATTTCCATCATCTTCTTGCGAATCTGTCGAACCTGCTGATGCTGGGCATACGAGGTCTTGCGAATTTGGTTATTACGCTTCTTCGTAAAACCCACGCAGAAGAGGCGCAGTAGGTAACCATCGGTAGTTTTGACATCTACATGGGCTTCGATCATTGTCTAAAAAAAAGAAATGGTCATTTATCATCAACATGACAGACAGGTTTCTCAAAACCATGCACCTGACATTCGTTAGCATCTGCTGATGACACTTCAAACATAGCTTTACAACGCATCAGCAGTTACCTCCTCTCCTAAAGGCACTAGCAACAACGCAGACCTTGTTCTTTACACACCTGCCATTTTTTGACCATGGAGCACATTTTATCCCTGGTGAGGTCCATTCCATGGAAGTTGGTCAGACAATTTTTGCCCTGAACGTCCTCAGTTATCAGTTTAAATTTACGGAAGGCAACCTCATCATTCTGCAGATCGGCCAGACTCACTTCAAATACACGACCCTTCAGTCCATCAGAGGCAATTTCTGTATTATGAAACAAAATAAAACACCTTTTATTAACATTAGAAAAGTATTATTCAAATCAGATACTGAATTTCCATTTGATGTTTTCTAATAGTAGGTGACGCCACTAGCTTCACAGCTCTGAAGTTTATACGTATCTCGAACAAGATCAACTCAACTCATAGAACCAAATACTCTATTTTGTTAACTTTGTGAGGAATCTTTTTAAGATAATTGTATCAGATGCTGAACACAAATACCAGTATACTGCAGATTCCAGCATGTGTAATAGGTTGTTTTGGGTTTTTTTAAGTGGAAGGGATTACAAAGTATTTGGAAGTTATGAACAATAATGAAAAGATAAACATAAAAATCCACATGTGCTCAGGAGAGATAAAGCAGCAACAAACACCTAAGCACAGTCATTTCACAGCTCTACCTCTAACAATTAACCATTTTAACACTGGCTGACTCATATTTGGTTTACAGTGAGCCTTATTTTACTTGTTTCACATGTATACAGTTGAAAATAATGATCATCTTCCCAACTTTAAGCACAACCAGAGTAGCATAATGCAACTATTCAGCCATTCTACACAGCTAACCTTCAAAAAAATACTGCTACCTCTATCCGGATCACCCTGCATTCCTAACAGAGGCTTCCTTTTCCTAAGGTGTGCCAGATCATATAAAAAACCTTTACCATTCAGTGGTACATCTACATATGCTCCCATTAAGTTAGAAATTCCAGCTCTCAACAGAGAGATCTCTTTACCTAAAAGCTTCAAATTTCAGTCTCTTCTAACACGATGGTCTTTATGATCCTATTGTGACCAAGGTCTCCTGTAACACTGTCTCCACGTCTCCCTCTGTGATAATCAGAATGACTCCTTAATTCTTAACGTTCCTCAAGCTCGTCAGGTTACCGCAACAGCAGTTCATTAGAAGCTTCAAGCATGTCCTTCTGTGCCATATCCGTGGTTTCGTACTCTTGTACAAACAAGGACCACACCATATTAACTTCCCCGCAACTAACCTAATTTATTTAAACAACTCTGTCAACTTAAGAAAACTCATTCAAATCAAGCAATTACATTAGAGGCGCATTTGGGTTTTTAACTTCCAGGTTCATAATATTATGAGCAAAACCTATTTGTCAGCAGTTCTTTAGTCGAGTCTCATTTGGAGCTAGCACATGGAACAAATACATCTCCCTCTATTGCATAAACCCCCACTACTCACTAGTTCCTTGAGTCCTGGTGACAAGTGTCTTCCCAATGTTTCGGATATTAAACATTGCTGGTGCTTTGACATCATACCAGTCCTTTTTGGAGAAAGGATCAACCCTTAATTTAAATAAAGCAGAAAAGATTGTTTTACTGATTTTCTCAGATTAAACCGGGCTAAGGAAGACCATCCTCCCCATATGCTTTGTGAAATGGAAATGCAAACGTCAACATTTTGTGCTTTTGAGTTTAACGTGGACAGGTTGGTAAGTATGTGAATACAGACAGCTAGCATTACCCACTACAGCGAGGCAGGCATTCAGTTCAATTTACTTCAGAAAGACGGAAATCAACTGCAGAAACATCATAAAGCTAAGATGACAAAAAAAACCATAGAGCGCTACAGTTCCAGCTACCGCCGAGGCACGATACAAGCGGTGCCCTTTAACTAACTTCCCCATGAAGACCCCATTTCATTTCTTGACTTCTGCAGCCAAGACGCACCAGATGCAACAAAGCTTGCACCACCACCACCCCAGAACCCCCCGCTTCTACAGCCAGCAAACTACGCTAGGCCCACTGGGCCTGCGCCCCCAGCGCCCGGCATTACAGCCAGTGCCGGAGCCGGGCGCAGGCCAGGCCCTGCCCAGCCCTCCCCCACGCCGCACGGCCGCGGAGCGCTCCCCACACCGAGGCCTTTCCCGCCGCCGGAGCAGCGGGCACATGGCGGGGCTGCAGCAAGCCCAGCTCGGCCGGCACCCGCGCTCTCACGGCGGCAGCGGCCACCGCCGCGCCCCGCCGCCCCGGGCTCTCCCCGCGGCCCGCACCTCCCGCCGCCACGCAGCTCGCCCCGCGCCCGGCCGCCGCCATGACAGCAGCGGCCCGCTCCCGGCCGCTGCCATCCGCCCCGCATCCACGGCATCCTGCCGCCGCGGCGCCCCGCCAGGCGCCCCCGGGCCCCGTCTGCTCCCGTCCCGGCCGCCCTTACACTTTCTTCTTGGCGCCTTTCTTGCCGCCCTTGGTGAGGCGCTTGTTCTTGCCGACCGCCATGGTCCCGCCCTGCCGACGAAAAGACCGGAACCGGCCGCTCGCGCGAGATTATACGAGAGTGGGGCTCGCGCGAGAACTGCGGGCGGCGGCAGCGCTCTCACGAGAACGGCGCCGCATCTGGCCGGGAGGGGGCGGGCGGCCCCCCGGGACGTACCACAGCGGGAGGGAACCAACGGCGCGGGGGGGGAGGGGGGGGACGCGGTCCCGCTCCGCTCCGCTCCGCCGCGGGATCTCGGCGCGAGCGTCGTGTCCGAGCGGGCACCGGCTGCGCCAAGGTCGGGATTTGGGGCGGGAAGAAAGAAATGAGAAGGCCGCCTCAAAAATGAAAGCGCAGAAAATCAGGGCCTTGGGTTTCCAGTACGCAGCCCACCCGCGACGCCAGCCACCCTGGGCAGGCCGGCCTCCCCCCACCCCGCTCCTTCGAAAGGCGGGAAAGGCTGGCGTGAAAGCAAGGGAGAGCAGAGGCCGGGCACCCAGCTTTCTGCGGAGGGGGGGGAACGGCAATAAAAACGGCAGCGTTTGCCCTGGGGGCCGCAGGGAGAGGGCCTGCGCTGACCAGGAGGGTGTCGGGCAGTGGCTACTGCTGGACCCTCGTTGAGAGGACAAAACCCGGCAGCGGGCAGGTGCTGCCTGCCTGCGGCTCTCCAGGGCAGCAGCATGACGCAGGGCGCAACACCGCGCAGCCCGGCTGGGGCAAGGGTCAGCCTCGTCATGTAGCCCAGGCGGGACAGCTGGAAAGGCTGAGGCTGCTGGGGAAGAGAGAGGCCACGCAGAGAGCCAGGACCAGGGAGAGCCCCAGGCTGAGCATCGCGCTGCTCCATGATGGGCTGCAGTCTCTGCACAGATGATCTCTCGCCGTCACCCCAAGCCGAGCTCGGCCAGTCACCAGCAGCGCCAGTGTCTGTGCAATGTGAGGGTAATGGCATTAGCCGTCACCCACCACGCTGTGACCAAATGCCCTGTAATGTCACAAGGCCTTTGCCTGGCACCAAGCAGGCGGGGAAGGTCGAGGCAGGGAGGGAGGGTCCAGGCATCTGGCTTTCTAAGCCTGCTGCTCCCACGCCTGCCTCCTGCGCTGGGGGTCTGTCTCCCCACCGGGGGAGCGGGCCTGAGCCCCAGGGGCTGTCGGCCGTGCTCCCCAGTGCTGAGCTAAGAGAAGCTGTGCCAGCACAGGGGCATTGCCCGGGCGCCTGCCTGACCCACACTCGCCTTCAGTGCTGTGCCCAGGGGCAGCAGGGCAGCCATGGCATTGCCAGCAGTACCGTGGGGCACTCAGGGGCTTTGCAGGCACAGGCAGGAACAGACTCCTGGCCCAGCTGGGGTCTCACAAGCACCCCAGAGTGGTCCTTGCACATTTCTGGGCACCCCAGCGGCCTTTTGGTGCTCCCCAGCCACCTCCCTGTGCCTTTCTGTTCTCCCATGTTGGCCTTTCTGTGCCTTTCGTAGCCCCACAGAGCCCTTCTGTGCCTTTCAGTCCCATCCCCTCCCCAAGGACTTCTTGGTTTTGGACTTTTGGGATCTTTTGGTACACTCTGAGGCCTCCATGCTGAGGCAGCCTTGGCATGCTTGCCAACGCATCACTTTTGACCTTTCTGTGCCTTTCATGGCATCCCAGGCCCCTCCTTGTGTCTTTTGGGGTGACCCTGGGGGCTCTGCGTACCTCTCGGGCCTTCCCAGTGGCCTCTGTGTGCCTTTCGGGATGCTCCAGGATCCTCCTTGCACCTCTCGGTGCACCCAGTGTATTAGGAGCCTTGTGACAGACACTGTATTTGAGGAGTTAGTGATCTTGAACAGGCCACACCAGCTCTACTGGGCCCCATCCTTTGGGCTGGAGAAGCCCCTCTGTTGTTAAGGTCATCTGTAACGTACGACGTCTTTGGGAAAGGTGAGCTGCGTGTGGATGAAGGGGTGAAACCTGTTGATCCTGACCATTGAGACCGCTGCACTTTCAGCAGATAGTGAGCCACATCACAGTCAACCTGGGCAGGCACAGGCCTGTGACGTAAGATTTACTCGCTATCTATGATTTACTTGAGACGTTAAGGTTTACTTGCTATCTATATTCTTCTTCTACCTTATTAAAGCTTTTCTCTTCTTAAGCTGTTTGTTGTCGGGCCTTTCTTGCTGAGATCCAGCAAGAGCCCTGCACTGCCTCTCTCTCAGCCTCACCCCACCACACAACCCCTTGTGGCCCTCAGAGCTCCTTTCTGGGGCACCCCAACCTCCTCCGTGTGCCTTACAGCACACCCCTGTGTCCCCAGGGAGCCAGCAAGCTGCTTGGCCCCTGGAGCACACGGAGTGCTGCTCTGCAGCCCCTTGGTTGAACACATAGGTACTCAGTGACAGCACAGCGCTGGGGATGGGAGATGCCTGAGCAGGGCAGCTGTCCTGCAGGCAGCCAGGGGTGACAGTGGCTATCAGGCTTGTGCAGATGTGGGGCCCCAGTGGGCAGAGCACCCTGGAATGGGGTTTGCTGCTCTGGCTGTGCTCAAACAGAGCAACAGCCCAAAAGGCAGGTGCCACCTCCTGCAGGTTCTGTGCAGCCAGTAGCCCACGGCTCACAGGTTAGATCTGGACAGGGGCTTTTCCTCTGGAGGCTTCAGGTTGAGGATGGTCTGTATTGCCAGGGCAGAGACCAAGGGATGGTGGTCATTCTCCAAGGGCTGAAGGGCTGAGATAGAAAGAAAGAGAGTGGAGATCAAAGCCCTGTGTCTGCAGAGAACCCAGGCACCATCTCCAGACAGCGCCAGCCCACCCCACGCTATGAGGAAGCTGGGGCACCACGGGGCCAGCTAGAAGTTGCTGGTCTGGGCTGCCCCCAGTGCCTCGACTGATTCCTCCTCTCCCCTCTGCACAGGGGTGCAGAGCCCGCCTTGCCTGGGGCAGGGCACGCTGCCCTCACTAACCCACACAGACAGTCTGCAGCTTCTCGCTCTGAAGCCTCGTGTGCTGCGCAGTGAGCCCTAGGCACACGCAGCCCGTCACCCCCGCACTCGCCAGCAGCACAGCCCTGCCAGGCCATGACAGCCTGACCATCCGCCTGCCTCCCTGTGGGCAGGGCTGACCCTGGGGCGGCACAGGACAGCAGCCAAGGGGAGTGCATGGGGCCAGAGGAGGCTCCCGTCAGCTCACCTGTGTGGGCAGGGATGGGAGAGGGAGATGCGGTGCCCAGGCCAGCGCCGGGCAGTTGGGACTCCCCTGGGACAAGAGGGGACCACAGGTTGTGGCTCACCGATGCACCTCACAGCAACCTCTGGCAAGGAGGCCTGAGGGTCCTCCAGGTAGGGTAGGCTCTAGCACGGGTACCTGTACCATGCCAGCTAGAGACAGCACTGGGATGCAGGGCTGATGCAGACCTTTGCCAGGCATCCAGGCTTGTTCCTCCTCCTGGGGACACCATCCCCTTCCTACCCACACCAGGACAGTGGAAGGCAGAGTGTGTCCAGGGGGTGGTGATGAGAGCCCCCATCCTGCTTCCGTGCCCAGCAGGAGCAAGCGTCTTGTCAGCCTCAAAGAGTCAGCAAGGGGGCTGTGCTGATCTTCCGTGTCTGTGAGGTTTTGGCCAGGTGCCTGAGCTGTTCCCACTGCAGAGGCTGTGCAACTTTAAGGAGGATTTCTTGAGAGGCCCACAGAGCTGTAGAGATGCCTCCACAGCCCAGGGCAGGGCACTCTTCACCTTCATCATGGCCACTCTTAGACCTTTTCCAGCTCTTTTGGGGAAGGTGGTGCCCAGGATCGAGCCTACCCCAGGCTGAAGGACATGATGGGCCTGGGACAGACAGGGGGGCAGCTGTGTGCTGTCCTTGGGGACAAGTAGGTCAGGTCTGACAGTGACACACACTCAAAGGGTGCATCTCTCAGCAGCCCGTGGCCCTAGTGCTGAGGCCCACTTGTGGAGTGTCAGCATCCGGTGTCATTGTCCTCCCTGAATCACTGGTGGGGTCAAACTTTGTTGCTCATGTGGAAGAAGGGCAGCTGAGGGCTCCTTTCCGCTTTCTTCCTCATCCTCCATTTGCCACTTCCCATCGCAGTCTCTATCATGTCTTTGAAGAGGAGGATGGAGACCACTTGCACCCGGTGGTGACAGCCTCTGCTGGGCACCATATGCCTCTCCCTCTGGAGGGGACACGCTCTCCTTGGGGCTCCATCAGGTTCTCCCTGATGGTCAAGGGAAAGGGGTGCGTTTTTGATGGGCTCAGGCTGGCTCCTGGTTCTTTGCTTGTCTCTGCCTCAGTGGAGCAGCTGGGAGCCTGTGAGGTAACGGTGGGGCAAAAGGCATCCTGGCACTTCCCAGGGGTACGAACTTGCCTGCAAGGGGGCACAGGGGGAAGGGACACACAGCTCCCGAAGCAATGCGGGGCAGCCGTGGACATACCACATCATCCGAGAGGGGCAGGAGAGTCTGTCAGCTGCCCCAGAGGTGACGCTGACATCCTGCCCCCCCACCAGGGAACTAGGTATCTTGCCCTGCCACCCAAGGGGACCCAGGCGTCCTGTCCCCCATGGGACACGTGGCCGAGGCCAGAACGCATGGTGCAAGGCAACATGGGCAGGGGGCACCCAAGGGGACGTGCGCAGCCAGTCACGTGGTTTGTTAATGACTACCTAATGACCTTGGGGGGCCGCAAGGGGGAGTGGGGCCTCCTGGACGCCTAGCTCCCCCCACACATCTGCTGGACCTTGCTCTTTGCCCTGCCCCTCCTCCTGGATCCTTGCCCATTGGGCCCCGCTGGGGCCCGTATAAAAGAGGCATGGAGGAGTGGGAGGGATCCCAGAGACCCCGAGGCCATAAGGGAAACTGAGGCACACACACAGGTGCGGGTGAGGGATGCGTAGGGGACCAGCGTGTCTGCGGGAGGGGACTGTGAGGAACCAAGCATCCAGTGGGGGAGGGGGGATGTGTAGGGGTTCCAGGTGTCGGGGCAAGGGGTGGATCTATAGGGGACCCAGGAGTCCAGGGGGGGTGTTCTAGAGGTGACCCAGGCTTCTGGGGAGTGCAGAACTGTAGGGGACCCAGGCATCCAGGTGGGATCCACAGATGGCCCAGGTGTCCAGGGAGGGGTCCCCATTCATTTAGAGGGGATTTGTAAGGGGCCCAGGTGTCTGGGAGGGGAAATTTGTAGAAGAATCGAGCATCCAGGGTGGGGTTTCCAGCTGGGGGCCCAGAAGTCCGGATGGCCCTGACCCCACTTTCCACAGGTGCCCATGGCAGGCTGGGCCCTATGCATGGCCCTGCTGCTGGCAGCGCTGGCAGGGGCGGTGGGCGAGAGCCGCTATGAGAAGTTCCTGCGGCAGCATGTGGACCACCCCCAGACATCCGTGCTCGCGGCGCATCGCTACTGCGAGACCATGCTGGCACGCCGGCGGGTGACGGCCCCGGGGCGGCCCTGCAAGCCCTCCAACACCTTTGTGCACGCACCGGCTGAGGAGCTGGTGGCTGCCTGCACCCAGACGCCTGACGCAGCGGGGCTCCACAGCACCCCAACGTCCATGGGCCTCACAGCCTGCCGCCTGCGGGGCGGGAACACCAAGCCCCCTTGCGCCTACCGGGCCCGGCAGCTCCAGCACCACGTGCGTGTCGCCTGCCTTGACGGGCTGCCTGTGCACCTTGCTGGCACCCACGCGCCCCCCCAGTGAGGCTTGACATGGGGGGGCTGTAGGTGGGGACGTGGATTCTCCCTCCCGCTGGGGGCTCCGTTAGGGCCCGCAATAAAGGAGGTGCCACAGGCCTGGGCTCCGGCATCAGCTTCTGGGTGGACCCTGCGATCCTACCCCTCTCTGGGTGCCCCTGAGCCCCCTTGGGTGCCCCCAACCCTGTCCAAGGTGGACCTGGTCCCCCATGTGCCTCATAAACCCCTGGGTTTTCCCAGCCTCCTGGGTGTCCCATAGCCCCCTAGGATGCCTCTGACCTCTCCTGTGCCCCATAGACTCCCCTTTCCTGGGTGTTCTACAACTCCCCTGGGTGCCCCATAACCCCCCCAGGGTCCCCCTGATCCCCTGGATGTGCACCCAACTCTCTCCCCCGGTATCCTGACCCTTTAGGTGTCACATTGCTTTCCTGGATGCCCCGTACCTCCTGCAGGGTCTCCCAGCTTCCCACATGCCTCATAACTCCCTGGGTACCCCCAGCTTCCCCCATGCCTGCCCCATAAACCCTCATGTGCCCCACAGTCCCCTCTCCACATGCCTCTGACCCCATCTGGGGCCTCTCTGGGCCTGAGGCTGCTCTTGGGCCCCCTTGGCACCCCCACGGAGCCGAGCACTGGCTGGGGCCACACATAGCCCTGAACCACCACCCCACACACACTGAACACACACAAAACCATGACACGCACATACGCAAACGCACACAAAACATGCACTGTGTACACAACACACAACCACACACCACACTCACAACACAAAACACACACCAACACGCACACACCCACTCCTACACACAACACGCATACACAGCACAAACACACACAGCACATACACAATACACAAGCACATACACACAACACACACACTACATGCACACGCATACACAAACAAGTATTTTCTTGGGTTTGGATGGGATTTCATGTGTTTTAGCTTGTGTTCATCACCTCTTGTCCTGTCACTGAGCGCCACTAAGAAGAGCGTGGCTCCCTTGTCTTCATTCCTCCCCATCAGTACTTACCAGTACACTGATAAGGTCCCCCTGCCTGAGCCTTCTCTTCTCCGGGCTGAACAGTCCCAGCTCTCTCAGCCTTTCCTCTTATCAGAGGTGCTCCAGTCCCTTCATCATCATCAGCCCTTTGCTGGGCTCTCTCCAGTATGTTCATGTCTCTCTTGTACTGGAGAGTCCATCACTGGATCCAGAATTCCAGGTGTGTCTCAGTAGTGCCGAGCAGAGGAACAGGATCACCTCCCTCCACCTGCTGGCAACACTCTGCCGAATGCAGCCCCACAGGCTGGGGGTCCTCTTTGCTCTGGTCCTATTGCCGAGGGAGCCCTGAGGACTCCGATGGAAGTGCTGACATCCAGGTGCTGTGCTGCTGCAAAAAGGCAGCCCAAATGCACTCAGAAATTGTAGCTGAGGAGGAAAAGAAGCACAGCAAATGGTCTTCCTGATCCTTTTCAATTGCTCCCTGTCCAAGATGTCTCTTCCTCATGTGCCTTGAGTAACTCAGGTGCTCCTTTTCTGGAATTCAAGGGAAAGGCACTTGGAGGGCCCTCCGTGGACTGGTGGGCTCCAACTCTCAGCCCTGCCCCAGTGAGGAGAGCTCTACTCCCTGCACACTGGAGAGGAATTGGGGTATTTCAAGGGCATTTGGGGCTGTATTGGGTTTCCGTGGCAAGGTTTTGGTAGCGGGGGGGGGGTGGGGGGTGGGGGGGGCTACAGGGGTGGCTTCTGTGAGAAGCTGCTAGAAGCTTCCCCTATGTCCGATAAAGTTAATGCCAGCGGGTTCCAAGACGGACCCACCACTAGCCAAGGCCGAGCCAATCAGCAACAGTGGTAGCGCCTCTGGGATAACATATTTAAGAAAGGGAAAAGAAGTTACAGGGGAGTTGCAGTCGCAGCCAGAGAGAGAGGAGTGAGAAGATGTGAGAGAAACAACTCTGCAGACACCAAGGTCAGGGAAGAAGGAGGGGGAGGAGGTGCTCCAAGTGCCAGAGCAGAGATTCCCCTGCAGCCCGTGGTGAAGACCATGGTGAGGCAGGCTGTCCCCCTGCAGCCCATGGAGGTCCACGGTGGAGTAGATAGCCACCTGCAGCCCGTGGAAGACCCCATGCCGGAGCAGGTGGATGCCCGAAGGACGCTGTGACCCCATGGGAAGCCCGCGCTGGAGCAGGCTCCTGGCAGGACCCGTGGCCCCATGGAGAGAGGAGCCCACGCTGGAGCAGGTTTGCTGGCAGGACTTGTGACCCCGTGGGGGACCCACGCTGGAGCAGTCTGTTCCTGAAGGACTGCACCCTGTGGATGGGACCCATGCTGGAGCAGTTCGTGAAGAACTGTAGCCCATGGGAAGGACTCACGTTGGAGAAGTTCATGAAGGACTGTCTCCCGTGGAAGGGACCCCACGCTGGAGCAGGGGAAGAGCATGAGGAGTCCTCCCCCTGAGGAGGAAGGAGCGGCAGAAACAACGTGTGATGAACTGACCCAAACCCCCATTCTCCGTCCCCCTGTGCCTTTGGAGGGGAGGAGGTAGAGAAAATCAGGAGTAAAGTTAAGCCTGAGAAGAAGGGAGGGGTGGGGGGAAGGTGTTTTAAGATTTGGTTTTATTTCTCATTATCCTGCTCTGATTTGACTGGTAATAAATTAAACTAATTTTTCCCCAAGTTGAGTCTGTTTTGCCCGTGACGGTAATTGGTGAGTGATCTCCGTGTCCTTATCTCGACCCACGAGCGTTTCGTTTCATTTTCTCTCCCCTGTCCAGTTGAGGAGGGGGAGTGATAGAGCAGCTTTGGTGGGCACCTGGCATCTAGCCAGGGTCAACCTGCCACAGGGGCATTCCTGGCCTGGCAACTTGCAGCAGATTTACTTCTCCACCCTGCTCCCTCCTGGCCATGGAAGGAGCTGGGTGGGCTGACCCTCTCAGGAGGGAATACCTGGGGTCTCTGCAAGTACAAGGATTTGATCTCTGCTCTGTTTCTTTCTACCTTGGTTCTTCAAGGCTTGGAGGAGGACTCCAGCCTCTCCATCTGTTCTCTGGCAGCTCAGATCATCCTGACACTGACAGAGAAAAATATCACTGCTGTGATTTACCCTACGAACCTCGCACTACAGGCTCTGAAGAGCATGGGAGAGGTGGCACCCATCTTGGGCAGCAGTCCCAGAGCAGCAATGCCAGTTCTGGGATGCCCTGCACTCAGGAGCTACTTGAGTGTGCTGGAAAGTCTGGGTTGTTCCTGGCATTTCCCCTTTGCCTGCAGGGTAGCTCCACCCCTCCAGCACATCCCATTCCATTATTGCGCTGTTGGTTCACCCCTCTGCTGTGTTTTTCCCTAAGAAGCAACTCTGCTTCTTCAGCATATGTTACTGTCTGTTCCTTCTGAAGGCTAAAGGGAAAAAACCTCAGCCATGAAGGAGTCAGGATCATCCTGAGGGTGTTAGGACATCCACTCTTTCTGGCAGCCAGTGGCAATGCAAATCATACCCAGGTACTTTATCTCTGAGGCAAAGCACCAGCTGATCTGCTGGCTTCGTAACAGGATCAGAAAAGCTGTAGCTGCTCCTGCCATCTCCAAAAGGAGGTGCCAGGACAAGCACTGGCTCTCTGCAGGGCTTGCATATCATGTGAAAGGGGATGGAAGGGGAGCAGCATGCAGCCCTAGACCTTTTTTACCCCATCACTGGCTACTGTGCGTGGTCCTCGGAGCTGCATATATCCTGTCTCGGGAGCTCTGTGGTGAGGTTGAGGGGAACCAGCCCAGGAGATGGTCTCCAGTGATGTCAGTCCCTGTTCTAAATGTCCCAAAACCTTAGGAGGTACAAGAGGATCCGTCTCCATCTGGCCTTGGTCTCAACACCAAAAGAGAAAAAGGAGTTCCTCATAGCATTCTGCCTAGAAAATAAATCACCTCTTTTGCCACTGCTGGCACAGGGAAGGGCACAGGGCTGGCCCCTCACCCGCACTAAGTTCAGCTGATGTGGCTGAGCTCAAGAGTTGCAAGGCCGTATTGCAGGCAAAAAAGTGACTTGCAGATATTTCACTTAATTTATTGCCAATTAACATACACTTTTAATTACTGATTTGGGTATTGAGAAGCACAGAAGATATAAAAAATTACATGAGAACTTATGGAAATGCCTTTCCTCCCCTGTCCCCAGGCACAACTTCAGATCTCCATGAGTGGGATCACGGCTGTGATAAGAGACTTCCACACTGTCCTTAAACTACTGGGACGTGGCCCTTTATCCAGGGAGACAAAAAGGCCTTTGCCACAAGCAGCAGTGGGCCATTTACAGGCAGTGGTCAGCAAATCTGTGATGGCAACAAGTTGCAAAAAGCCAGCATGGGACTCGTGCCTGAAAATAAAGGAAGGATTTTTGCATTTTTGTGTTTTAATAAACCATTGCATTTATTTCTTAATTCCTTTCTCATTTCGGTACTTTCATGTCCTGCCTATCACAGCCAAATGTAAAGTCCCAAGGTTTGTGGTTGATTCTGCCTTATAACACCACAGGGAGACAGAAACTATCATCTCTGTTTTGTGGATGGGAGTTAAGTGACTTTCCTAAAGTCACAGAGAAAGCCTAAGAGAGGAGCGCAGTTCAGGCCTCCTGAATCCTATTTAATGGCCTCCCTTCCCATTTACATGCATTTTTCTGGAGAAAAGACAAACCGTGTCAGTCTGACTTTTTCTTTAAAATAACTTTTTTCGCTTTCAATGTACATCTTTCACTTTGCAGTTTGTCCTGCAGCAGATCAGTATAGGCTGCATTACAATAGGCAACCAAAACTGTTCCCAAAACAGCACTATATTCCACCAAGAAAGCAACTATAAACTTTCTGGATACTAGCCCAAAACGAGTGTCAGAGTCATATCTGCTTGAATTTCATGCTGAGAGTTTGCTCTGACAGTGGCCAGCCTGCTCTTCTCACCTGCTGTATTACCAAACAACTAATTCCTTAGCCAGGAACCAGGCTGTTGCTTGTTTAGTACATGCCAATGAAGCAAATAATGCTCTCTCACATGCTTCACTACGGCTCACATGCTTGCTCTAAGATCACACTTCCACCGCCCAGCATCTGATGGTGTAAAATGAGAGGCATGAGCACTGTGTTCACATTTCCAATGCTACTGTGGAAATTCATTTCTGCTTCTTGACAAGCCACGGCATTTTTGCAGAACCATAGCAGGGAATTGCTTAAGCAGGCACTGCAAAGGCCTTCAAAAATATTTGCTCAGCAAAGTCAATACTGGGCTCTATGGATTTGGCAGAATGAGTCCCATGAAACCAGGCTGTTGCTGCATGCCATGCATGCCAAAATTGACATGGAAAAAGCTGCTCTCCAGTGCTATTGCTTGCTCTTAAAATATACCTTGCACAAATACAGCAAAATACAGCCAGTTTCTCTGCAGCATTTGCTCTAATAATTTTTTCCATGGGGTTTTGTTCCCTCGCCTTCTTATAACCAAATAACTCATCCAAACAATGTGGTAAGCTTTCCAACATCATGATAGCTTGAAAAGCTCAGTGAAGAGTAGAAGCATTCATAAAAGTCAGACTTGATATATTTTTAAAATCAAAAGTTCTTTTTTTAATGAGCACAGTTCTTTCTGTAACTTTAGGCACCAATTTTGCTCTTTTTATTGAAAAACAGACTAATCTAAATATTTTGAAGCATTAATCAAAGGAAGGGGAAAACCTTACTTCTTCTACCCCTCCAATATGTTATTTTTTTTCTTCCAGAAGGAAATTCCAGGGTATTCCTCTTTGTATTCACACTGTTCATATGCCTAAAATAAAGCAGATATCAACTGAATTTTTAAAAAAGTCCATGAGCTTTCCATTTGAATTTGTCTGGTTTTTCTTAGCTGTATCTCACAACGAAGAGCCAAGTCCTGTAGACTGAGTTTCTTGGGCTTTTTTGTCTGTTTAGCATGAAATACTGCTGGTGGCATTGTGAGAGCAATAGCAACTGGCTTCACTAGAGATGACTCTTCAAATCACCTTTCAAGTCTGGCCCAAAAGAGGACCTTTTGCTTTCTCATATGGCACATTTTTGAATGAATGCGCAGTTTAAACAGTTCAACTGCAATGACTAATTTCTACCATCACAAGTATCTCCGTGAGTCCATTCATTTTTTTTTTAGTTCTTTATTTACTTGAAGAAAAGTTGTTTGGAGAGAACAGTGCTATTCCTTTATCTCTGGTAAATGAAAAGGCCCTGTAGCTTGGTCTGAGTGGTGGGGCTGAGGGGCTTACCCTCCCTCATCACTGAGAAGTGGCAGAGCCCATCCTCTCTTTTCCGTGACCAGGGGTTTAAATACTGGGATGTCCCCACCACTACCCCATAACAAGTGAGCCGCAAAAACCCCACAGCTTTCTGTGAAGGACTGAGCTGAGAGGAAGCAAAGAGAAAGGACCAAGCCTCTGGGAGTACCTAGGGATTTTGCTCTGAGGTGCATCCCAGCATGGCACATGTGGCAGCTCAAAGAGGCTCTTATCTCGGCAGCTCGCTCTTGCTGTCTTCGAAGTATGTGGTAATGGCCCAGGCGTCTGGCAGAGCAAATAACCAGCCCCAGCTTTTTCCACCTACACACAAACCTTGGGACAGAGGTGCTTGAAGGAGTCAGCACTGACGAATGCAAAAAACATACCCCTCTTCCTGCAGATACCTCTGTTTCCTTGGCTCTGCTCTGTTTTTTTGAGGTTCTGCCACATATAAAGAGGAGCCAGAGCAGCCCTTGGCTCAGTCCTTTCTCCAGGCATCAGAGGCAGTTGAAGAAACAAGGTGCTCGATGCGCTGGACAGACCTGCTTGTCCTTCTCCCTGCAGCCCCGTACCGACTGGCGGCTTTCCCCTTTGCTGCTCTCTTCCACCACCTCTGTGCTTCGGGGCACCTCTCTCTGACTGCCCGGTACGTGGTCGTCACCCCTGCTGCTGCGCCGAGGGCAAGTCATGCCTGTGGATGCTTTCTGGGGGCTCTCCTGGCCAGAGGTGCAGCGGGACACGTGGTAGTAAGTCCCCGCTGACTCGGGTAGGGACGTTTGTATGGCTTGGATGTGAGCTGTCCCCAGTCCCTCCTCTCTGCAGTGGGGCCAGATCAAGGTTGTTAAGAACAAAACAGCCAGGCCAGACACTCCAGTGTTGTGAGGGATGGGTTTAGGGGTGTACCAGGATGAGCACATGGGCAAGGGGAGCAGGGCAGGGAATGGGGACTGTCTCTGGTGTGACTGGGATGGGGGCCAGGCAGGGCCAGCAGTATCTGCCCCAGTCCCCCCACCATTCCTGCTTGCAGCCACGATGGTCCTGGTGATCCCTCAGCCCCATGAGAGGCCAAGAGGGAGACTACAGGGGGACTGTGGAGGCTGCAGGACCCAGACTAAGCCCTGCTATCAACACCCTGGCAGGAGTTTCAAGCCCCATTTTCCCCAAAGGGCAGCCAAAGGGCATCTGGTCTCTTCTAGGTACATATTCCTCCTTGCCGGAGGATGTCTCCTTGCCAGCACAGCCATGGGCAGCTATGCTGTGTTGCTCCTCATCCCTGCCACTGGCTCTGTGCTCATCCTCCTCTTCGTCAGCCCAGCTCATGCCCACACCTGGGTCTTCGCTCTCCAGATGTCCTGGCAGACACTCTGCCACCTGGGTCTGAACAGGCAGGAGCTGGACCCACAGGATGCCAGGTAACCCCTTGGCTCTGCCTCCTTCCCACTCCTACCCTCCACAGGCTGGAGGCCCTCCCGGTCATTTTGTGAGGGCGGAGGGCCCCCCGGGCCACACTGGCTCGCTGTTCCACAGCCGTCAGTCTCCCCTCTGGCTCCGGCTGCATCCCCCTGCGTGGGCAACTCTGCGGGCATGGCAGCACTCTGGGGAACATGGGACAGCACATCCCCCGTGTGCAGCCTTGCACCCGTGCCTCTAACGCTCTGTTGAAGGGACTCTCAGCAGCTCTCGGGTGCCCTCTTCTTCCAGGCCAGCCGTTGCCCTCTCTGCCATCATGCTGCTCACCCAGAAGGCTACGTCTCTGGCCCTGGACATCCACGAAGGGCTCATGCCGCTCCAGCTGGGCCAGGGGCTTTTGCAGCGCGCGCTGCCCTTCTGCAGCTATCTGCTCTTTTTCCCAGCCCTCCTTGGAGGTCCTCTGTGCTCCTTCAGCACGTTTCAGGCCCGGGCCGAGTCCTGCGGTGCTCTCCCCCGCCCGCTGAGGGCTGCCGGCCAGCGGTGCCTCTCTGCGGTGGCCCTGCAGGGGCTGCGCACGGGGCTGGCAGGAGGGCTGGCCGGCAGGCAGGGCTGCGCCGGCCTGGGCTGCCTGCCCCCCGTCTGGGCGCGGGCTCTGCTCCTCAGGCTGGCCTACTATTTGCACTGGGTGCTGGATGAGGCCCTCCTCGAGGTGGCGGGCTTTGGGCCGGAGGTGGGCCAGGGAGACCTTTCCGTCCGCGACCTCTGGACACTGGAGACCACCCACCGCCTGGCCGTCTTCGCCCGAACCTGGAACAAGAGCACGTCCCGCTGGTTGAGGAGACTTGTCTTCCAGCGCTGCCCGGCCCAGCCACTCCTAGCCACCTTTGCCTTCTCTGCCTGGTGGCACGGCCTCCGGCCCGGGCAGGTCTTTGGTTTCCTGTGCTGGGCTATCATGGTGGAGGCCGACTACCGCATCCATCCCTTCCTCAGCGCCTGGGCCACCTCCCAGGGCATGAAGCTCCTCTACCGTGGCACAACCTGGGTCTTCACGCAGCTCATCGTCGCCTACATCCTGGTGGCTGTGGAGACCGAGAGCTTCCCCATGCTCTGCCTGCTCTGGACTTCCTGCAACAGCATCCTTCCCCTCTCCTACGGCCTCGCACTGCTGCTGCTGCTTGCCAAGTAGCCAAAGCAGAACTGAGCCTGTCCTGGGCTAACTTGTGCAGCTGGTGGAGCACATCCCTGCACATGTGAGCACAGAGGGTGAGAAGTGCTATTGGCCAAGCAATCTCATATAACAGCATCTCTGGAGAACCAGGTTGGCTTTTACTCCTGCGATACCCCCCAGCTTCGAGGGATGCTCTGAAGCAGGGAGGCGAGGTCACCAGACCACTGGGCAAGAGGGCTTCTAGCAGCACGGCCTGCCCAGTGTTTGTCTTGGGGCTTTGGGTCTTAGCCTGATCTCACATAGGAAGCACACAACCTCCCCACCAAGTTCATCCATGCTACAAATGCACCAGTTGGCAACTGTGTCCAGCTCCTGGGAATCTGTACTCCATGGCGATAGCAGGCACTGGCAGAGAGCTGCCTTGCCACCTTTCTTGTGCACTTGGACCACTTGGAGCCTGGGCACAGGGAAAGGGGCTGGCAGTCTGTCTGGGGGCAGCAGAAGACAAGAAACACCCCTTTTCCTACGCAGCAGTACCACCGAGATGCATGGGTCTGTGGTGCTCCTCCAGCAATTGCTCCTCAGCACTGTCCCTGTGGCATGTGGACCCCAAACTGTGTTTCCAATTAGACGTCTCCTGCAATACCCACCCCCCACCAAGTGGGTGGCATGCTTGGCCCCCAGGGCGCAGGGTCAGCTGTGTCCCCTGCCACACGGGGAAGAGGGATGATCCATCCCCTCCACCATTCTTGCAGAGGATCCGGGGCACGGGGGCAAGAATGCCTGCTAGGAAAAGGAGGGGCTACTGCCCATGGTGTGCTGAGGACAGCACGGGCAAGGGGGAGTAAGCCAGCAAAGTCCTTGGACTTGGCTGTGGCATTCAACCAAGGCTTAGGTGTCGCTTTCCCGACAAAGATACACAGCAGAAACCCTAATGCACTTCTCCAGTTCATGCATTGGCCTAGGACCCAAAAGCCTAGGACTGTTTATGCTGGAGAAGAAGCATGAGCTACCATAGGGGAAGGTATCAGGAAAGCATGGAGCTAAGAGTTTCTGTTTATATGAGAGCAAGAAGCCACCCACCAAATCTCAAAATAATATAGCTGAAAATGCTACAAGACTATTGTTGGCCTCTGGTCTGCTGGGCATGCTGTTGCAGGGTACTAGGACCAACACCAGAACCAGTCTCAAGTGCCCAAACTCAAGGGAAAAAGCATTTTGATCAGGTTAACATCCCATGCCGTGCAGGCCCTGTGCTAATACCTGTATCAGTGTTTGTCACTAAACTGAAACTCAGCATGCAAAATGGATCCAGCCTTGTTTTATGTGGGTTGGTTGGATGCTTGGCTATGTCTTGAGTCCCGCTGAATACCCAGCCCAAGCCTTGCAAGCCACTTGCCCCACATATAATCTCCTCCTTGCCAGCACAGCTTGGATTTGTCATGGCCAGGCCCTGTCTCCTTCAGTGCTGTCCTGCAGAGCTGCCTCCAACTTGTTCCCTATATCCGTGCTTAGAAACTGAGTCATCTCATCATCTTATCTCTGAAAAACATGCTGGGCTCCTTCAGGCAGGTTCTCCAGCTGTTTCATCACTCTGCTGGCCCATGTGAGACCACATGCAGCAAGTCAGGCCAGACTTTCCAGGGTGATGTGTCCAAGACGGTCCACGGGACAGTGGTTCCCAAGCCAGAAGGCTCCTGCCACCTGTGTTGGAGGGAAGTGGAGCCAAGAGTCAGATGCAAGAAAGCCAGCTTATAAAAAAATCTGCGACGGCCGCAGTTGGAGCCATCCCACATTCTTTCAGCAGGCAGGGACGTGCACGGCCTCCTCCCTAAGGGGATCAGGGGAAATTCATTGCAAATGGGTGCCCAGCCAAGGAACCATCCCCTCCCATCAGCAGCAACCATAGCCAAACAGATAAAAAAAAAAAAAAAAAATCCAGGTAAGAAGCCTGGAAAAAAATCACAGAAAGTGTATGAAGTGTCAGAAAATCTGAGGAATTAAAATTCCCCCAAGAGAGCAGGCTGCATCTGGAGGTGAATCAAGGCTGGAGGAAAGCACTCATGAATTTCTCCCCGTTTTGAGCTGGGAGGGGGGTAGCTCAGCTAGTGACATCCTGTCTCAGCTAAGCTGATACTGGGCTCTCTCCATGTGTCCCAAACCTACCCCTTCCCCAAGGGCTGCAGAACTGGTGCCAGGAGCAGGGCAGCTCATCTCTGCTTCGTGTTGGGGTGGAAGAGTAAAAGCAGCCCACAGCCTTTTGGAAAATCAGTTTTTCTGAGCAGCAGCACGGCCTCTCTACCAAGCTGAGTGACTGCTCTATGTCTGGATGGAGTGAGAGGGGCTGGAGGGAGCCAGGCCAGCTTCTCCCTCTTCCATCATGCTGCTCTTGTATCGCATCAGTTTCGCAGTGCACCCAGCCCTATGCATTTCTAATTCAAACACCAGCAGCAATAAGACCCTCCCAGACCACAGGCCAGTGGTCCTGGCCTTTCACATGCCAGCTCATCTCTTGATAAAGGGGTTAAATAAATGCTAGACACAAGGGACAGGTGAATTACCAGGTGAAGGGAGGGAGCTGGAGGGATGGGGAAAGCAAAGCAACCTGGCCCTGACTTTCCCCCAAGGCCTTGGAGGTGAATTGGGGATTTTCCATTTCATTAACTTTACAAGGGGTAATTCCCAGCATGCAGCATCATCCTCATGAACAGACCCATCCTGGGCTCTCTCTCACCCTTTCACAATCAACAGCCTGCATGGCTACACCACTAGACAGGAAAGCCACGCTGTATTAGTATCTAACGAAGGTAATAGGCAGCTGATATTGAATTGCCCACAGTGGAAAATACAGCTGATACACAGAAACAAGCAGTAATTTTTGTTTTTAAAGTGAGAAGCAAAACAGATGCCAAAAACCATGAAAGATGTGAATTTAAAAGCCCCTCTTGGTTCCCCCTTGCAAAGGAACATTATGTGAATTGCTCTTGCTCCCCAGGAGAAGCAGCCACCTGTTCATCCCTGCCGCCCACTCTGGAGAGTGGTGGTGTTCCCAGGCAAAAAGGCTCTGATGCTTTAGGGGGGGTGGGGATCAAAGGACTGTCCCACAGGCGCAGAAATCAACTCAAGTATGTTGAGTTCACTAGAAACATGCACACACGCAGGCAGGAGTTTATTAGTCCACAGACTTACCATACCAAAAAAAAAAAAAAAAAAGAATCCCCCAAAATAGGGGTAGGTTCCCAGTTTTGCCTGCTTGCAAATTAACAGTGCTGAGGGTACTAAACATGTCTCGTGCACTCTGATCCGAGTGCGGGGCAGGAGCTGAACGTGCATTCGCAGCCGAGATTCAAGCCCCTTGCGTATAAAGGGGCTGTGTACCTTTAGCCGCAAGGCAACCGGGAGCCCTCAGCTGCCTCCGAGACACATCCAAGGTCAGAGCAGCTGCAGCAGTTTTAATGTGTGTGAGAGGGAGGCCGGCTCAGCAGACGCTAAGTACTGGCAGCACAGCCAGTCCTCCAGTTCAATGCTCCGCTCCGTGTCCACAGCCCTCTCTGCGAACTTCATCATGAGCAGGGCACGCTTCATGTCCACCCAGTTCTGAAGCACCCGGTGGAGGGCTTCCTCATGGCTGAGGGGCTGCTCGGTGAGGTCTTTCCGGGGCCCCCACAGCAGACACTGCAGCATCCGCTTGGCCTCGGTGATCCGCACACGCTTGATGGGATCCGCTTCCAGTAGCAGGTGGGCCAGCTGCTGGAGCCCCCGGGAGTAGATGGACAGGCTGGGCAGAGCAGGGAGGTCCTCAGGGCTGTACTCCTGCTCCCTGAGGTGCACCTTCTCCTCAAAGGGGTTGGGCTGGTGCAGCAGCTCGTAGATGAGAATACCAGTCTGAAACTCATCAAACTTCTTGTACTGAGAAGCCGACACAATCTCCGGGGCCAGCCGGGCCTGACTCTTCTTCAGTTTGGAGTCTCCAGTTCCTGGCTTCTGTTTGGCTTTCAAAAAATTGCTGATGATGAGGCGGGGTAAGTGTTTATCATCTTTGGCTTTCACACAGCTCATGGGGGGCTTGCAGGGGACAAGCAGGAGGTTCTCCAGGCACAGGTCACGATGGATGATGCCGTGCTCTTTGAGATGCTCCAGGCCATTGCAGAGCTGGAGGAGCAAGAAGCAAACGCGACGTTCGTACAGCTCGGGCTTGGCTTGGTGCAACATCACTGAGTCCCTCACGAAGTCAGCAGTGGTCTGGCTTGGCACCTCCCGGGTAATGACCACCACACAGTCGTGCTCACTGGCAGTGCGGGAGGGATGGAGGCCATCCCCAGGCATGCTTTTCCCCACGTCTGAGGCCAGCAGCATGCTGGAGGGGACAGAGGCCACAAAATGCCCACAGTCCTGCTGGATGTTGAAGTGGACTGGCACTGCAGGGCTGCAGTACGAAGCAGCCACCTTGGACTCCTGGGTTTTACAAATCTGTGAGGAAAGGCCAAAAGAAAAGTCTCATCAGTCAGTGACAGAGACAGGGCAGAGACCAGAAGTTCAGAGGTGGGTTCCTAAGCTGAGATTTGCAGATGCTAAGGAAGACGTCACTAGAAGAAGGGTGCACATTGGTCCCTTTAGTACTTTAAACTATCTCCTGACTCGGGATCTTTCTTGTCCTGCAACACCCCAACCTTAGCAACCAGACGGCTGGGTCACATTTCTGGGCATGCTTCTTTTGCCAGGCAATGCCCAGTATTTGCAGGAAAGGAGGAAGGTAGTCTTCCCATGAGTAACTTC
Organism: Gymnogyps californianus; assembly: GCF_018139145.2. Lineage (NCBI taxonomy): Eukaryota > Metazoa > Chordata > Aves > Accipitriformes > Cathartidae > Gymnogyps > Gymnogyps californianus. Next base: position 50,414,872 of record NC_059474.1, read on the forward strand.
TAGAGATTTTGTTTCATTGCTGACAGAAGCAACATAGCTTTTACATCATGGATGTCATTGAGATTCCCCCCTGCAACCCAGGAGACATTCTGCAGAGGGAAAAGCAAAGCCTGTGGCAGATGTGCTGCCTCCATCTCTGGAGATGGTTAACACTCGCCTGGATGAGGCCCCACGCGATGTGACGTGGCTGTGAGGGTGGCCCTGTTTGGAGTGAGGGGTGGACAGAGACCTCCAGCATTTTCTTCCCACCTAACCCTTCTCTGGTCCTAAGCCCTGGAGCCACTTTCACATCCTCCTCAACCACTCCGCTTCCTTGACTACTCTCAAACCCCTTATCAATGGCTAAGGGAAATCAGCAACAAGCTGTACTCATCAGCACAGGGGAAAAAACACCAGAGAGAAAGTGGGAGCTAACAACAGGCTTAGAAATAAGTGAGAGTGCAGCAAACTCGAGGGAAAAAAGCATTTTGTAATCTGAATTCTCTTAAACCCGCATGACTTTTATCTTCATTTTGTTCTGTATTTTAGCTTTATGACTGCATTAAAGACTAAACAAACTCAAACCCAGGTTTATTATAGGAGTATCCATTAGCTTATGGGGCCTTCTGGCGTTTCTATTATACACTACTTTTTTTTTCCCCCCCCCCTTTTATTTAGCGATGTATTTATATCTCACCCACAGGAATCAGCAACAGGCTGAAACTCAGCATAAAAGGTTTCAAACCCTGGAGCGTGCCACTGCCAGTCACAGCATGCATGCAAAATCGGACAAGAAATCAATTTTGCCTCTGAGTTAAAATAAATGCAAGAATAGAGAGGAGCTGGAGAAGTGGGCTGCTTTTGTATTCCTCTAGCCAGGGTTTGAATCTAGGCATTTGCAGGTAATTCACTCAGATGAGACGATACGGTGGAGACAGGGCATTTCAAATCCCTATTGTCCTCTCTTTTCTAAACAAAAATACCCTGCCGCGGCTGCACGCTTATTTTGTGGAAAGACAAGCTTTGGAGAGCTAGGCAGACCGCAGATTAACGCAGCGCGATGCAGGAAGATGCAGAAGGTCCCCAAAGGCAGAGGAGGCTTTCCAGCCCTCTGCTGGACAAGCCTGCTTGTTCCTCCCCACATAGGGAAGACGTGTAAGGCTTAGGAAAAGGGGAGGAACTCCTGCGAGAGAGGAGTCTCTGGAAGAATGACTGCAACCAAACGAAGACAGGGAGATCTTCCCTGGCCAGCCATTCTTCATGACTTTGGCTGCACTGGAGGCATCCTCCATGCAGCAAGCTCCAAGTAGGAGCCCAGGGCTGGCTTAGTCACGCCTCTTTAAGCGGAGAAAGAAGCCAAGGTGTGGAGCATATCTTGGCTTAATTCCTCCAAAGCCATTTCTTGTAACCCTGGCTCCTTCTAACTGTTTTATACGTAGCCGTGTCTGCCTGTGCACAGCTCAAACTCTGGCTCCTGCTCCTCAGCAGGCTTCTTGGCTCAGGTCAGATCCTCTGTCCATTTTGAGGCAGAGTCTCATTTTAACTCATGAGTCTAATTTTAACTACAGGTCTGTGATCTCTTTCATGTCAGGAGGTCTGTACCAGAAGCCAGGAGGGGCAGCTAGGAATCAGCCAGTGGTAAAGTTTCACAATTATTCTCTACTTCGGCTACCAAAAGGAAGGTGGCACACAGGAACATTGCAGGAGGTGTATGCATGCACATGTGTAAACACATACACAACTTCACTTTATGCTGGCGCAGAGTACGGCCCTGTTGGAGTGGTTTTGGCTTTGTTAAGGCGCTCTGCAGTGTACCAAGGGCACAGGTAAGCCCACATCACACACAGGGACACAAGTGCAGTCCCATTAAGAGATTGAAATGTGCTGTTTCTGCCTTGGCAAGAATTCATGCACTACAGCCATAGAGCTGAGCCTCTGAACCCCGCCTAACACGGCAGGCAAGAGCAAAGGTGTGTGCGTACCACAGGGAACCGCAGACTGAAAAGGAGCACACCAGTTCACCACACAGTTCTCAGGTTTCAGGAGGAAAGTTGCGACGGATTTAGGTATAACACACAAGAGAAGCTGCAGCTCTGAGTGCTGGACTAGGGGTATTGGTGCAAGATCTCATCTAACTCCATTCTGGTTATTTACAGCCCCCCTGCTGGGTTGACTGTACTTCCTTTAGAATATGAACTTGTTTTAAAGCTATCACTTAACTAAAACATCCCCTTGGGGTTCATAATGGTGGAAACGATTCAGCAGAGATTTTTTTTTTTCTTGCTTAATGCATCTCTGACAGTGCTTTTTTGGGAATTACTTTAGGTTTTGAAAACAACCTGAAGAGTAAGCAGCAATGAGATGCCCCTAGGGTTAAGTCAGAATAGAAATTAAAGGCTCTGTATTCGAGTAGTAGCATGGGTCAAGAACCCAAAATCCATGGGATACCCATGGAACGGGTTGGATAAGCTTACTTATCCGGGTTTCAAAGAGCTGAACTATTGTGCCTCAAGTTTCCATTTCAAACATAGATTCTGTAGAGTTACAGGAAAATATTTCAGACCTGACCTTACACAGCATGTCTGGGTCAGCCTCGCATTGTTTAATCGAAATCTACAATACCTTAACGCCTGTAGTTTCAAGATCATATGAGCATTCACATGGTTTCTGGGTCAGACCTTCCACTTAAAAGGCAGGCAGAGGCAAAAATGCTGTCTTTTGAACAGCCTTTCATCAGCTTGTGTCATCAGAGGCGAATGCCTCTGGGTTTACAACATAGTATTTGCACAAAGATGTTTTTAGAGAGAAACTGCTTGGGTTTCAGACCTTACTAGTCTGCAGCAATAAGCATCTGACTGGCATTTGTTGCAATGAAAACTACTTCTCCAAATTAACCTTTGCAAGCGGTAGGGGAAAGTGGCAATTTTGGAAGGGGTTTTGCTTGCCAAACTTCACCTGTGAGAAAGACAACAGAGAAAACAGGCCTTTGTGTGCTGATGGTGCTTCTCAAAGGCATACCACTCAGTCTGCTTCCCACTCTTTCATTCAAATCCATACACCAGAAAGGGGGAAAAAGAAGCTCGAAGGTTCAGTCCCAGCTCAGCTACAGACCCTCACGCAGCCTTGTGCCCTGCAGCTCTTTGCCTCATCCTCCCAACTGGAAGATGGACATAAGCCTGGATACCTCCTGGGTGTGGGCTTACCTTCACAGCATAGGTGGTAGAAGGGTCCTTGGAGCAGGTGGCACAGTAATATATTGCATCCCCCGAATCGCAACAGGGCTTGTTGCACGCCAGCTTGAAGAGCGACCAGTTGTTCTCGCTGAAGTGCAGCTCGTTCTTCTGCTCCCACATGAAGCAGTCCTCACATTTGGCAACCAGGCGGCGCAAGGACTCGGCATAGAGGGCCCCCAGCTTGGTGTACACCCCCTCCTTGCTGTCGATGTTGCTCAGGAGGTTGTGGAGCTGGAGGCTGGAGCCTGATGACACCTGGCTGGACACACTGAGCTGCGAGGAGGAAAGGGACTGGGACTGGAGGTTTCTGCTGGGGACGCAAGCCCCTGTGCTCTTACCAGTGGCTGAGCCCCAGTAGCCGTTTCCTTTGGAGCCTTTCTCCAGGGACTCGGAGGAGGAGAAGGCGCCGGGGCGGCCCCCCAGGCTGGCCGGGTGGACGAAGGGAGGCTCCTCTCGGAGGCAGACATTGCTCTCAGAGTGGCTGACATTCAGCCTGGGGCTGGCAGCACCAGCTGCTCTGCCTGAAGACGCCTGTCCCCCAAAAAAGCCGTCTGGGGAGGACACCGTTCTGCTCACTGTCTTCTTCTGGGGCAGAGGGGGCGGGCAGCTGGGGGCAGAGGAGGGACCATCCTCGCCGGAGGCGGGAAGGAAAGGGACAGGGGGAAACACTTGGCTCTCAGCTGGAGGGGGCGAGTGGTTCGGCTCAGATGAGTGCCCTAGGAGACAGTGACACACAAGAAGATTCCATGAGTGGCCCTCACAGGCTGGGAGCACAGGTCCCTCTCCATGTCCCTGCCACCCCCACAGGCTACCTCTCCCAGGGCCCTGGGTGCGAACAAAGCAGCAAGCCAGGTTACGTCTGAACCCAGCACACAGTCCTCATCTATTCATGACTGCAAAGCTTCACTGAAGGGGTTAGGGATTTAATCCAGTTTAATACAGCAGGTTTGCAAAGCAGGCTGCAACCAGCCATCTAGAGAAATGCGCCGCCCCCCCCCCCCCCCGCCCCAACCACTCCCCAATGAACTGCATACACAGTAGTAGAAAGCTAGTAGAGGGTAAATATTTAAGCTGTGATGTCATCCACAGGAAGGTAAGAACGAAGCACTTTGGATATGAGGACAATCTCTTAAACACAGCCTGTTTCACCTGGGAGCTTCCACCCAGTGCTTCAGCAGCATGGCGTGATAAGGAGAGAGTGAGTCACACTCCACAGGTCTGGCCCTCCGGCTGTACCAGAGCAACCCAAGAAGTATATTGAACCTGTCTCTCTGCCTCACACTGGGTAGGGGTCACTGGGCAAGGCCTGGGATTTTGGCAATTTCCATCCTCCTGAAAAAATCTGGTCTCCCCTGCGCTGCCTGTCCCCCAGCTTATTGCCAGACCTCTTTGCTCAGAGGGCAGCCTGAGCCCACTACATACCACTCAACCCCAAGCAGCTCCACATGCCATCTGCACATGGATTGGGTTGGGATGGCTGGCTCATTTCAGGCAGCTGTAGCAGCTGTTTTCCTAGCCTGGCCAGACTGGAGACAGGCAATACAGTTGCATGTCATGGAAGAAGGGGAAGGGGGGAAAAAAAAAAAAAAAGGAAAAAAAGATGATTTGACATTGAAATAAAGAGCAATAATTTCAGGTCATGGAGACAGAACGAATGAGGAGTGGAGGGGTCTGCAGGGGAAATTAAAAGAAGAGACATAATTATTTCAGAGAATTTTCTATGCCACTTGAATGACAGGCGGGACTCTTGATAAACTTGAGCTCTGCTAACACCTTGCATGCAAGTATAGACCTTGGAAGGTGCATGGTGGGGCTTTGCTCCAAGCAAGCTCAGCAGATAACAGAATCTATTGCTTTCTTTGAACCCAGCTTCCAAAGCTGCAGAAGCCATCCTTCCTCCTCACAAGGCTGCCGGTGAGAGTTCAGCTGCCAGCAGGCACTTCCTCACAGTGGCTTTCTGCTTGCTCCACAGGAACGCCCTGGGGCAGTTTCATGTCAGCCCGCAGCAGGCGCTTGTCTCCATCACAACCCTAGTGACTCACCAGCTCTCACGGGCAACCTCCAAGTGCAGGGGCTCAGATCCCCAAGCTCCCAGCCTGTCCTGGCGTGTCACATGCAGGCTCAAAGCCGTACCAGCTGTGCCAGAACAGCAATCCCTGTTAGCTGCTCGCCACCTGAGACTGCATGAGGTGAGGGCAGGTCCCCTAGTTCTCAGCTACCAGAGTGGATGCCGGCATGATCTGTCCCTGTCCCTCCCCACCTGAGTTTGGTAGCGTGACATCAATTTTCATTTGTCCCCTCCACTGCTGAGGCTGCCTGTACGGCCCTGCTGCAATACACCCCATCCCAAGCAACAGCATTGAGAGACACCCCAGGAACGAGCAGCACTGATTTCGGCTTCTGCAGAAGATGAGCTTCCCATGCAAGGCAGTTTTGGCACCCCATTTCTGACAACATGGTCAGAAACAGCTCTGTAGGAAATGTTGTGAATCAGCACACATCTCTTTTGCCCCAGTTCCTGGGTGTCAAGCTATCTGACTCCTGTTGGGCCCTTGCCCCAGGTGTCTGCCTGCGTTGTACACCCAGTCGCTGAGCAATTGACTGCTCTCCAGTTTCAGCTGCTCTGCAACTGCACAGTTAACTGTGGAGCCCAGGGCTCCACAGAGTTGCATGCCCCAAGCTTTAATGAAAACCCAGATACCTGCATCACACCCTGCCTGGTCCACAGGAAAGATCCTCTCCATTAAAACCCTGTCAAAAGCCACAGGCGGTGATTGTTCAGCATGGCATCTCTTGCCACTTCCAGTCCCAAGGGGCTTTGACAGAGGATACAGCCAAGAGAAATTCTTCAGCACGCAACCCAAGAGCAACTCAACAGAGGCATCTCTGCCAGGACACGCAGCTGAATCCCGGTTTCGAGAGGCAAGATTTACTTGACAGAGTCTTACGGAACAAACGTCAGCACTGGAAGCTTTGGCAACCGGTCCACATGCCTAGCCCACAAATGCCAAACTGCTCTTCCCTTTTTTTTATGTGCTGCTGGGCTCTGCCCCAAACACAGGGTAACAAATGAAACCCTTTCACAACTTTCCTAACAGTGCTCTGCACCTTCAGCGTAGAGTCCTTCTGCATGTCAAGGGCTTAAAAGCTCCCCTCCACTTCATATTTTAACATCTGACAGCATAGCCAATGAATTTGAGCTCACCTCACTCAGTGATTGACTGCATAGCTTCTTGCTTGCATCAGCAAGAAAAACTGCATTTGGGTTATTGATTTAAAAACTCATCTTTCCCGAGATGAGTTGAAACAGTTGCTTCTGTTAGTGGAGGCAGAGAAATCCTCTTGTCCCATATCATTTTTGACAGCAAATTGCTTCTGTGCCCAGCAAGTAAAGATCCAACATATGTGAGTTTTTCTTCCCCCTGTACAATTTCCTGGCGTGGTCTCACTCTCAGACTCCAAGTTAGCAGTGGAAAAATGGAGTTTCCAGAGCTCTGGCTCTTAATTTTATTGCTGCAGATTGTTGCTCTTGGAAAGACAGAACTTCCACTACATGAAGGTTGCTTTTGCAAAGGAAATACTTTCTGAGCTGCTGAACACGTTAGTGCATGTCTAAGTTACGCACTGATGAAAAAAGTGACTTCATAGTAAGTATTTTTTAATCTCAGTTAAACGAGTGCAGGCAGATTTTTTCGCCTTCAAGAAATAACTGGGAACACAATGAGAGAGAGAGACCACCTCTAGCACAAGACTCCTTCTGGTACTCCTCAAATCTATGGAGGACTTTCTATGGCAGGGCTACTTGTGACCTCGTGCAATGCACGAAGCACAAGTAGGGCAAGGACAATTGCTTTCAGATGGAGGTTTTATCCAGACAAGAGGAGAGCTACAGGATGAATGATTTTGGCACTTGCCAAAAGAAAGAGGGAAAAGCCCGTGATGTTGGCCTGACTCTGCCACATTCATCCTAAGTGCATCAAGAGACAGAAGGGTAGGAGGGATGAAGGGTTGCTGGGGGAACTAGATGATCGGACCCTCATGATCCCTGCTCTGAAGATGCTGCCCCAGCAGTGGGCCTCAGGATGGAGGTAATTCCTTCCTCAGGTCTGATGCTGCCTCTCCCACACCCAATGGTCACTTACTGCCATCACTGCCGGTCTGTGTGTCCGAGTCGAGGCTGTCGGTGGAGCCAGCTGTAAAGCTGACATGGACGCTCCTGAAAGGTGGGCTGAGGCTCTCGGCAGAGCTGTTGCTGACCCTCTCCAACTCAGCGTTATTCGGGTTCATTTTCAGAGCATGCCTAGAGAGAGTGAAAGAGAAAAGTCAGGAGACAGATGGCAAAAGATACCCTGCATGCACTTGTGCATGGAGACTCAAGCCGAGAGCAGCCTCAGTGTGGTCCCTGCCCATCCATACGGACACTGTGCAGCCTTTTACCACGCCACAGCACCTCATTCCTGTGCACTTTTCTTTCTCCGGCACTTGGGGATCGCATCCCACTGACACTGAGCAGGTTATAGGCTTGCAGCCCCCATGCCAGCCCCCCATGACAAACCAGCTGTGCTTGAGCACAGAGAGAACCACTGAGCCAACAGCATCCAGCCTCGGTCTGCGCCTCCTTTGCCTAGCACATGCGGGGCCCTGGACCACATCCCATCTTGGCCGCAGTCACTGGGAAGTGGAGACCCACCAGTGTTTGCCTTCAGTAAAGTTCTCAAGGGAAGGGAGTGGCATCACTCCTCCCATTTTACAGAAGGGCAGGTTGAGGCTGGGTGTCAGAACCCAATTCCTTCATGGCAGAGGCGTAAGTGGAAGAAGAGTCCATCCCTAGCAGCTGTTGTCTCCTCAGTGCATCACAGTAACAACTGACACCTTCCGAAAAGAGAAGCGCCTCTGCAGAAAACAAGTGTCTGCCAAACTCAGGACCTACCATGCAGCTTTTAATGTAAGACCTACAGTTTTCCATGCAGCTTCCATCTAAAAAAATTAAATAAATAAACTATAAACTGGGCTTATAACCTGCCAGGTCACAGTTTAAGTGATCATTTGTAGGCAAGCAGGACTTTTTGCTAAGATAAAGAATTTCCCCTGCATTTTCTTCATTTTTTCCTCCTTGGAAAACAACAAACTGTTGAAATCGGGCAGCACATCAGAGCACAAACACTCCTAGCTTTGGCACAGTTCAGGCTCTCTATTGGCCAGCAAATGAAGGTTACCAGTCCACATTTTTTAAGTAAAACTGCCAATCTGCTGATAAAATTCAACACATATTGTTGATTAAGAATGTAAAAAGGTTAGTGGCAGACTTGTAAAAAAGAAAAAGGACTTCCACCAGCTATCTTGCTGGAAGGTATCCGGCGTTTCCTAATCAGACGGCTGAATGGCTGCTGAGAAAGACAAACAATAGACGTGCATGACCATTTTCTTGTGGCACCCTGTTCACGCGCACAGGATCCCTCCTCTTCCAAACTCCCCAAGCACAGCAGATGCCACAAGCGATTTTTAGTTGAAGATTGAGAAACGTTTCGTTCCCCATCCAGACAAAGCACTTACTCTCGTGTCCACACCACCACATGGAGAGCAGAGTGTATGAGAAGCCCGGAAGAAACTTCTGCCAGACTTCCTCATTTGCCTGAGCAGCCTCAGTCTAAAAATACTCAGGGGCTGATGAAAATAAGGCTCTAAAAAACACCTCAGGTATAACTCAGCAGAGACACTGGTCTTGCACCAGTGATGAATTTACCATGGCAAGCCTCTTGGGGATGATTTATAAAACTTCGCAATGCACTACACAAGTCACAGTTAAAAAATTAAAAGAGAGAGTGAGAGAGACACATTGAGGTTTTTAGCTCTGTTACAATTAATGCTGTTGAAAGCAACCAACTGGACTTAAATCCTTTTCTTTTTTTTTATTATAAAGATATATCTTTATCCTATAACTTTCTCAGACATTTAACCTTTAGTAATTTGGAGGGGAAAAACGCATGGGTGCACACTCATGCGGGTGCACTGTCTGACCTGGCAAGAATCAAGGAAGTGTTTGAATCCATAAGAAAAGAAGAAGATTTTGCAAGAGAGCTGCTCTCGATTTGCACAGATGAGAAGTTTTCTAACACATTCCTCCCTCCCCCCTGCTCCCCCCCCCCCCAAGAAAAGTTGGTGCATTTCTGTTTCCTTCCCATCACTTAAACACAAATCCGCCGAGCTGCCTTACCATTCCTGCACTCAGAGAGAGATGGGACTTTGCTCAGCGGGGTCCAAGGTCCACCGCGCGCAGCCACACCTATTCCTCCCAGCAACCTGGGCGCAACGCGGCGTCTGCCAGGACCGTGCTGGCTGCTGCCTTTGCCGAGCTCAACGTCGCGGTGAAGTCATGTACAGAGAGCCCCGTTTCCTCTCCGTACCGCCGTGACTTATGTAAAATGCAGTTCCTGAATAGGCACACCGAAATAGAAATTGTTTGCTGCTTAAACGACATCCTGCTCTTGTTTCAGATGTTACAGCCAGGCCAGCTAATACCGCCTGGAAATATCTCTGCTTTACATCTCCCTCTTTTCCTATGAGCTGCTTGAAGTCCAGGCTGCAGCCTGCACAGATTAAAATACCGCCCACTATACCAAAGAATTACTGAAAACACTTGCTAGGGTCAAACTCTCCCATTTCAGTAAAATTCCAGCCCAAGAGCTGAACAGCTCATCACTGTGACAGCCTGTGGGATCCTGATTTACAGCTAACCCGAACTTCCCCTACTTTGCTAGTGTTCCTTCCACCACGCGTGACTGCAAGGGCACAGGTGGCTATTCTCCGTCTCACCCTTTTCACCAAAGGATATTGGAAATAAAGAGCATCAACCCATCTTAAACCTGAAGAAATCATTGGGATTGCCCCCCCCTCCCCGGCTTGCTAACATCTGTGGGCTCCATTCTGCTTCAGAAAGATGTAGCAGTGGTTAATTTAACTCCATTTCAAAAATCCATGCTCAGCACCTTAAATGTAACCAGCAACTTCAAGAGAAGCACCAGAGCCTCTTTCATGTGCCAATGCATAAAGAACAGGTCACAAGAGTCAGCTCTCCCAATCCAATAACCTAAAAAGACAGGATTTCCAGCTCTCCAAATTATTCTGGTGGCTTTAAATACACTTCAATTACTCAACATCCTCCATGCAACACGCTGGCATATTGAGGCAACCCTTCCCATTCACTATTCCCCAGTTTTCCCATCCTAAACAATGTGATCCAGCTGGCTTTCCACACGATTCCCACAGTCCTGCCTAAAACCAGTCAAGGTTGAAAACAGTGGTCTTATTAAAAAAAAAACCCAAAAACCCCACAACAGTTTGGAGTTCTATAACATTGCAAAGGGACCTGGATCATTTGCCATGCCCCACGTTGCATCTCCGGCCAGGGCATGCTTTGTCTTTCCCGTGATTCATATTCGAGCAGTAGCCGTGTGTTTAATTTCACATTTCTTAACAGATCGGGGTTGCACCTCATGCTGCTGTGGGACTCCAGCATCGCCAACTGCACGCCTTGCCCTTTTCAGAGAGTGGAGACGGGCACCAAAGCATGGCTCCCCTAACCACAGCAGACACACGTGCCTTGGGATATCGCCCCACGGATCCCTCGGACTCCGGGCATGCCTTTGGCTTGAATTTCCTGCCTGAGGTTTGACACGCAGATCTGGTTACCTTCCAAAAGTGCAAGGGGCAGGGAGGTTTGGAGAGGGGCAGAAGGCCACTCAGATGGAAGAGCTGCAAGGCTCCCGCTTGCTCCTTTCCAGCAGCCATCACACGCGCAGCCTATTGGCAGCGGTGGAGGATGCTGGAAGGCATCTCTCCCCCGCGCAGAGACCCGATCACAAGGAGCGCACACTCTGCAGCCCCATCACGGGGGTTTCCCAGCCTTGCTGTGCCGGCAGGAGGGGGTTGCTCCTTCCCAGCACAGATGACAGGACTTGAACAGATAACAGAGATGCTGAGCTTTATAAATCATGCAACAGGGGAAGGAAGCAGAGGAGAGCAGAGAACGCACACAAATCACCACACACCAAACCACGCTCCAGGAGAAGTCTGGTGATAATGTCAACAGGACATCCCCTCGCAAAATAAAATACTGGAACTAATGTACAGCAGAGAGAAAAGCTAGACTGCATTACAGCATCAAACACAACACATGGCTGGACATAATTATTACACAAGAGGAAGCACCGTTCTACCACATGCTTGTCTATCATGAAACGTGAATAATTGTATCTTCCTCCTCCCTCCACTGCTGTTTCTTCCAGCATCTTCCCCTGGATGCACAGGGCAGTTAAAAACCAGCATATAGGAACTTACAATATTTGAGGCTTGGATTTGTACTTATCCTTCTGCTACCAGCTGGCAAATGTGGAGAAACCAAAATCCAGGTGAGGGAAAGAGGACTGTGAAACACTCCTAGCTCTGTCCAGAGGACTACACTGCTCCTCCCTGTACCAAAAAGGTTTTATGTAGCGCAGGTTAAGTTGAAACAAGGGTTTGGAGTCTGGAGATGCAAGGGGAAATTCAGATGGAGTGCAGAATTAAGATGGTAGATGGGTCAAAAATTAAATCACTGCATGCTCCGATGTGGTGAAGCGGACAACAAATCTCTTTTCAATTTCCAACTCTGCGCTTTTTTAAGTGGTAAGATAGGAAACACAGAAAAGTGAACGACTTTCATTTTAAAAGAAACAAACTCTCCTAAAAGATTGGCTGATAAATCACAACCTTTTAAAAACAATCCACTGGCAGAAGCAACATGAGAAATTCCCGATTAGTTTCAGACAAAAAACACAGGGGGAAACCAAAAGTTGTATTTCCTCCCTGTCCTGGAGTGTGATTCTCTCCTGCTTGAGCCATACCCTCCCTTCTTTCTTTCTTTATTTAATTATTAATTATGTATTTAAATAGACTCCATCCAGAGTTTCTTAGTTATTTATTTATTCTTATTTATTACTTTAATAACAATAAATCTGGCTTGTCCTAGACCAAACAGCCAGTCCCTGCTGTCATCCACAGTCACAGAGAAGAGGGTCAAAATCTGGGACTCGTGTGACTTCCAGTTGCATTTGTAATTGCCACAGCAGCTCCATGTAGCCAGTCTGCTTTTGTCATTGGGGTACACCCTGACGCTGAGCTCCAAAGAGAAACAGGTACCTCGGGAATGGTAAGAAAAGGGGAATATTCTGTCTCAGGTGCAGCACTGCTCCATCACACACTGATTCCTGCAACGAACAAACAGCACAGTCCCACCAGCCAGCACCACCTCCCCAGCGAGGAACAAACCTGGCTCTTTTCCTGGTGATCCAATTCCCAACATCATCATTTTTTTGTAACGCTCTTGTTTTCTGTTCCCTCTGGCAACAAGCGGCGGCAGCAGCACCGTAACATGCAATCTTGGCACACCTCAAGCTCATTTGTCCTGGCTGTTTTCAGCGATGGCGGGTGTCAGGATGTGCCGTGCTACACATCTTTGTGACCCCAAGCGAGCTCATTCAGCAAATTTCAGAAGCTATCTACGGCGCTGCCTTTTGAAGGTGGCATTAATTATGATGAAAACAGCTCAAGAGCCAACAGCTCAAGATGAAAAACAGCATCACTGTTTCCTTTCTTTAAGATTCACATGAAATAAATTAACCATCAAGGTTTTTCAGGCTAGAAGGAACCATAAGGATCATTTAGCCTGACCCTCTGCATAAGAGAGACATAAATTTCAGCAAAGATTCATTCCTCGTGCCAAGAAACTGAAGGCCACGCTAGAGCATTTCACACCGAAGAACCTTTAAATCATCATTGCACATACAAGTCCTGGGGAACCTAGTTCCCCTGGTGAGCCCTTTCCTTAGCCAACTACCTTCCCAGCTTTTGGAAGAAGACCAGCCACCATCTTCCCTTTCCAATCTCTTTCCACTTGTAATTAAACTCATTTTCCATTCTGTTTCAGACCAAGCAAAGCTTAAATATCTATAATCTTTCAAAGAAGCAGAAAAAAAGGATTGTGTGAAGAAACAGTCACAAGAGGTCCAGAGTAGCTTTATATAGGACGAAACAGGCACAAATTCATTATTTTCTCTTTTTGCGCCAACTTTTAAAACTCCCTAAAATCACTCCTTCTGCCATCCTAAGAGACAGCTTACTGCAAAACCAGAGTGTCCTCAGTGCCTGGCAGGAATTCACCCTGTAAAAACTTTTTTCCCTCTTAATTGTTAGAGCCAAGATGAACAAAACAAAATCTACAGACTCACTTTTTCTTTCTCTGCTTTGAAACTAGTTTGAACACACAGTTTTCTGTAAAATAAGTAATTAAGTTTAATTAGAAAAGTCAAACAGGCAGGCTTCATTTTCCAGCATGAAATCAAATACCCTGCTGCAGCTTGAGATCTAGAAGAAAAAAGGATGGTTACACACCTTTCCTGCAGCTGAAATGAACCATGATTTGCTAAGCCCCAAGACTGTGCCACAACCAGGTCTACGCTGATTTCTTCTCCATCCATTCTTCAAAGGAGCCTTTGCAGCTGTGCCACCAGAGAACGCCTTGGGCTGAGGCGCTCTGTCTCTGCGAGGGACTACGTAAGCACAACAGAATTATCGGTGGTTCTTCCATTACGGACGAGCACATGCCTGCAGACTGCTCGGGCCTGGGAGAGTATGGATGTGTCTCAGAGTCATCTTTGTGTGCAAGACCTTCTCCCTTCTTCAGGCATTCAGCTGCAGCCCAGGAGGACCAGAGATGTTCCTCCAGCACCAGGTCAGAGTCATGTCATGACCCGAATCTGCAAGCAACAACTGCCCAGGGTAGCACAATCCTGCTGTGGTGATTTTAACCAGTTGTGCACGTAGCCATCCCTCCCACCGCCACGCGCAGTTAACACCACCCTGGTTCCTGCATCGACATGCTCAGAGAAGCCACGCTTGAGACGAAAACAAGAGCACCCTCAAAGCAAACAAACAAAGCAACCAGCTGGGTTTGCGCGGCTTGCAAAACCTGCCATCTGATCAAATCGCTCCTCAGGCCGGCTGCGCAGGGGTTTGGTAGCCGGAAGGAGGGCTATGCTCTTTGAGTAAGGCGCCCCAAGGCTCAGCTGCAGGCATCAAGGCGTTTAGGAGACAAGTACATGTAGCACAACACATGGCCTACAGCCACAGGGGGTAAGAGCAATGCCAGCACCTACCTCAACCACCTGGCAGGGTTTATGGCTCTGCCAGAGATCCCAGTCATGGATGCCACGTGTTCCCTGACCTCAGTTTCCCTGCCTGCTTTCACACAGGCTTTCTAGCACACAGATGCTTTCAGGATGACTCAGAAGCAATTGTTATAGTTGGCACAGCCTGATCACACCAGGAGCATGAAACAGCCCCTCCAAGGAGCAGAAAATGCTCCACGCCCCTCAGGATGGATTGTTGTAACTCTGCGTGGAGGGCAACAGCAGGGCATGCTCCTGGCTTGGAGCACAGCTGGTTCAAGTCACCCAGGCAAGGAGACATCCTGACACACCAAGGAGCCCTCTGCCTCCACTCCCAGCCCTCATGAAGGCAGAAAGGAGACTCCGAGCACTGCCAGGGAAGCATCCTTGCCCCCAGTACAGACAAAGGGCTTTGCATGGCTGCTCCTCCATCAGTGGAAGGAGGTCCTAGCACTGCAAGTGGAAGATGCTGCTGGGATACATATTGCTGAGTTTGAGTGCCGCCGCCCTTCTGGCCTGCCCAGAGACCCCTGCTCTGCAGGGGAAGGAATCAGGTTCTAGAGGACTGTCAAGAGGAAACTTGGTGTTTCCTAAATGATCACTGCTCAACAGCATCGTATCATCTCTGCTGGGCCTCAATACCTCATGTGGCAAATACAACGCCAAGCCACAGGCTGACAGGAGACACCAAGTGGCAGCAGCCATGAAAGAAAGTTCACAGGGTCAAAGCTAAAGCACATCTTAGTGTTCTCTTTGATTTTAAAGGCAATAAAGCTCATCTGTGTGCTCACTTGCTTGTGGACCTTTTCTTTCCTCTGACTCCAGCAGGCACGCAGCATCACAGCAGGAAGCCCAGCATTAAGCAGAACTAAAGCCTCTTGTTCATCTCTTCCCTTTCCTCGAGAAACCTAATTTGTTCACCACTTGGTCAATTTAAAACACTAGTTCCCTGGGCTAGCCAACCCTTAAAACATTGAAAATTCAGTGTCAGAACAAAACAGACAATGGGCCAACTCAATAACAGTCTCAACCTCGAGGTCACTGATGCCTACGCATAAGCCTGACCATGGACCCCAAGAGCAAGTTCTCCTCCGAACACCCATCCCTTCTTCTCTCAACGTTTAAACCAAGGAGCTGGTGTCAAATCTGTTGTGCAATGCACAGTTCCAGGTAACAAAACTGATGCACACAATAAAGCAAATACAGGACACCCGCAGAATGTGGAAGTATCCCTCCCCAGTATGCTCAGACAACCTAATCCATTAGTTGCATGGAAAGGAAATCAATTTTTCTTCCTCCCTTTTCTCTTTTTTTCTTCTTTTTTTTTTGTGATACGCACAGCTGCAGATACCAAACACACACAAAGTATCGGAAGCCTGGTTTTATAATTGCTTAGCAGAGCTACTTCCTTCCCAGATGGACAGCTCTCCCTCATTCACATTTGTTTTCTAGGGCCTGCTGTCGCCCTGCCTGCAAACATGACTTCCAGGACGGCGGGGAGGGGAAGGCTGCCTGAAGCCAGGCGGCTCCCACACATCATGAGCGCACGTTACGCAAGCTCCAATTACCTGCTTGCAGGCAAGGAGTCCTCCCTGGGAAATTGCAGCTTCAAGAGTTAACCTCGAAAGCAAAAAGACATTAGGGCCAAACTGAAAATGAGGATTTCAGAGGCCCTTGCTAATTAGCACCAAGAGAAGCTGCCCAGTTCCACCTACAAGAGGAGCTTGCAACCCTGGATTTTCTATCCTATTCAACATCAAGGAACTGTGCCGAGACAGAATGAAGCTGACCTGGGAAACACCAGCCATCCTGTGCATGTACCTTGTTCTCACTTGAATATTGGGACTCAAGGCCATACCTTGCAAGTACTCATGACATTCGAACCAGGACTTGCAAAGATCTGACAGCTTTTCAGAGTAAAAAGATAAGTAGTTTTTCAGCCGTGCAGTCACCTCCCATGCTCCTGAAAGCCCACCTTTGAACAGAAAAGGAAGAAAAAAGGAACGGGAAGCACCTCCTAGTCAATGAATCCCTGCAGCAAACATCCTGACTGCAAATCGTTAATAGACCGCCACGCACACACTCACAGGGCTGTACCTGGACTGCTTTTTCGGCGGCGGTGGTGGTGGTGCAAACTCCACGCCATTACTCTTGTCTTTAGGGAAATCAAAGGAGAAAGACGATGATTTGCTGATCCCAGTCTGGCTCTCCAGCATCAGGCCGTCATCCACGAGGCTGGCACCAGCTCTTCCATTCTCAGCTCCCACTGCCCATGGGTGGGTTAAGACCTCCTGCTCCTCCTCCTGCTCCTCCTCCTCCTCTATCCGGCACTGCTTGGTCCACGTTGGGGTGTAGTATTTCTGCCTCCTGTCATAGGATGAGCCTGCCAGGCCTCTGCTGGACTCCTCCACAGAGACCCCGTTGACATGAGTGCACGGAGAAGGGGATGCCCCAAAGGCACCCGTATCAGTATAGCTCCTCGGCAGCAGCTGAACACCAGCTCCTTCATGGTTGTTGTCATCACCAAACCTTGCCACATGGGAGCTTACCGGGGGCACATGGTTCCCCTCGCTGCCCGGCTGGCTGTTTTTGGACATCTTTGGGGGAATGGCTGGACTCTCAGTAACTGAGGTCTTGGCAGGAGCTGCCAGATGAAATCTTGGGCTGTTTTCACTTCCAGATGCTTGAAAAATCTCTCCAGGCTCAATGGCAGGCAATGAAGTCCCAAAATCGGGGTGGGAAGTGGGGCTGATACACGGCCACTGAACTCCCACCGCTGAGTCAGGGCTGCTGAGGAATATTGTCTTGTGATCATCCTCGGTGTGCGCCGTCATTATAGTTATCTTTGCTGCCACCTGGCCGGTGGAGTCCTGGTATTCCTTCTCACCACCCACAGCCCAGCCACCATCCCTCCATGTCCCATCAGCTTGCTCCTTGCCAGCGCCACGGGCCAGCTTCTCCACTTTTGCCTGTCCGCCAACAGCCTTCAGCTGCGCCTTCTTCCTCTTGGTGCTCTCGGCGTAGATGGGATCACCGCGGGCTGGCTCGGCAAGGCGAGGGCGCTGCGGCTCCACCAGAGCTTGCTGAGGGGTGCTCGAAACCTCAGGCCGGGGGCCTCCGGTGACAGAGGGCTCTCCAGGGAGGGGCAAGTCCTCATCCTCCCGGCACAAAGCAAAGGCAGCCACCTTGCTGCTCCCCGTGCTCTCAGGGAGGGCGGCAGGCTCGGCGTGGAGAGCCAGCTTTTTCCTCTCTGAACACAGGGCATAGGGGAGAGGATCACCCTGGTCTTTCGTGATGCAGAAGGCCACATTCACAGCTCTGCGCTCCTCTTCGCCGAACTTGACCGCCCTGCCACTTGGCCTGGGAATCTCGGGAGCATCCTGCTGCCTCCATCCGCAGGGACCGGGGCTCTCCTTCTCGCACCGGGCACCCTTCCCCTCCGCACAACGCGGCTCCCATGAGACAGGGTGCTCTCTGCAGCAGTCCGTGATTGAACAGTACTCGCCCCCTTCGCTTTCAAAGCTGGAGGAGAGGTGACCACAATCGCCCTCTGAGGGGAGCGCTGCTCCTTCTCTGGCTTGGGAAGAAGGGTTTCTGCTGGAGTTCATGGTGCTTCTGTCCCCCAAGGCAGACGGATTAGGGCAGGGGGCCCGATGCGGCACGGCAAACTTGTCATTGGCTCTGTCCTCCTGCTTGCCCACCTCACCCACAAGCACCAGGCTGTGGATGGAGACATTTCTCTCCACTCGACTCTCCAGGCTGCGCAGGCCCACCATGGAGTAGCTAGGAGGACAGCAAGACAAGCACTCACTGGGCAGGTTGTGAAGGAAGGGCTTTCTCACACCACTGTTGCCAAAATTGTCGAGGCAGATCCGCTGCGCATCTCCTGATTTCAGAAGGAGTTGTTTGCCAGAAACCATGCCCCAGCTGACCTGCACGGGCCAAAGAGACAAGTGCACTGTCAGGATGTGCATATGCAAAATGAAAAAAGAAATTAAAAAAAAAAAAAAAAAGAAAAAAGCCCAGCTCCGCAGAGAAGTCCTCTGGCATTCACCGTCTGTTTTGCTCTGTGCTCACCCCATCAATAACCACCGCAAACCTTTTCTACTTAAACTACACTTGTCCTATTTCCTGGACCATTTGCAATCCTTGCATGACCAACAATGGCAAAGCACTGAAATAAGGCATTCTCCTTTCTCTTTCTATGGGTCCACTGCCAGAAACATGTCCAACCTGTCATCCTGTCTGTGAATCACCGTGCAATTAAAGATTCAGAGAGGGAAGGAGTATTTGCACCTCTCCCTGCTTATTTTCATTTCATTTCACACTGCTGCTCTGGAGTCGCACACTCCGGAGCACAGACACAGACTATCACAGGTTATCCTGGGATAGCAGCTTGGCTATGCTCAGCAGTAGGGGCTGGGGAGCAGGTGGGGAAATGTATCCGAAATCTCTTCATCTGAGGGAGATCTATCCTGCTTGCCAAGGGAGGAGTGAGTGGGAGAGGCAGAAGGTAACACGTGCCTGAAAAGTGACCCCCCGTCCCAGGGTGGCAGAACCTGCTCCCATAGCGCAAAACTCAGCCTGGGGCCAAATCTGCGTGCACAGATCAAACCCCGCCGACGATGGCAGCCTGCGCTCGTGTGCCCTTTACCCCTACAAGAGAAGCAGGGGAGAGCAACGGGAGGCTAAGAAGAGAGCCGGCGAGCCCTGACTCTCCTCTGGGGCAAGGGTGGGAGATACGAGGACACCTACGCCACGGGCAGGGTGACAGCAGCCCATGCTTCACTCTGCGTGGCTGGGGCAGTGCTGGTATCAACTGGTCAGGGAGAGGAGTGAGCCACCCATCTCGATTGCAACTCAAACCACGGGGGGTTGCCAGTTTGCAGGCAGGCAGCAGTGCTACACCCAGAGGGCATTACTGCTGTGGCAAATGTTGGGAGCCCAAGGAGCTGGGCTAGGGACGTAGGGCATTTTCTTCCTCACCCACAAAGACCATGGATCCAGTTAGCACTGACTGCAACCAGACAGGACTTCTTTTCAGTATATCTTCCCAGGAAAATAACTTTAACCCGCATCCGCATTTAAAATCCGGAAGTTCCTAAACAAACAACGTATTTTTAAGCTCCTTTGCACATGCCTTGTGAGCAACAGCTCATTCAGCTTCAGCCAAAGATACTGTGAGAAGCCAATATATGGCTTAAAACCCTGAGTCAAGACCAGAAGGAAAAACAAAGGGAAGGAAACCGTTTTAACAGATATTCCTAGCACTCCAGAGGAGAGGTAAGTAACGGGAAGTCATGTTTTGACTGGATTAATCATTACCTGTGACAGATCTGCATTCATATTCACATCCGCCCACGCGTCAGAAACATCTGAGTTTATCATAGTTGGCTTCACAGCAATTGTTGGCTTTGAGAAGGGGGAGGTATTTACACCTTCGTCTTCCAACGCGGGGCTCTCAGGCTTGGTCCTAACTCCATTCGGGAGCACGCCACAAGCTCCCACGTCTGAGGGTGTTTGCAGCCGATGGGAACTCTTTGGGTTGAAGCAGTTCTTGCAGGAGCCGGGCTTCCAAACGTGTTCCACAAAGTCACTGCACGCAGACATCTTCAAATCCTCGTGGCTCAGACCGAGAGCCCTCTGCGTCTTCTGCACTGTCCTCCGCTGCTCATTTTGCATTTGCTCCCCAGAGCCGCTCTTAAAGATCACCTAGTTATCTGGAAAAGCACAACACTGTCTGATTAGTTTGATTATGCCCCGAAACAGGATGATTTTTAATAGGACAGGTGATAATTACACTTACTCTGTCTTCATCACAAAGGCTTATTGTTTACA
Organism: Gymnogyps californianus; assembly: GCF_018139145.2. NCBI lineage: Eukaryota > Metazoa > Chordata > Aves > Accipitriformes > Cathartidae > Gymnogyps > Gymnogyps californianus. Next base: position 50,435,126 of record NC_059474.1, read on the forward strand.
AGGCTTTTTTCACAGCTTAGCTAAAGCCCACACAATCACTTAAAAAGCCTCAACTTCTAAGCATAGCTCTGTAATAGAGAAGACATCAAGCAAGCAGCATTCCTATGTGATTTAATTCCCTGTTTAATGAGCATGTATAACCAGCCTCGTGCAAGGTTTAGATCAAGGGTAAAGGAAAGAGGTCTTGGAAATAGCTGTTCACAGCCCCGCAGGCAGAGCCAGGCAGGAAAAATTCCTTCTCCAAAGTGGCATCCTCTCTCTGGAAAATAAAAAGGCCTGGAGATACAAGGACCAGAATCAGCAACCGTGTAACCAAGGGGACCGGCAACAACCTTCCTTCACCCAGAAGCACCACTGTGATTACTGCCGTGGTACACAAAGGCTTCTCTCCCACCCAGTGCAACGGAGAAAGGCAATCAGCAAGGCTGGGGGCTGGCACTCATTTGAGCAAGTGCCTGGCAGAAAGCTCTTATCTGGTTTGCCAGGAGCCACAAATAACAGTGTCAGCTTGCTGAAACGATTCATTGTCTGCAAGGGGAGAAACGTTTTGCTCTTGGATTACTTACAGACAAGGATCCCTTCCCATCTTCCTTCCACAGGAGGAAATGCCCCAGGAACAAGACATTCCTGCATTCCTGTGCCCCCCCTCCCCGCACGGCCAGGTCTGATTGCACTCAGCCAGTAGCTACCTGGAGCTAACAACTTTGGAGATACTTCAGACGAGGACTCCCACAAAGCTCAGTGGATTAGGGAAGAGAAGATCAGAAAACGCAACCAGATGAGGAAAATTGCAGCCGGCTGCTACGGGTGTCAGGGTGCACAATTCCCACACGTGGCTCCACAGAGTCCTTCCCCACCTAACCAGTTTTAGGTCATCATCTCCCAGCCAGCTGACGCCAATGCAAACTGAGGCTCCTTCCCTAAGGGTCTCCAAGTGAATAGGCACTTTTACACCCCAGTCCTGATGGCACAAGAGCAAAATTTACCAGCCTGATCCTTCAGCACTTCCTCCACGCAGGCATACTGCAACACCACCATAGCTATGGACAACTTTGCACCTGCATGCACCTCTAAACCAGCCTGCGCTTCAGTAAAGCCTCTTGCCTCTGGGCTCAGAGATGCCCTGGCCAGCCTCTCCAACAGCCACCCTGAGGCACGGCGACAAGAAAAAATATTGATAAAAGCCTGGCTGGGACAAAGTCAAGAGGGGGAGAGCCACTGACCCACAAGCATCATCTGAATTCAAATGCCACCTTTGGGAAGGGAGGCATTCATCGGCTAAAGCATTAGTACCTGCAGACTCGTTCTGTCTGGCAGGCTCATAAATTAGGATCCATTTCATGAAAGAGCAGAAAAAAGGGCAATATCAATGGGATTCACAAATCAGATGGGTGTGTGTCTCTCTTTTTTTAAGAAAGAGACTGTTTTAGACAGGTTTCTCCATGGACTTCACAGAGTCCAAAGTAACTGAAGGAGAGCAAATCAGTCTTGGACATACCCCAACACCTTCAAGGAGACTAACATTATTTGCAGGGAAAATATCTTTTAAAAATATTCGATTCTTTGTTTCCTTTCAGCTCTAGCAAGCAGTGTCCGGCATCACCCAAAGTTGAACAACTGTCCTGGTGGGAGTCAGCAAAGAAAAAAGAAAAATCAAAGGGAGGAAAGCAGGGAGTGAAGCCAGAAATAACTCTTCACTTCTGGTTTAATAATCGGTGCTGCCAACTGCCTTTTAAAGACCGGGATTTCCCTTTCTGCAGCTAAAGCAGCCGTTGTTTCTCGCTGCCCAGACCCCGGGGCAGGCGGCCCCGTGTCCGCACGCCGGCGGGGCAGCCGGGACACAGCCCGCACCAACCCACGCGGCGCCACGCGGGAAAACCGGCCGGGCTCGGCCCCCCCCTCCCCGGGCAAGCCCAAAGCCAGGAGCTGGGTCTGAGGCACCCCCGGAGCCCCCGCACCTCCCGGGGCACCGGCAAGGACCCGGTATAAAGGCTGCCTGTTATCTAGGATAGAGATGCTAGGGTGCGGCACCAGGATGCTCCAGCGCAAAAAGAAACCCCCAAGCCCCCAACCCAAGCAGCCCTGGCTGCCGGACGGCCCCTGCGGGGCGCCGGCCGTCCACCGGCACGGGAAAAGTTTACCGGGCAGGGCCCGCCGGGGCTCCCGGGGAGGGCGGCGGTGCCGGTGGGGACCGGTGCGCGCCCCGGGCCGGCTTCACACCCCACACCCCTCCCCCCCGCCCTCCGCCCGCGTGCTCGGTGGGCACCGGCACGGCTCCGCCGCCCCGGACCCCGGCAGCCCCGCCCCGGCCCCCAGCGGCGGCGGGGTCCCTCCCAGCCGGCTTTGTCCCGGGAGGCGGAGGCCCGGTGGCCGCCCCCCGCTCCGCTCACCAGCCTCCCGCGGCGGCGGCGGGGCTCCGCTCCGCTCCGCGCTGCGCCCGGCCAACGGCCGCCGCCGCCGCCACCGGGCGAGTGGCAAGCGGGGCCCCGCGTGGGCCGGGGGCAGCTGCCGCCCCGCCCCGCCCCGCCTCCCGGCCCGCCCCTCGGGGCACGGCGTGGGCAGCAGCCCGGGCGGGGCAGGGCGGCACCCCCCCCCCTCCCGCTTCCCCCGCACACGCGTGTCTCCCCTTGCACAAAGCACTCCCGCTCGCTGCAGGGGCACACGCAACCCGCAGCGACACCCCTGCCCCCCCACCCCCAGCAGCGCTCACGCAGACATGCACCGTCTCAGGGACATGCCCCGTGGGTACCAACCCCCTCGGGGGGGATGCAGGCACCCACATACCCCAGCAGCCCCGCACAGACCCCATAGGGTCCTCCCCCCCACACACCCACACCTCTTGCAGGGCCACAGCCAGCGCACGCGCACCCCACACCCCCACACCAGGCTTGAGGGCGGTGCTGGACCCAGCTGGAAGACACTGGGAGCCAGAGAGTTCACTCATCCTCGCCGAGCTTGCCAGACAAGGACAGGGTGAAGTTCAGCCCGAGGGGATGCTGTGGAAGGAAGAGAAGTTTGCAGCGACTGAAAGCAGGATTTGATCCCACCGTGCAAAAAGTGCAGGCAGCATCTCGGGAAAATCCCAAACCTCCGTCGGCCTGGGAGGCTGGGGGTCATTAAAAGGGAGCAGGATGAGGTTTTGCTCCCTGTAGTGTCTGATCTGCGCTTTAGGGCAGGCTGGAAAAGGAGTGGTCTTCCCTCACCCTAGCGCTTGCTCTGTGGTGTCTAGTTTTGAGCATCTAAGTTCTCTGAAACTAGGAAAAAAAGCCCCAGGTCTCCCCCTGGGGTCAGGGCCTTAGCTCAGTTCCTTGCTTAAGCCACCTCTCCTTTAGCGCAACAAAGCATTCCTAGTCTCATACACTTCAGCAGAAAATAGTGGATTAAAAAGGCAAATAGGCTTGCATAATGGGAAATCCAAGCCCCAAACAGAAAAACAGAAGCTGGAGATACACACAGCATTTATCATAGAAAAACTTTGCCTCTCGGGAACCAATCATCCCGGTAAATTCTTCTCCTGCAGGGAATTTTGGCAGTACCGCAGCTTACAAACCTTCTTGCTTGCAAACATCCTGGCTGTCTGGTCTTCCGCAGTTACGGCTGTCTGCTCATGCTCTCCCTTGTTTCTTGATCAGTTATTAAAATAGTCCAGAGACCCCACAGTAAGCAGAAACACAGGAAAATATGGGAACTCCTCCACTTATTTTGCCATATTGCCATGAAGACATCTGCTTAACACACCTCCTGCTTCTTCTTTCAAGCAAACCACTCGCAATCAATTTGCTGCGTCTTTTTGCATGCAGGATCCCAGTGCCAGTGCGCCCAGTCGAATGAGTAAATTAGCTCTCAGAAATGTCTTCATCATGACAGAAACCGCTCTTCTAGCACAGAGCCACGGCTCACCTGTGAGAGGGGAAAATGAGCTGGGAAAATGAGTGGCCCAAATTTCCAACATTTTCCCTATTTTAAAAGGTTTGGATGAAAGAACCCAGGTCTAGCCGGCCTAGCTGAGGTTGTAGCTGAGGTCTGTATGGCTGGCTAATTTTCGAGGATGGTAAACTTCCCCAAATTCAAGCATCTGAATCTCATACCTGGAAGTTTAAAAAGAGCCTCTGCTCTTCTCAATAAGAGCACTATCATCTTCTAATAGCTGAGGTGCTATAATTTTCTCAGCATGCCTTTGTAGTGAAGAAAGAGTCAGAGACACCTTAGGGAAGGAAAACCAGATTTAAAATTCATCCTAGGTTCACACTGGAACAGCACTGGACCTACAGTGAACTGTAGAAAAACCTTGCCCATGCCAGAGGCTTTGGGATTATGGGATAATGAAAATTCATTTTTTCTAGTAAAGTCATCCTCTTTATGTCCAAAGATTTCAGTGGAAAATTGAACAACCTCAAATTTTCATAAAACAATTGTTCTGTAAAGTCTGAGACCAAGCATGATGGCTTTTTGCATAGCTGTAAACTCCCGTAGCTTCTCCAGTACAGTATTCATCGTTGTTCATTTTAGGTATTTTCTCAATGGCCAAGAAAACTTGTGATAAAGAAGCCTTCTCAAGTGCAAAGCAGTACACAAAGCCCGCTAAGACGCGACCACGTGTCCTGGCCAGCCATATATCTTCCAACGTATTGTTTTCCAGAACGCTGACTCAGCAACAAGGCACATGGCTAGGAGGAACCCTGACGGCACAAAGGGAAACTTCAGGCCAACCGGAGCTTCAAGCACCATCCCTCGCTGGCAGAAGTGAGACCATCACCGAGTCTTGTTTGCAACATGTCAGCTGTAAGAGAAACCCCCCCAAGAACAGGAAGACAAACAGGCATAAACCAACAGGGAGTTTCTCTGTGGGCAGACAACAATAACAAAGCTCTCTGGAGACAGGTTCAGCATTTCTCACAGCCAGCAAAGCTGCCCAGTTCCCAAGACTGCTAGTACCAACAGTGCCTTTTACTCCGGGGGACTTTTAAAAAAAACAACAGGAAAAAATGTGACACCTTTTGTCAGTGATGCTCCACACTGTGCGGCTGAGCAAATGTTAGTTTCCGCCTGTAGTGCACAGATCTCCTCCTGGCCGTGGTCCCTGATGTGCTGGGGTGTCTTTCTGTCCCTGCCAGGACTCCAGCTTTGCCCATGGTGTCACAGCTGGTAGGTCTCGCAGGTGGAAGTGGGGCGGCATCATCTGTGCTGCGACCCGTTTGCCTGCTTATACGCAGCAAGAATAAATGCACCTGTGATGGAGCCAGGGGCAACCAGCGGCAGCACCTACTGCCTGCCTGGCGAAAGAGCAAAGGGCCATCCTTCAGCAGGCTCTTGGCATGTTAATACTTGCTGCCACTCAATGACCTGCTTCGGTCAATGCGCACATCCCTGGAAACTGCCTCTCCATGCACTGCAGACCCTTTTCCCACTCCAGAGGTTTGTGGCTTGCTTTGCCATGCCCCTTTTCTCCCCCAGCCCTCCCTTTCCTGCCGGAGCAGATGTGCTGGCTGCCCCCCACAGCACCTGCCCCCCGCAGCACCTGCCCCCCGCCCCTGGGACTTCTTGTTCTTGGCGAGATTGTCGCCACCCTGACACCCCATCTTGCTGTAGGAAAAGAATATACCTGGGGCCACAGGTGCCCCTTTTGTTCAAAACAACACCGTGAGACCCAACTCAAAAAAAACCCTCAAAATCCAGCTCCTCTTCCCTGGGAAGAGCAGATTAAAAGCATCAGCCACAAAGAATGAAACCCTAATGTGGTCTCAACTGCCTTCCATGGGAGTTACCCTGCTAACATCTGGAGGCCCAAAGTATGATCTCTGTAGGACCCGTCTACCTTGTAGGACCGGAATAAAGCCCTAAATCGCTAACGCAACGCCAAGTGCAGGCAGCAGCCCCCCATCCCACCCTGGCCACCGCGATGGCCTGCAAATCAGTATGCCAACCAGCAACAGGCACTGCTATTCCTTTGCTCGGGGGACTGTGTCAAAGGGGGAGCTCGGTTCTCCGTACCCAAGAGCAACAGTGGCTGTTAAGAAATCACGGGATAATAGCCCTTTTGATGGATGCTCGGCTTGTGCTTTCGGGATGTAGCGGTTGTGGTGGGGCTGGGAAGGGGGAGGGGGCAGAGAGGCATATGACAGTGCTGATAACAAGTGGGCTTTGTACGCCGTGGCCACGGGCTCCCACAGCTGCTCCAGCCCCCTCTCCCGCTTGAGGTAGTTTGGGTGGGAGAAGAGGCTACAAAAGCTCAAGCAAATGAGCATGACACAGATAAGATTTTAATGATTCAGTCCCTGCCTCTCTTTAAAAAGCAAAACTGTGGCAGAGCATGTCCTCCTGCCATTCACGCAGGGGCTCTGGAGAGGAGCGGCTGCTCTGAGCTGGTGGTCTGGCTGCTGCGGTGCCTCCTAGACAGGGAATGCCCTCGAGTGTGTCCGTCCAGTTTGTTTCCTTTCCCCATGTAGCTGGTGAATACTTGCAGCCCATGCTGGCCCAGGCCCTCACCTGCTTCTTGCCATCACTCCAAGGGCCTTGGTGGTGCTGACGTGGAGCCTGGTGGCAACCTGGAGCATCCCCCTGGGAGAGGGCAGGGCAGGTCATCAGCTCCAAACCAGCCTGTCCCAGTGAGCGGTGCAAGAAAAGGAACAAGCCTGGGGGTGGGCAGAGGGAGGACCACCGGAGCACACAGTATCTAACTGATATTAATTCCATGTATCCCTGGCTTTACTTCACCTGTCAACACTTGATGACAGTATTTTTTCCTTATGACGTATATTCTGTGGATGGGGAGAAAGTGATGATGGCAGCTGGCTACAGATTGCCAAAAAAAATACTCCCCCCACCAAAAAAAAACCCCAAGCAGAAAAACCCCACCCCAAAACCCACAAACACTTTGTTTCTGTAATCCCTGTCCCAACAGGACACAAGCACAGCCTCCCAGCCGGCGTGTGTGGTTGCTCTTACTAAGCTTTGAACAGCTGGGGGATTTGGAGATGGGATTAGCTAATACAATCCAGGCTCAATTAGCAAAGGAAGCATGGATATTCCAGCTCCCATCAGGACAGATGTGGGCAGGACCCCTCCAGAGGTTAATCACAGGGCAACTTGTGCCTCATCCACAAATAACCAAGCTGCCTGTGTCCCCCATCCCACCCACGGCTGCCGTTGGAGTGAGAACGCTTGCTGTTGCCAAACACTGCCTTACCCCCTGGACCCGGCTAAAACCCGCTTTCCTGCCCATGGGCTGGGAGAGGGAAGGACTAACCGCAGCGGGGAGGGAGAGCAGGCGTGCACGCAGGTGCAGAAAGCTGGCAGCCAAACAAAGGGAGATCGCAGGAGCAGATACGGGCACATGCAGGCTACAGCGCTTGTCAGCACGGCTTTCTATAAGCAAGACCAAAGGCAAGGGGAGGGGAGACGAAGGAGATGGTTTCTCATTGATGGGAAGATGCTAAGATGCACCAGCAATGGAAGACCAGTGCTTTGTTTAAAACTGGGACTCCTGGGCAGGGCTTTTGTTATCACGAATGCTCTTTGCTTGGCCAGCTGGGAAAAGCCAGCTCACCGGGCTGCTGGGGCATCCTTCAGGACAGACTTCCACGTGGTCCCGGCCACCTCGGGATAAAGCAGGGCCCACATCTCTAAACAGCTCAATGGGCACCAGCTTCCAAACTTCCCCCCACACCAGTCTCCTTGAAAAGCTGAACCAAACCCGCATGGATGTCTGATGAGCATCCCCAGCCTCAGTTGGTTCCCCATTTCCAAAAGCTGCCCTCAAATCTCTCATCTGCCTTTTCAGGGCGTTTTAAAGACACATAGCCTCTCGTGCTGAGACACAGAGACTCCCTCGCCAGAAACAGGCCTCGGCTTGCAGAGCTGGTGAACCGGTTCCTGGGGTGCGAGTTGCATGGGCAAGCTCTCCCACGCACAGATGGGTTTCACATAGCCCTGTTGGAGACTGGCTGCTAAACGCCAGCTCTCTGTGGAAAGCAGATGGACTTGGAAACGTGCGGGGGGGGGGGGGGGGGGGGGCGCGGGGCCAAGGCATTTGGTGCTTTGGAAAAGGTTGCTCCTGAAGCCAGAGCTGAGGACTGCCAAAAGGCAAGATGTTCATTGATTTTTCAGTTCTCTAAAGACAGGAGTCAGGAATCAGACCAGGGAAGGGTGGTGAGGGATGGGGCTTGGGCCAGTCAAAGCGACTGGCACGGGAGATGCAGCAAACCAGACTTGCTTTCCCAGCTTTCCTTGGATGGGGAACCAAAAGTCTTGCAGAGTGAGCTAATGGTCCTTGACCAGTGCCAGGTGAATGCAAATAAATGTCAAGCACCTTCCAAGGTGCCAGCTTGGGAAATAAACCCACCAGCCTCTTCCCAGTCCAGTTGCTGGGACTCTCACGGAAGAAGCGGTAGCCTCCAGTGCTGTGGAGCAACTTTGTGGGGGGCAGCAAACACCACCTGGTTTCATGTCCGAGTACCCCAGGGTCTGTCGCTGCTGCCGCACCCAGAAAACATAGCTAGGTCTGGAAAAGCCATCGCCACAGAAGGAGCAGACACACAGACACGAGGCATCATGAGAGAGCACACTGCTGATTTCTGCCTCTCTCCAATAAGACTGGCTTTTTTCCTTGCTCCTCAGCAGTGTTCAGTGTTTACAGGCACTGGGAAACATTTGTTCCTTGCACTCCTTCCAATGGAGCGTGGGAAAAGCTCTTACCCAAAGCAAAAAAACACGGGAATTTGCTTTCAAGTCTATTCTTCTCAGTCTCTTTCTCTCCAAGTGAAAAGCCCTGAGCTGGCTTTTTTTCTTTGCAAGGCAAGTTTTCTGGCCAAGGCAAACTGGTGTTTGTCTCTCATGCTGTCAGCAGAGTGACAGGCATCAATACAAGCTGAGGGGCATGGCAGTGGCAAATCAACCAGGACAGAGGGAGCGGTAGCAGGGCAGACGGGGCCTGTGTGCACCTTCCCCCCCTTTTCGATAAGAGAAACGGCACATTTCAGCTTCAGTAGAAATAAATAAGGGCTTGGGGGGCATTCTACTCCCAGAGGATATATATAAAGCCCTCAGTTTGGTGCTTGGCTCACTAAGGCAAGCAAAGAAGAAAGGAAAATTAGCATGAAAAAAACCCAAGGAGGTTGCCCCCCCTGCTTACTGGCTCTGGAGCGAATAGGTAGCGAGCAGAAATACAAAAGCATCCTCCCCTGCCAGGAGCAACACCAGGGTTTCTCCCATCCCTCGTCTGGCTGCCGTGTGCTGGATCTGTCCGGCAAAGGCAGCCCCTGCACCGGCACCTGGCACACACAGGCATCGAGTGCCATCAGCCCTATGTGTCAAAAGCTCCTGGGACTGGGACAGGAACGTGCGCCAGCCCAGCTGCTCAGTCCTTGCCCGCACCTCAGCCTCCAGAGAGCTGGCAGGAGGAGGCTTCCCAGCCCGCCAGCCAACGTCTGCCTCCTCTCCTAGCCTCTCCACCTGGTCCAGGAGGCCTCGCGAGGCGAGCCTGCAGGAGGGCAAGTGGCTTCGGGTGGCCTATTTGCAACAAGGCTAGGGTGATGCAGGGAGGCAGGGAACTTTCAAGCAAAAGAAAGAGGCAAAGTCAGGCACTTCCTTGCCTGGGGGACCAGAAATCACTCCTTCTCCAGAAAACAAGGCTGAAGGACCAAACAGGAGCCTGCAGAACTCACAGGACAGTGACAAACCTGGAGAAAACTGAGCCATCAGGGAGCTAGCCTCTCCCCCAGTGCAGGTGGACACCGCAGGAAAGGCGGTCCCCATGCCCAAGGATGCTGCTAGGAGGGGAAGAAATGCACCCCTGCCCCCTTGCCTCCCTCCATAGCCCTCTCTCCAGTATTACAGGGCAACCCTGGGGACCAGCAAAAGGACAACTGTAACCCCGATATGACCCAAGAGACCCACTCTATGCCCAGACAAAAGAGGGAGGAATAACCTTTATACCCAGAGGCCGAAGGCAGATCTCACGCTTCTAAACTCCATCCCGCAAGGAACCTGATGCCCTCAGCACAATTTTTCCTGTGTGAAACTCCCTCCGCAAGAGGTGCCTTAGGTGAGCAGCTGCAGAGGCAGCCAGATCCTGGAGGAGGTGTTTGCTTTCTCCATCTTCCCCCCGCCCCACACCCTCTTTTTAATTGTTTGCACATCAAGAAACGACTTGCCGTATTGCAACCTCCCAAAGGGAGGCAGGCATTGAACTTGTAACCTGAAACTGCCTCTCAGGGAGACAGCCAGCACCCACCTCCCTCTGTTCCCACGTCCTCTCCCTGGCTCATCCCCGGCTGAGCCGCAGCCATGTCCTCCCCTCGCTCTGCTCCGCTCTTCAGCAGCTACACGCTTCACTGTTAATGAGCACAGAGAAAAAAAGCACAGAGCTGCCATTCAGGACCTCTCTCAGACACCAAAACATCTCTGTGCATTAATAATCCCTTTCAAAAGCCCCTTCCTTGCACACATCTCCCCCCCCCCCCACCAGCCCCTAATGCTTTTCAGGAGTGACTGTGATTCATCTGAGGTGCGAAACAGCACGGTAAAATTTTAATACAGCCTGAACACGATGTGAGAGCGCTCAAGTGTCTTTTAAGCAGCCTGTCTGTCTCCAGCAACTGCTTTGAAGGCAAGATCGCTTCAGCGCTGTGTGAAGAGCTTCAAAGAGAATATTTGGGACTGATTTTGACATGACTCAGAGAAGGCAGTAAGCCTCCAAACACAGTTCCCTCAAAGGATGAGCGCCAGCAGAGGAACGTGCCGGCTCTCGCCATGCCTCCCTGCTGGGGGTTGGTACAGCTGGACCATATGGGAGAGCCTGGGAGGACCAGAGCTGCGTGTACCTACAGGATACCTACCAAGTGCTGTGACCTGGTCCCCATCTCCGCAGACTCTGGTGGGGAAGAGATTTCCCCGACCACTGTTTATATTGCATGCTAATAGCCCTGGGACTGATGGTCTGCCCCCAGCTGTGATTTCAAGGGCTGGAAAGCAGGGGAGAGTTCTCCATGCCCCAGGGTACATGTGTTGATAGGAAAAGTATGAAAATAAGGCAAAACACTTGGGTTAGCCCAAACAGAAAGAGATGCTGATAACACCAAGGACTCTTCTACAGCCAGTAAACAAAAGGGAAACAAAACCAGTGCCCCAGACAGTGGGGCTAGGAGATGAGTGAACAGGAGGAAACAGCACAGGCAGAGGAGGGTGCTTCCCAAGAGAGGCTTTGGAAGCCTCCACGAGCTCAGTCAGCAAATATCCCTCAACTTTGCTGTTTTTCAGTGTCACGCACTGTTCCTTGGTCCCTGGGCCTCTCCAGACCTGTGAGCAGCACATGGGAAATGCTCTGGCCCTGGAGACCTTTGAACTCAGCTTAGGAACATCAAAGGCCAAGGCAAGAAGCTGAGCTCTGCATCTCCAGGCATCCTGCCACGGGGCAGCTGGCAGGTCCTGGTGATCTTGTATTGTCTTTGCTCCCACACCACGGGCAGAACACCAACCAAAAGCACCTTGTCTCAAGTAGCGGGGATCTGCGTTGGTACTGAGCAGCTCTCTCAGCTCCTTCCCAGACCATCCGTTCCCATTTACCTGCCAAACGGGCCCCAGTAGTACCTGTCAGCCCAGGGCTGCTGGAAGGATGTTGGGAAGGTGCAGGCTGCGACCTTGCATATCCTGTGCCATCAAGAAAGGGAGAGTGAAGCCACTGAGAAGAGGTAGAGTAGGTTTGAGTTAGTAAAACCCCTGGGGGTACTGCGGCATTTGGCTTTTCTCTGCAAATTATGCAATACACCAAAGTAATTTGCCTCCTGGGCCACTACAAAGAGGACTCAGAAAGGCAGGAATGCCTTTCTTGAAAATTTAAAAGCAAATCACAACACCCCCTCTCCATGCCCCTCCGTGGGCAGTGCCAGCACACAGGGCTGGTAGGGAACAAGGCCAAAGACCGCGCCCCAAAACAGGGTGGCCTGACTCAAGCAAGGGGGAGAAAATGGCGAGAGGCAAACCCAAGGTCTGGGCAGCAAAGCTGGAGGCACACAGGCTCACATGGGCTGGGAAGTGGATGGGCAGGGAGGCTGTGGAGGACAGGGACAGCAGCCCTCACACTCTGGAAGAAAGGACTCTTTCAACATCAAGGCAAGGCAGCCCCAATGACTGCAGGGGGATGTCTGGGGGAGTTCAGGGCAGCTGACCTCTACTGCCCTGCAGAGACAAGCCTGAGAGGACCCCAAAGTGCACAGACCTGCACAGGGTTGAAGGGAAAACAACCACCTGAGCCCTAGATTTACATGAAGGTAGTGCAATTTTTGAAGGTTGTTTGGAGTCTGGAGCTACCTATGGAGAAGGATCAACCTGGTATCAACCTCGGGGTCACTTCTCACTGAGTGAGACCATTCCCCTTCCCAGGGCTACATTCACAACCAGGTTTCCCTGCAGAAACATCTCCACTTAGCAGAACTAGCATCTGTGCTGACACATCCTGAGCATCTGCACTTACTCAGAGAAGAGGAGCTGAAGCACTTGGCCTGGCTGTCAGGGAGCAACAAGTGAAGAGAACACCCTACCCTAGGCTGCTCCTAGCCTGAGAAATCACAAAGGGGCGCTTGTTTTGGGGAAAATCAGTGGATTTCAGAGCTGAGCTGTATTTGCAAGAGATTCAGCAGACATGCCTCCTAGGACATTTTCGAAATGAGAACTCTCCAAGTCAACTGGGAAGTGAAAAAGGCACGCGTATCAACCTTTTACTGGAGTTAGCCCAGAGAGGGATCAGAGGCACCATCTCACCTGCAGCAGGGCTCTTTAAATGCAGTCATCAGCCACTCAGCCTCCAGCAGGACTGTGCCACCCCTACAAACATATCAGCAAGGCTCCCAGGCTGAGGATGAAGCTTCTTATGCCCAGTCTGTTCTCTCTCAGTTGCAGGAAGGTGCAAGACGGTGACCTATCTGCTTCTGGAGATCTGTTGCTCCTAAAAGCTTGCAGTCAGCAGTACCTCACAGGAGAACGGAGACAACTGAATGCAAATTACATCTATGCAATTTAAGAAAACAACAAAACTCAATTAGCTAATGGGCACACTTAGTGTCGGCTGACACACCCATGAGCATAGGCATGTCTGTGAGGAAACGTCAGAGTTTCTGTGTGCTCACACCCCTTATATTTCAAAGCCACCTTCTGAACTAGGAATGACAGGAGAGAGAGAAAGTAGCCAGGAGTCCTGTGAGGGAGCAACAGATAGGATGGCTGAGCACAGGGTGGTGTGACAGGAAGGGATCACAAAATCAACAAAATGGGGCTTAAGCAGGGTCACCGTCAGCACTTGCATGTAAGCAAGGCATTGCCTACAAGGCACCACTGTGGAGAAATCCCCTAAACCCTCTCCAGGAACTCAACGTGCTGGGGAGCCTCTCTAACGTGTCTGTACACTAATGCATGCAGTACAGGGAATAAACACGAGGAACTAGAGATCTGTGTGCAGTTGCCGGGCGTGATCTTGTGGTGGGATGGCTCCCATGACTGGAGTGTTGCAACAGAGGGATACAGGCTCTTTAGGAAGGACAGGATGGGAAGATGAGGAGGGGGAGTTACCCTTCATGTGAGAGAGCAGCTGGAGTGCATGGAGCTCTGCCTGGGGGTGGATAAGGAACCAGTTGAGAGCTTATGGACTAGGACTAAAGAGAGAACAGGTAAAGGTGATGTTATTATAGTGGGTGTCTGCTATACGCCAGCTGACCAGGAAGAACAAGTGGCTGAGGCCCTCTACAGAAGGGAGCAGCCTCATGTTCACAGGCCCTGGTGTCCTCATGGGGGACTTCAACCACCCTGATATATGCTGGAGGGACAACACAGCAGGACATAAGCAATCCAGGAAGTTCCCGGAGTGCATTGATCATAAATTCCTCTTCCAAGTGACAGAGGAGCCAACAAGGAGAGGTACTCTGCTGGACCTCATACTCATCAACAAGGAGGAGCTTGTTGCGGATGTGAAGATCAAAAGCAGCCTTTGCTTCAGTGACCATGAGAGAGTGGAGTTCAGGATCCCGAGGGGAGGGAGGAGGGTGAGAAGCAAGCTCACTACCCTGGACTTCAGGAGAGCAGACCCTGGCCGCTTCCAAGATCTGCTTGCAAGAGTCTCATGGGATAAGGCCCGGGGCAGGGGGGGGCAGGGATGGGGGGGGCAGGCAAAAAAGCTGGTTAATATTCAAGGATCACCTTCTCCAAGCTCAAGAGAGCTCCATCCCAACAAATATGTAGCCAGACAAAAATGCCAGGAGGCCTGCATGGATGAACAAGGAGCTCTTGGCCAAACTCAGACACAGAAAGGAAGCATACAGAGGGTGGAAGCAAGGATGGGTAACCTGGGGGGAATACAGAAATGTTGTCTGAGCATCCCTGTCCAGATTCAATTCCAGTTGGGCTTTAGCTTTCCTAACTCCAGAGAGTGAGGTGGATTGAAAACTGGCCTAATGGCCAGGCCCAGAGGGTGGCAATCAGTTGCAGGAAGTCTGTTTGGAGGCCAGTCACTAGTGGTATACCCCAGTGGTCAAGATTGGGTCTGATCCTGTTCAATATCTTCATTAGTGATACGAATGATAGGGCAGACTGTGCCCTCAGCAAGTTTGCTGATGACACAGAACTGGGAGGAGTGGCTGATACACCAGAGAGTTGTGCTGCCATCCAGAGGGACCTGGACAGGCTGGGGAAGTGGGCTGACAGCAAATGAAGTTCAATGACTTCATGAAGTTCAACAAAGAGAAGTGGAAAGTCATGCACCTGGGGAGAAACAACCCTAGGCACCAGTACATGCTGTGGGCCACCCAGATGGAAAGCAGCTTGGCAGAGCAGGACCTCGGGGACCTGGTGGACAGCAAGTTGAACATGAGCCAGCAATGTGCCCTTGCAGAAAAGGCTAACGGTGTCCCGGGCTGCATTAGGAGGAGTGCTGCCAGCAGGTGGAGGGAGGTGATCCTTCCCTCTGCTCAGCACTGGTGAGGCCGCACCTGGAGTATTGTGTCCAGTTCTGGGCTCCCCAGTACAAGAGAGACATGGACATACTGGAGAGAGTCCCACAAAGGGCCATGAAGATGATGAAGGGACAGGAACATCTCTCCTATGAGGAAAGGCTGCGAGAGCTGGGATTGTTCAGCCTGGAAAAGGGAAGATGCAGGGAGGATCTTATTCATGTATACCAATACTTGAAGGGAGGGTGTAAAGAAGGTGGAGCCAGGCTGTTTTCAATGGTGCCCAGTGTCAGGACTGGAGGCAATCGGCACAGACTGAAACACAGGAGGTTTTGTCATCTGAACATCAGGAAACACTTTTTTAATATGAGAGTGACTGAGCACTGGCACAGGTTGCCCAGAGGAGTTGCGCAGTCTCCATCCTTGGGGAAACTCTGGTACATGATGGGGCTGACCATCTGGAAGGCAGCTTTGCTGGGAGGGTGACTGAGCAGTGGCACGGTTGCCCAGAGAGGCTGTGGAGTCTCCATCCTTGGAGATATTCCAAAGCTGACTGGACATGGCCCTGGGGAGCCTGCTCTAGGTGGCCGTGCTTGACTGGGGGAATTGGACTAGATGACCTCCAGACGTCCCTTCCAACCTCAACCATTCTGTGATTCTGTGAAGCTCTAACCCCTCACAGGAGGGCACACTTATGCCATGGGACCAGTTGTGCTGAGCCAGTTGATGCTGCTGGACAGCCACTAAGTGGGGGGACAGTACCCCAAATGAGGTGACAGAGCGAACCGGTTGAATATTTTAGTCCAGGCTGGCTGGAGGATGCACCTCCAAAAAGCCACTTGGGACTGAGGTCTGTAACACCTTACAGGCTTTCTGACACAGAGGGTGTGATGGATAAGGATACAGTCCAAAGAGACATACAGGTAAAAGAAGGTACAGCCATGCTGACCAGATCATCCCCTTGAAACCCACACAGGACTCCTAAGGGTTTATGCCACAAACCCAAGATGACCAAATCTTCCTACTTCTTGAAGCACAACCACTTGATAATACTGTTGTGCCTCTTCCAGGGCCCACAATAATGTTCCTACCTAAGAACATGCAAGGTCCATAATCATGTCTCCAGCAGTGGCCAAAAAGCACAGGCGTCTGGAGGTCTCCTGGTCTCCAGCAAGCTTGCAGGGCTTCTTGGGCCAAAGTTGGTGACTTTGGATTTAGCATTCCCAGACTCTTCCATGAATAACTCCAGTCTCCCTTGGAGCCCCTAGAAATTGCAGAAGCCCCTCTGCAACATCCTGCAGCAAGTAATTCTGCAGCTCTGTGCTGGACTGGGGGAAGAACCATCTCTTATTGCTTATTTTGAACCTGTCACTTGCTAGCTTTATGCAACAGTTTCTAGATCCTAGTTCTTGTGTTGGAAAGCCAGTGCACACTCATGCCCTCTTCAGCATACACGGATTTATCAGCCTTTCTTGTACTGTCGCTCAGACGTCTCCTCTTTCTTCCTCCTAGACAAGGCACTGCATGTCAGAATAATGCTGATGAGAAGACAGGTTTACAAGCAGAGTACAATACCGTTTGTCCCAGGGTGGGTATCACCTATGGAGATGGCTCATGCAGAGCATGGTGAGAGTCCCACCAGCACCGAAACAGGGCAGGGACAGGAGACACCAGTCTGATCACTGCCAGGAATGATGAAATGCCAAGGTACTGTGCCAGGCTGTAATGTGCAACAGGCACAGTACCTTGGCGTTGGTACAAACTGGCTCTTGGAACAGTGCAGAAAAAAACTACAGAGGGGTGGGAAGATATACAGTATGTTTCTGTGCTATCACCTTTCCCAGGGGCTGTTTTTGCTAAGATAAGATTTGACCTCTCAAGAGCAGCATCAGACAAACCCAGTCCCCCTTGGTATTTTATCACCAGGCGATGATTTATGGAGCAGTCTAGGAGCAATTCCAGCCAAGGTAGGAAAAAAAAGCAGGATCAGAACTGGATCCTGTTTGGCTTTGCAGCTGTAGCTGACATCAAGTTGAACATCTCTCTGAAAGGTCAGCCCTGCAAAGACAAGCCTGCTGGCACATTATTGGGCTAGAGGCACCAGTCACCGAGTGAAATTCTCTGTCTGGTGTAATGCCAGACAAACTCAGAACCAAAAGGGAACCTCTTCCATAAAAAACCCCACCTGCTTTAAAAACAAGCATCAGGGGCGGGTAGAATGGTTTGGGTTGGAAGGGACCTTAAAGATCTTCTAGTTCCAACCCTCCTGCCATGGACAGGGACACCTTCCACTAGACCAGGTTGCTCAAAGCCCCATCCAACCTGGCCTTGAACACTTCCAGGGAGGGGGCATCCACAACCTCTCCGGGCAACCTGTTCCAGTGCCTCACCACCCTCACAGTAAACAACTTCTTCCTTACATCTAGTCTACATCTACCCTCTTTCAGTTTAAAGCCATTACCCCTTGGCCTGTCACTACATGCCCTTGTAAAAAGTCCCTCCCCGGCTTTCTTGTAGGCCCCCTTTAGGTACTGGAAGGCTGCTAGAAGGTCTCCCCGGAGCCTTCTCTTCTCCAGGCTGAACAACCCCAACTCTCTCAGCCTGTCTTCATAGGAGAGGTGCTCCAGCCCTCTGATCATCTTCATGGCCCTCCTCTGGACTCACTCCAACAGGTCCATGTCCTTCTTATGTTGGGGGCCCCAGAGCTGGACGCAGTACTCCAGGTGGGGTCTCATGAGAGCAGAGTAGAGGGGGAGAATCACCTCCCTCAACCTGCTGGTCATGCTTCTTTTGATGCAGCCCAGGATACGGTTGGCTTTCTGGGCAGCAAACACACACTGCCGGGTCCTGTTGAGCTTCTCATCAACCAACACCCCCAAGTCCTTCTCCGCAGGGCTGCTGTCAATCCACTCATTTCCCAGCCTGTGTTTGTGCTTGGGATTGCCCCAGCTCATGTGCAGGACCTTGCACTTGGCCTTGTTGAACTTCATGACGTTCGCATGGGCCCACCTCTCAAGCCTGTCAAGGTCCCTCTGGATGGCATCCCTTCCCTCCAGTGTGTCGACCGCACCACACAGCTTGGTGTCATCAGCAAACTTGTTGAGGGTGACTCAATCCCACTTTCCATGTCACCAACAAAGCTGTTCAACAGCACTGGTCCCAATACCGACCCCTGAGGAACACCACTCATCACTGGTCTCCACTTGGACATTGAGCCGTTGACCGCAACTCTGTGAGTGTGACCATCCAGCCGATTCCTTATCCACCGAGTGAGTGGTCCATCTGTCAAATCCCTGTCTCTCCAATTTAGAGACAAGGATGTCATGCGGGACGGTGTCAAATGCTTTGCACAAGTCCAGGTAGATGACATCAGTTGTTCTTCCCTTATCCACCAACACTGCAACCCCGTCGTAGAAGGCCACCAAATTTGTCAGGCACGATTTGCCCTTAGTGAAGCCATGTTGGCTGGCACCGATCACCTCCTTATTTTCCATGTGCCTTAGCATAGTTTCCAGGAGGATCTGCTCCACGATCTTGCTGGGCACAGAGGTGAGACTGACTGGCCTGTAGTTCCCTGGGTCTTCCTTTTTTCCCTTTTTAAAAATGGGGGTTACGTTTCCCCTTTTCCAGTCAGTGGGAACTTCACCAGACTGCCACAACTTCTCAAATATGATGATAGATAGCAGCTTAGCAACTCCATCCGCCAGTTCCCTCAGGACCTGTGGATGCATCTCATCAGGTCTCATGGACTTGTGCACCTTCAGGTTCCCTAGATGGTCTCGAACATGATCTCCTACAGTGGGCGGTTCCTCATTCTCCCAGTCCTTGCCTTTGACCTTCTGCGACTTGGGCGGTGTGGCTGGAGCACTTGCTGGTGAAGACTGAGGCAAAAAAGTCATTGAGTACCTCAGCCTTCTCCATGTCCCGGGTAACCAGGTCTCCCGTCTCCTTCCAGAGAGGGCCCACATTTTCGCTAGTCTTCCTTTTGTCACCGATGTACCTATAGAAGCTTTTCTTGTTGCCCTTGAAGTCCCTGACCAGATTTAATTCTATCAGGGCTTTAGCTTTCCTAACCTGATCCTTGGCTGCTCGGACAATTTCTCTGTATTCCTCGCAGGCTGCCTGTCCTTGCTTCCACCCTCTGTAGGTTTCCTTTTTGTGTTTGAGTTTGTCCAGGAGCTCCTTGTTCATCCATGCAGGCCTCCTGCTGTTTTTGCCTGACTTCCTCTTTGTTTGGATGCATCGCTCCTGAGTTTGGAGGAGGTGACCCTTGAATATTAACCAGCTTTCTTGGGTCCCTCTTCCCTCCAGGGCTTTATCCCATGGTACTCTACCAAGCAGATCCCTGAAGAGGCCAAAGTCTGCTCTCCTGAAGTCCAGGGTAGTGAGCTTGCTGTGCACCCTCCTCGCTGCCCTAAGGATCTTGAACTCCACCATTTCATGGTCACTGCAGCCAAGGCTGCCCTTGAGCTTCACATTTCCCACCAGCCCCTCTTTGTTGGTGAGAACAAGGTCCAGCATAGCACCTCTCCTCATTGGCTGCTCTATCACTTGGAGAAGGAAGTTATCAACGCATTCCAGGAACCTCCTGGATTGCTTATGCCCTGCTGTGTTGTCCCTCCAACAGATATCGGGGTAGCTGAATTCCCCCATGAGGACCAGGGCTTGTGAACGTGAGGCTGCTCCTATCTGTCTATAGAGGGCCTCATCTGCTCGGTCTTCCTGGTCGGGTGGCCTGTAGCAGACCCCCACTATAATGTCACTTGTCCCTGCCCTTCCTTTAATTCTGACCCATAAGCTCTCGGCTGGCTCCTCATCCATCCCCAAGCGGAGCTCCATGCACTCCAGCTGGTCATTGACATAGAGGGCGACACCCCCTCCTCGTCTCCCCTGCCTGTCCTTCCTAAAGAGCCTGTATCCTTCCATTCCAACACTCCAGTCATAGGAGTCATCCCACCAGGTCTCCATGATGCCAATAAGATCACAGCCCTGCAGGTGTGCGCACGTCTCTTAAGTCCTCTTGCTTATTCCCCGTGCTAGTGCATTTGCACAGAGACATTTAAGTTGGGCCCCCGATGAAGCTGACTTACTGGCTGGAATTCCTTTGTGCTGCTCTTCAGGTGCTCTCCTGCTGACCTGTGATCCCTCTCCAGGCTCTGGGCATCTATTGCTGGCACTGACATCAAACTGGTAGGAGTGGGATGGATTGAGGTTCCCCTCCTCCGGTACCAGTCTCTTCCTGAATGGAAGGGAAAGCCTTGGTCCCTGTGTGAGGTTTACAGCTGATGACCTTGTCTTCTAGCTATGTAGGCCTGTGTCCCTCATTGAGATGGGCCAAAATGCGACTGGGAGCAGCTGCGTATGTTGTGGGTAGAAAATATTCAGAGCAGCTGAGAGCTGGAATTTGTGCTGTGAGTAAGACGAGCTCCTACAGAATGAGTTAGCGGATGTTTTAGGTGATTCATTGTCTTCTGATAACTGCCCAGCTCCTGAGGCATTGCTGGCATGCAAAAACAAGGTAGGTCTCGGTGAATCAGAGGGCCGAGGGAAGAGTATGGGTGATAGTTAGCAAAGACATGCACAAGTTTATTCAGGGACCAAGCTGTAAACTGCCACTATTTTCCAAGGTCTGCAGTCAACTTCCTGGAAAAACTGCGTCTTCTTTGCTGCCAGATTTGGGGTGTGCCTTGGGAGCAAGCCCCTTGCTCCGTCCTCCAAAGGCAGGCGCTGGCGTGAAAGGCTAGAAGAGCCAGGCTAAGCCATCTGTATGTGATACCTTCTGTCCACCGTCCAAAAACATGTCCAGTGAGTCCTCTGTGCCAGGCAGCAAGAGATAAGGTCTCACTGGTGCTGTCTGGATGATCCTGGGTGTCTCCAAAAGACGGGAGCACCTTTTCTTCCATCTCCTGCTGGCCTCCAGGACACATCTCCAGATTCTTTGGCCTTGGTTTCTCCACCATGCACCTAAGATACAAGAACTTGTTTGCCTCTACGACTGCCAAGAGTATTTGACATCTTGAGTACCTACGGTTACTTTGGAGAGGCCAGATGAATGGCAAGGTCTGGAGGATGAAGGAGGGAGCAAGGAACTCAGTGCCAACTCATACCTACATCACCACTAGCTTCTCACTTTAAACCAGAGGTCAGGCAGTTGTCACAGAATGAAAAGGAGCACAAAACACAGAGGACGCTGCAATGCAGCTCAGGGGCCTTGCATATGTCCCAGAGCAAACTTTGTAATTATACCTTATCCTAATTACTGCTGTAGCAGCAAAGACAGCAAAACAACGGAACAGGCACCAGCACCCAGGGCACCCAGGGCAGTCCTGGCCATGGGAAAGGATGCAAGCATTCCCAGCCCTAGCTATTAAATCCCAAATTCTGGTGCTCAGGAAGCTCAGCAACAAGCTTGCAAGTTCAGACATTTCAGTAAGGCTATTTCAAATGCAGTGGCAGGCCTGAGGAGGAAATGCAAGGTCAGCTCTTCTGTATGCGCTGTGTTTCCATTGTACATATGAGTAATACGGGACAACTTTGCAGAGCACTAACACCTGGCCAAAGAAAAAGAAAGGGCTGTTGTGTCCAAGTGCAATGCAGATGTGCTCCTGATGCAGGAGAATAACCCAGCTTTGGTATGTATTGAATATTTTCTTTTGCAGACCCACGGCAGCATTGTCTGGAAGAGCCCTCCACAGTCTCTGGTCCAACCTCCCTCTTGGAGCAAGACTATCGCCAACACTGATGCAAGCCAGACAGCTTTGTCTAACCAACACTCAGAAACCTCCACAGGTGGCAAGCCACCACCACTCTGAGGACCTGTCCCAGGGCTGCCTCTCCTCTTGGGGGAGATTTTTTTCCTGATGTCCAGGCTGAAATCCCAATGCTGCAGGAGCAATTCCTTGCAAGCAGCTTTTTATAAAATGGAGGGGAGAGGAAAAGAGAAGAGCAGAGGAAAGATCTGAGAATTAGCAAAGCTCAAATGTTTGCAGGTGGCCTTAGACTGAATCAGCTAGCTCTGTGCCCAGTGTTTGCCTTGCCAATGATTGCTTACCAGTGAGAAGATAGCTTATGTGCTGAAAAGCTAGTGATGGACATGAGAAGCAACCACAGGAGGGTGAAGATGAAGGACCAAGGGGCAGGTGAGACCATCACTGTCATTCATTTGAGGAAAGCAAATGGAAGAAACTGATGACTGTGCTGCCTTTCTTGCATTTAGCTTTCACATAAAAGTTGAATCTAGAGGCGAATAACTCACTGAAGGGATCAATTACCCTCCACAAACCACCAAGATAAAAAGATAACTAGCTGAGACTTTGCAGTCTCTTTCTTAGGCACCTACAGCCAAACTCTTACCCCGGCATTTAGCCATGGTGATGAACAGAAAAGGGGTCGGGAAATGGGCCAGGATTGCGAAAGAAGAGGTTCACGAACTTTCAGCTAGGTGAAATGTGTATGAGCTACAGCAACACTCATTATCAGAGGAGGAGCTGTCTCCAGTTCCCAAGCCACGCTCTCCAAGAACTGCTGGAGGGCTGGAGTGGAACGAAGGATATGGCACAGAATGAGTATAGCATCCTGTTTAAAAGGCTTGAAGTCAAGTTATAGATCCATAATTCAGTGCCTGGAAAATCAACCTGCACAAAGGATTAATTCAGAGGCACCAAGGGGCTAATATGGGGGCTGAGAAGCAGACAACTGGGATTTCTTAAGAACTATTTTATACCAAACCATTTAAATTTCCTCTCAAAGATTTGGCAGATACAGGGGAAGCAGCAGATGTGATAATTTTGACCTCCATAGAGGACTTTGCGTTATCCCATTCAGACTTCTTGTCAGAAAGGGAAATACCACCTAGATGAAAGATGGATGTAAAATTGGTGCAAAAATAGCACCCTAATCTTGTGACAAGAGCTATTCGTGGCTTACAGTCAGACTAGAAGGACATATACAGAAAGGAACAGCAGGCAAATGGTCCTGCTTTTGGTATTATTCAACGCTTCCATATTGTGGGCTAGAAGCCACGCTACGCTGCCTTAAAAATATTGCGGATAATGTTAAAGAAAACGAGACCAGAGGAATGCCAGAAAGTAGATTCATCACATGACCTTAAAGACCTAGCAAAGACAGGATTTGACATCAGTCAGATGAAATTCAATCAAGTCAGGTGTTAAATGCTTTGATATCAGATCAATCCAACCCAAGGAAAGAATGGGACGTGGGATGACACAGGCCACAAACCAGGCAGGGGAGCATGCTGGAAGCAAGCCTTCCTCCGGTGGTGGAGAGGAGGACACGTCACACACTTTAAGGATGTTTGCAACTCTATTTCCATCACTGAATAAGTGTCAGGGACCAAATCGGTGCCACAAAGGGATTCATACTTAGGGGATGGAGACAGTTCACCCTAGCTTTACCCTGCCCGTGACTACTGTGTCTGCCTGCCCTCTCCTTCCTGCCCAAGTGGCTGGCAGAGGCAAGGGTGATGGGGACAGGCAGCTAGCCAGGGCCAGCTGCTCTCATTACAGCTTAGCCTTAATGAAACTCCACCAGGCTGGGAATAGTGTTGGGTACCGAGTTTCCATGTGGCCCACAGCTTATGCCTGCTTTGAGAGGGAGCCGATTCCTGAAGGATGCTGTGGCCAGTGAGTGGCAACTTGCCCTAGACACCCCCAGAGAAGGGCAGCCCTGCAGCCAGCTGCAAACACCTGGCCACCACAGCCAGATCAGTGAGAAAGCCCCATCTCAGTGGGGCACAGGGCAATACCAACAGTAGAAACCTCTCCCACCTCCCAGGGCAAGAATGATCAGGCCACCCCATCCTGGAGGCAAGACCACCATCCTGCAGCCCTCCATACTTTCTCAGGTGCCCAAAATCCTATCCACCCATATGACAGCTTCCCACTGTCACCAGTATTAAGCCCCCCAGTCTCTGAGTGAGGGCACTCAGTACATCCCAGGGTCAACCAGCAGGCAGCCCTGTACCTGATGTAAGCAGCAAGTCCTGCCAGGAACTTCATACAGGCTGTGGCATACTGGGCATCCTTCTGGGAGTCAAGCAGTCTCTCGGAGCTTTGAAGCAGCCTGGCATTTTAGGAAAAGAGACGACTTCTGTGACATTTTATAAAAAACAGCCTTTGAAATTCAGCAGCAAAAAGTCCTCCAGATAGGGCTACCAGTGATGCTGTTTACCCAGTGAATTTTTATTATGAGAGGATAGAAACCATGGTGAATGGTGATATTCCTCCTCACACACTCTCCCCCAGCCTGTAGCCAGTGGCTTTTCGGCCAAGCATGTGTGTTTGAACATTCAAATGACAGGTCCAGGCAGCACACACCGCTTTCGGATTGCAGGGGTTGCCTGTTGTCCTCCCCAAGGGGACACAAGGCTAGAAAGAAGCAGATGCTGGCAGAACTGCAGGGCACCGGTCCAGAGGGGTGGTTTTTTACCTTGGTATAAAAGGGAAGGCACAAGGTACCCAAGACTAATCCTGCTCTGCTTGTACCTATGCTTCACTTTCTCTGTGGCTGGTGATTTCACTGGCCTTTCCATGCCAAAATCAATTAGTTTTGTCTCCACTGATGTACTGACTGCCTCAAAAGTATGTGTTGATGGTATCAGGCGCATTGAAGGCAGGCTGTACTGCATGGATCTGACACTTTGCCAAGAAGAAAAGTGTTTTCCTTTCATTTGCAAGATTTCTCTGACTAACCTGGAAGAGTCCTGTGCTTTCCTCCAAAGGGGGCAGGATCCTCCTGTGGAGCAAAACTGGGCAGTCTGTTCACCAGCAAGTAACATGGGAGTGAGATGCAACTATCCTTCCATCCAAACTGTCCATGTAGTTCACAAATACAGTAGGGGTATTTCCTATCGTCATGACGGATGTCTTATGCCACCTATGTTCTCATCCTGTCCACTATCAGAATAAAATTCCCATAGACCAGAAGTCCCACTGTTTCTCAGTCCCCAGAACAGGCATGGGACGCAGCTGTCCCCCGCCCAGGGCTTTCTCAAGAGGAAAGGTTTTCTCCTGCAGCCTTGGCCATACATCCAGTGGTTTGACCCACAGAGCTGACCAAACTGCTAGAAAATACATAAAGGCACAGTCATAAGCCATCTGCGCTTTGGTTTCAGGCCTTTCAGCCCAATGAGAGATCAAAGTACGTGCAGATGAGTCATATTTACAGTAACTAGATGAACGCCATCATGAAGCACTGCTCTCGACTTGCCAGTCGCAACATGCTCTGCACCCACGGGCATTGGCATTGCCCTTTAGATCCCAAGCTCTGCGGCCCAGGAACTGGACAAACATACAATTTCCACAGCCAGACACAGCTTTAACCGCTCTCTTCTCCCTGTCTGAAAAGGGCTGCACCTCCAAAACCCAGCACGAGAGCTTCACGTCCAAACCACTTTCAACCATTTCAGGATTGAGTCAGACAAAAGTAGATATAGCTGCAAAAATGCTTTTTATATCATTCTCTGAACTGAAAGCAAAGACTCAGAAGCGGCACTGGGCAATCTGGCAAGTCCAAGTGCAGCAGTTTGGAAGTGAGGGAGTTTAACAGATGAGTGAATACCTGGGGGGCATCTAACAAGGCTTTCAACAACTCATTCCCAGGATTTGGTCTGAATAGTGTTCAGAGTCACAGCTGGGCTGCAGAAACAGAGCAGGAACAACCTCAGTGCTCACTGATGGATGTACTGCTCCCTGCAGGCGTTACAGGATGCTGCTCTCCAAATTGCACAGGCATATGCAGCTCCCTCATGCTGAGTTTTGAGCAGGGGGAACAGCCAAGACTCCTATGGGCCACAGGCCTGAGTATTATAAGCCACTGTGGGGTCACAGTCCTGGAGCAGGACCTGTCAACACGGGGCTTGCAAGCCCTTGCACACCCAACACATCACCTGGTCTCCTCTAAAGTGCATCCTCGGGGCTGCCGTCACCACCATGGCCGGTCTGGAGGGTGGCAGGTCAATGGGCAAATGGAAGGCTAATAAATCTGCTTGCAGAAGTCACACCCCGAAGGCTGGAGAGCTTGGGGCATGGAGCTGCATGCTGGGTGCCGACCACTGTTGCCTGTGCTCTGGGGAGGACGCACAGACGTCTGTTCCACATTCAGCTAGCAAGGAGGACCACAAACCCTGTCTTGCCTGGGGGCTCATCCTTGGCCTCCCGGCGGGCACAAAGACAGTAGTGTGTGTGTCCAGGGAGGAAGCTAGGAGCTGGTCTGAGAGAAGCCCATTGCAACTGCAGCTGTTTGCACAATGCAGAGCGTGTCCCGGCTGCACTCACGTGCTGCCTGGGCCGTGGCTTGGAAGCAAGCAGTCGTCAATGGGGAACCATCATTTTGCACTCTTAGAAACTTGCCCACTCCAAATTCTAGAAGAAAGAGCAGCAAAATGGAGTGGTCAGAACCAAGTCCTTCAACCCGGACACCTGCCTAATGACACTTTCCTGTGGGATGGAGACTAAGGAGAGGCTTAGACAACCAGGTCTAATGCTAAGAAACCCAGCATGGGCTGTTTGAGCTATCCTGCTTTGCTCCCAGCCTGCAGGGATTCAGGGTTTCAACAGAGGCAAACACAGGTGGCTAGTGGACCTGTCCTAGGGGCTAGATCAGAGGAAATTGCAACCCCCCAAGTGCCCCCAGGTGCCGTTCCCAGCCAGTCCCCGTCTCCTACAGCAGGCAGGACACAGGGGGCTGCCATGCTCTGCAAAGCGAATTCTCCTAGAGTGAGAGAGAGGGCAAAGGATACAGAGACAGGGTCAAGTGTTGTGCCTGCTGGGCACTTGCCAGACACAGGGCAGCCCAGGGAGGCACGGCACATGCACTGCCATTTGCCATGTCCACAGACCTGACTGCCATGTGGCTTGGTGGCCAGCATGGGACGAGGCCACTTTGAACCCGAGAAGCGGTTGGGTATAATATTACTTGCATGACATGCAGGCGGTGTGGTGGTATGGGGGGGATCTTGCTGTATGCGACACAGGCGAAGCCCCAGGGTCAATGGGATGTAAACAGGAATTACCAGCTGCAGGCTCCTGCTAAACAGCCCTGGCCCCGGCTCTTCCCCGCACGGCAAACAGGATGCTGAGAGATCCTGCTGCTGCTGAGGATAAGCCCCACAGCGGTGAGGGGAAGGGGGTCAGAGTAACCCCCTTGCAAATATGTGCCCCTTCCACGCTGGTCTCAGTGTCATGAGCTCGGCAGACAGCGTAGGGGCAGAGCTGCCTTCGTGCAGGGAAGCTCTTCTCCTCTCCCGAGCCACTTTTTGAAAGCTCAGCTGGACCCAGGAGTCTGGATCAGACCAAGGATCACAAGGGAAGCTTTGGACATTGTTGTGTGCATGTGTTCCCCAGCTGTGGCCATTTCTGGCATCAGGCACAGCCCAGCTATTACACCAAACTCTGCGCAGTTGGTGTGATAATGGTGTAACCCAAAAGCCACTAGTCCTATCCACACTGATCCTACACTGAGCTGCTGTCACCTAAGAGACACTAGTCCTTGTCCAGTCTGGGGTCCCGTCACCACCAGTGGCTGGAAGCAGACACCTAGGGAGGCAGGGAACAGGCTGAACCCAGCACTATTGCCCTGAATGTATTCCCAGCCTTCAACGGTGCAGGGTACCTGAGGCTGGAAGCAGCAACCTGACACTCAATAGCCCATCATGGATTTTTTTTAAGTTTTTTTCCCTTGGTATCAATCTCAAGCTCCGACCTTCCTGCCCTGGATCTTTTCCAGTTAGCTCAAGGCCTTCTGCTGCTCCTCCAATTTACAAAGGAGGGTTAAAAAATAATAATAATAAAATGCAAGCCAACTCAACCAGGCCTGGATAAAATTTCCATCACGTTCTTAAAGAGATGACTTTGCCAAGGTAGGAAAAAACTAAGTCACAGCCTTGGAGAAGTAGGAAACACCAAGTAAGGTAGCTCTCCCCACCCAGCAGCTAGGGAAATGTGGGAAGGAAGGCAGTTTTAGCCAGACCATTTTATCTCTGAGACCAGATGGCTTTAAATGCTTCCCCAGAGCCTGGAAAGGGCCAGGCTCTGCTTTGAATCACTTTTCATACCACCTCATTAGAAAGTAAAAGGGAAGAAATGAACAATCTATAACTTTGTGGCATCGGGAAACAGCTCTGTTAATCCCGTTTCCTTCCCTGAGCTTACTCAGGGCAGGTCATCCAGCATCAGGGCCATATCACCTAATGTGCTTATCATTGCCCTGCAATCAGGAGCCTGGGCACCAGCCCAAAGGGCAAATGCATCCTCCCTCCTGGGCATTACTAATAAATTGGAAAGGTCCAGGTTGCTAAACCTGACCCCAGCGCTTAAATGCAACACTCCCAGCACCCAGTTTCTGCTTGCTGCTGCAGATCCAAGCAGCGGTCACCTCCCAAACCCACGGCTGTGGGAGCAAGGGCAAGAGGGGCAGAGCATCACTGAGGGAGCAAACAAGAGGAGAAGGAAGGTGCTGCAGGGAGAGGCACCCTAGGGCAGGCACTGCGAAGCCCAGGGTGGGGGTACCTGTGGCACCCCTTGCATCCTGAGCAGCAGACCTCTAGGTTTCTTGGCCTGTCTGGGAAAAACGTGGGCAAATCCAAAAAGATGCAGAATTTCTCCCTTTCCAGCAGGGCTGGCGCACGCCCCACCTGCACACCTGGGATGGGCAGCAAAGCGCTCGCCAGCCACACAGGGCTCAGGGCTTGCTCCCACTTGCTCACAGCTACAGCTCAGCCTGGATGGTCCACAAGCAACCACTGCTTTACCTGCCAGCATTGCCACCAACCTGTGTTTTGTCATCTTAGTAAAAACCTCCTGAGCTTGGGAGGAGCCAAATGGCACTGACAGGCCCTCATACATGGCACCCAGTCTCACTGTGACACCCAGCTCGCTACCAGCCCTTTCCCTATCCCGCACGAGGACTGCATCTTCTCACAGCCAACCTCCACCTTGTGTCCAAATGGAAAGGAAAATACAGCCTCCTGTGAGAGTCAGGACCAGAAGATTTCAGGCTCTTTCAGCACCTGCTCCCGTCAGGGGTGGGAGTCCCATAGCAGAAGGCAGCCCTAGGCAACACATCAGGCAGGCAGCATTTGGTGTGTTGGTTGGACCCACAGCTCCAAGGGCAGTAATGGGTGGCTTGACATGGAGTCAATAGCTGGAGTGGGGTAAAAGTTAAAAAAGTTAATGGGACAGAAGGAGAAACAGCAATCTCTAGCTTAGTTTCTCAGCTGAGGAGTGCCAAATTTTAGCAAACTACTAGCTGCGTACAACAAAGCCAAGTGTCCCCGGTCTGGAGCTAACACAGCTGGCTGTCAGCATTGCTGCCCTGCAGACGTACCTGGGGACATGAGCCTCTGGCTGAGTCCAGCCCACCCCTGCCTTCCAGCTGGGCTGAGATCCAGTGACCAACAGCTCCGCAATCCATCCCCAAAATGATCTGGCACCCACAGAGCAGAAGGGCTACGGGGGCACTCAGGGAATAGCTGTAGGATGGAGGAGTAGGGAAGAGAGCTGGGGAGCAGCTGATCCAGCACAGACCCGCCCAGCCTTCCAGGTGGCCAAGGCCACGAAACCCGCAGTGCAAAGATGCTATGGGGCACACATGCAGCCAGCCCTCCAGATCAGCCAGGGTTGCTCATCCCAAATTAATCCACAGAGCATGCTGCCCTCTTTTGGGCTCAGCGTGACTGGCAGAAATTCAGGGAAATTTGGAGAGGCCCAAGACCAGTGCTTTTTGGGGCTCAAAACCCCACATAGGGGTTCTCAAATGTGGTGACTTCCCATACCTGCCTCAGTGGACATCCCAGGGACTTTTCCCATGCCTGCGAGTGGCCTCTGAGCGCAGCCTGGGAAGGGAAGAGCAGGGCCAAGCTCAGGAGCAGTCCCTGAAGGACAGGGAGATGCTTGCTAGGATGAAGAGCAAGAAGATGAAGGCCAGGGGCTGGGAAGGTCCTGGGGAGGACCACGGGGTCCTTACCAACTGTGAGAGCTGCTAGCATTTCATCTTAATTAATGATTTTCATAAATTAATTCAGTCGATAGTAAAATAAGTTCACAGTCAGTTTAATTGAGAGAGCCATAAAACAGGGTCCTGTGCTTTCCCAGCAGGGAGGAGTCGGGACTGATAGCTGCCAAGCCCCGGGGTGACGCTGAGACGTCCCAGTGCCATCTGCAGCCGGGGGACGGCTGAATGTCCCCCGGCATCCTAGCCCTGCTACCTGCAAGGGGAGAGCGGAGGCCAGAGCTTCGGTAGTTCCCGCAGGCTCCCGCGCCCCTGGAAGGTGCTGCCCCTGCAGCACCCGTGGCTGGGTGCCGGCCAGCCCTGCCTGTGCCGGGCTCCTCCCTGCCTGCACTTCCTCCTGCCGCTGGCACCTCCCCACAGCCCTGGGCACAGCCAGGACGGTGGCCTGGCCTGCACCGGCTCCGCGGGCTGCCCACCTGGGACTACTGCCCTACGTGGGATACCCCTGCCTGCACCGAGCAGCCCTGGGCCATCAGTGCCACCTCTTCTGCCCAGGTGACGGGCAGCAGCAGTGAGCCTCTGCTCCCCCGGAGCCCCCACGGACCTCTCTGCCTCTGGCAAGCAGGAGCACACTTGGAGCCCGCTTCACCCACCTCTCCAGCATGCGGACGCCGACGGTGATGATCGTGGGGCTGGTGCTGTGCCCCTGCGGGCTTCTGCTGACGCTTACAGGCACACTGGCACCCAGCTGGAGGCAGGTGAGCCTCATACCCAACCAGCCCATTGACCTCATCTTGGAGCAGGGCATCTGGGACATGTGCAGAGAGCAGCAGAGCAGCCATGACCGCCGCTGTGGGCAGGCTGATGAGCTGGGCTACTTGGAGCAGGTGCCCGTGCGGGTGGCCCAAGGGCTGATGCCCACCTCGCTGGTGCTCACCCTCCTGGGCTTGGTGGTGGCTGCCCTGGGGGTTCGCTGCTGGCAGAAGGAGCCCCGGCACCTGCTGGCTGGTGTGGCAGGGCTTGTGCTGCTCCTCTCAGGGCTGCTGAGCCTCGTGCCTGCCTCCTGGTACACTCATGAGCTGTGGGCACTGCCTGCACCAGTGGGCAGCACACTGGTTGTAGGCTACAGCTTGGTGCTGAGCTACTTGGGAAGCTGCATGGAGATCTTGGGGGGGCTGGCCCTCACCCTCAGCTTCCACCACTGCTGCAAGGAACGCAGGGCCCCCAAACTGCCCCCCAACCCTGTGCTGGAGGCTGGGCCGTACTCCACCACTGGGGCTTACCGCAATCCCTGGGACGTGCTGGAGGACGAGCGAGACGGACGGCACTGGAGGAGCTCTCTGCCTTGTGACTCCGACTTGTAGCCCCGGCACAAGGACAGCAGTGGGCACCGGCTAGCCCGGCCTGCCTGGCACTGAGAGCAGTGCTGGCTCTTGCCCCTCCAAGCCATGCTCTTCTCTTGGGACACCTCAGAGCAGGCTAGAAACAAGACCAAGGACGTGGCTTGAATCTCTGCAACCTCCTCAAAAGCCTGCCATGCTCCAGGCCCCACAACTGTGCCAAAGCTGTGCTGGGTTGAGGACCAGCCCTGGCTCCAGTCCTTCCATGCAGCTTTTAGCTCATCCTGCTGCACCGTGCAGCAGCTTGGGCAAAGACAGCTCCGGCGTTCCCACGTGAGCAAGGTACAGGTTAGCACTGTGTAGCCTTCCGGGTTGGGAACAGGGGAGGGGAGCATCTCCCACATGTCTCTGCTCAACCCAGGGCTGTGCAAACAGCAAAATAAATGAAGAGGAACGGGTCTGTGCTGTGGGATGGTTATGGGCTTTCTGCCAGGCAGGCTGGGCTGAGAGCCAGTGGGCACGGCTAACCTAGCTCCCTCATGCTTTGCCTGAAGCAGGGAGGAAAGGTCAGTAAAAGGGGATAGGTAGCTTTTATAGCACCTTCCTCAAGGACTTTTCCCCCATGGTCAAAATCAGCTCTGGAAGAGGTTTCTCCTTCCTTGAGCACAGCCACTTCAGGGGACAAAAAGAGATCACGGGAAAAAAAAAAATAGTGTATATTTCCCCCTCCATCATTAGCTTGGTGCGAGGCGGTAAAACTGGTCTCACTGGTTTGTAAGGACACTCAGGAGGTTAGAACTGCACTATAAAATCCTGCTCAGCACCCTGCATAACAGGGCAAGAGCCGAGCCATCTTCCTCGCGGAGCTATTTGGCCAGATTTCTACCCCAGGCGAGCCCAAAGCACCCTGATCGGCAAGCTAAGCCTTGCTGCAGAGGCACAGTGGATCGAGATGCCCTAAGTGTGGTTAAGGAATGGTACAGGATGCACCATGCAGTGGGGGATCAGATTCAGGTAGCTCAGAGTGTGCTGGGGCTGGAGACTTGCTGAAAAACCTCACAAAGCTTTTTGCTCTGGACTGTAAGTTCCCTAGAGCTTAGAGATCCGGGAAGATCAAACCAACCTCCCCTCCCCGGCCCACACACAAACCACAATGGCACCAGAGATGCTGCACAACGTTCCTTTATGAAAATACAGTGTCGGGGCAAGATGGTCCCTTCCTCAGTGGGGCTGGCAGCTCCTGCAGGGATCACAGATGGGTGCATCAGGGATGGGTCTGAGCCAGCCTCCCTGGGCCCACCCCACACCTCCAGCCACAGGCGGAGCAGGACAGCCCCTGCACCAGTCAGACTCCAGGCACCCCCAGGTCTTGCTCCTCTCCCCCAGCAGGAGGACACAACTTGCCTCAAGAGTGGGCACCATGCCAGTGCTGGGCCTGGGGAGGGATCTGCATACTGGGGGGGCCTTGGGGCACCCCAGGGTGGTAGAGGGGTCCCTACCAGGGCCTGCTCCAGGTCCTGCTCACCTCTTTCCCATCGTAAGCTTCATTCACAAAGGTATCACTCTTGGGGGGAAGCTCTTCCTCCTCCTCATCCTCTTCCTCAGGGTCACTTTCACGGTGGTACAAGGTCAGCACCCGGGTGGAGGCAGTGCTTGAGGTCCTGGGGAGGAAAAAAAGTGCACTGAGGATGGCATGGCCATCTCCTAGAGATGGGGCAGATCCCAAGGTCCTGCCACGACCCCCGGTAAATAGCCTGCTGGGGTGATCGGAACTTTCCACATAGCCCAGGAGTGCCCCAGGACACCATGCTGTCCCTAGGCAGGGAGACCCTGTCCTTCTCCATCTTCAGTTGTACCTGGCCTGGCCCAGCCCAGCCCCAGAGCTCACCTCCTCCGCCTGTCCCGCCTCCGCATGTAGGCCAGGGCCCCCACAGCAGCAGCAGCGAGCAGCAGGAGCACGGCCACCCCCAGGGCGATAGGTCCTGCAACGGGCTGCACCTCTGCCTCCTCGCAGTAGTCACCACGATAGCCCAGGGCGCAGTGGCATGTCACTCGCCCAGCCTCGATGGCACAGTCCCCACGCAGGTTACACGTCTCGCTGCTGCACGGCACGGCCCCCAGCACCTCCTCGGTGCTGGGGTGTACCAGGAAGGGCTCCCCATGCTCCTGGGGACCAGGAGCTGCGGGCAGGCTGGGGCCGGGCTGCCAAGGCTTGGGTGCAGCTGTGGGTAAGGCTGGTTTCTGGGACATTCCTGATGATGCCACTGTGGGGACCTGCGTCCCCACCTCCACGGAGGGGCCTGGAGGGATGGGCATAGATCAGCAGAGACCCAGGTGAGACCCCCTTCCCAAACTGGGGGAGACTGGGCAGGCCTGCCCTGTGCCCAGCCAGGACCCCTGCACGTCACGGCTGTGGGCAGGCACTCACAGTCAGACTCATCGGAGCCGTCAACGCAGTCGGGGTGCCCATCGCAGATCTGCTCTCCAGAGATGCAGCTCTGGAGGTCAGGGCAGGCCTGGAGTGGGGCCGGGCAGGGCAGGGCCAGCGTGCATGCCACCCCACGCACCAGGTGGTAGCCAGGGGAGCAGCGGCACAGCCGCCCTGCAGGGTTGGGCAGGCAGAGCTGGGCACAGCCCCCAGTTGCTCTTCGCACAGCCGTTGGTGCCTGCCAAAACAGCATGGGTTAGCATGGCCACCATGGGGCACGGCTCAACCCCCCAGATGCCCCAGGCTGGGCCAGCCCCAGACCCACCTTCCTGCGAGAACTGGCTGTAAATCTTCATGGCTACCAGCTCCTGCTCCATCGGGAACCACCAGCTCTTGGCGTGCTCCAGCCGGCTGTGCCAGATCTTGCTGGAGCCTGGACACACACAGGGTCAGCACTGCTCCACCTCCTCCCACAAGGGTGCATGGGATGGGAGGTGGGGTCCCCCAGCCTGCCCTTCACCCTGAGGAGGGGCAGCCTGCGCCCCACAGCGACTGGCAGAGACCCCTACGTCCTGGTGCAGTAGGAGGAGCTGGACAAAGCACAGCAAACGGACTCACCGTTGGTTGAGGTCGTGCTCCAGAGCAGAAAGCCTTCTCCGATGGCGAAGAGTGAGAGACCATGCAGCCCTTCCCGCACCACCCGGAAGTGGGATCCGTCCAGCTCGACGCTGCTGATGGTGCCTCTCTCTGCAGGGCACAGACGCAGGGACATCAGACGTGGGGGCACAGAGGGCTCCGGGCTGCCCTTCGGGGCCACGCCAGGCTGTGCCCTGCGGACCGAGCGCCCGCACCACTGCTACCCCCAGCGGTGCCCCAGCTCAACCCACACTCACCAGGGTCTGCCCAGTACAGCCGAGTGCCAGCACCCCCGAAGGTGAGGCCAGTGGGAGCCCGGGCTCTCCTCCAGATCGTTCTGCGGCCAGTGCCGTCCATGGCCACACACTCCACCGCGGCGCTGGGCCTGCGGCTGCCATCCACCGTGACAAAGCACATGGTGGAGGCACGAGGGCACAGCGCCAGCCAGGCAGCGCCCTGCAGCCCCTTGCTGAGCAGCACCAGGGCCCACCGCCCCCCGGGAGCTGCCACGTGGATGCTGGGCGGCTGCCCCCCGATCCAGTACAGGTTCCCACTCAGCCAGTCCAGGGCCAGGGATGTCACCGTGCCCTCCACAGCCACCGCCTGCTTCCAGGACAGCCGGCCCCAGTCCTTCAAGCGCAGCAGCCCGATGGAGTCGCTCCCCACCTCCGCAAAGTACAGGCTCTTGTCTTTCACTGCGTAGTCGATGGCTGTCAGGCGGCCCACCTTGGCCAAGGGCAGGGCCCGGTGCGGGGGAAGGCCTTGGGATCCAGCCGTTGCGGGCAGGTCCTTCAGGTAGACCTGGAGGAAGGAGGCAGCACTAGGATGGGGACCCCACTCCTCTGACAGCGGCGAGGACAGCAGCCCCCAGGGCTGGCCCCGGAGGACAGTACCTGCGCCACGGCTGCCGGTGACACCAGGAGGGCAAAGGCTGAATCGCGGAGGGGCAGGCAGGTAGTCTCATCGGCG
Organism: Gymnogyps californianus; assembly: GCF_018139145.2. NCBI lineage: Eukaryota > Metazoa > Chordata > Aves > Accipitriformes > Cathartidae > Gymnogyps > Gymnogyps californianus. The sequence continues at coordinate 50,470,399 of NC_059474.1, forward strand.
GCCAGCGTCAGCCCGGCAGGGCACCGGCACTGCCCAGCGTGCCTGGCGCTCAGCAGGCACAGGTGGGAGCAGCCACGTGTCACGCATGGATTAGGGGCCACGGGGCGCAGGGCTGGGTGCATCACCTGTGGGAAGGGCAGGCTCAGCCTCACAGCCCCACCAGCACCCAGCAGTGGAGCTGAGCATGACCAACACCATGCCATGCTCCTGAGGCCTGGACACGGCCCAGCTGGGGGCAGGATGGTGAGGCAGAGATGCTCCAAGAGGACCAGAGACCCTTGACCACAGGGACTGCTGCCCAAGGACCACCGGGATGGGGCTACAGCTCCCAGTGGCTCTGCACTCAGAGGACGGCAGGGCCGTGCAGGGTGGGAGTCCCAGCAAAGCTGGCACAGCAGGGTTCGGGGCTCCCCCAGATAGGTACCTGGAGGCCGTGGGGCTGCCCGTGTCGCTTGAGCAGCACAGTCCTGTTCTTGCCGCTGGCCTTGTCCACCTGCTGCACGGACCATGACTTCCTCTCCGACCAGTAGAGCTGCCCCTCGCACACAGCCGCCGCGAAGGGGCTCCGGACCCATCCCAGCTGCAGGACCTGGCAGAGAGGCCGTGAGCACTCACCCCCACCCCCGTCAGGGCCTCGTCACCGGAGCCCCACCACACACCTTCACACTGGTGCCATCCAGATGTGCAGAACCAACAATGCCCAGCTTCTCATCCAGCCAGAAGATCCTCCACATGGGGAGGTCGAGGGCCAGTGCTGTGGGCCAGCCCAGCCCCTGGGCCAACAGCACGTGCCGCCAACTCCCATCCATAGTGGCCTCCATCAGCCGTGGGTGGCTCCCCACCTCTGACCAATACAGCAGCCTGGCGGAAAGAGAGGTGCTGGCTCACGGACCTGCCACAGCATCGTTCCAGTACCAGGGCAGGCCAGAGGAGCAGTGCAGAGCTTCCCATCCCATCAGGGACACACTGAGAGCTCCACCCAGGGCAGGTGCCTGGGCTCCTTCTTCCCCAGTCGCACAGCCCCGACAGCACCCAGATGAGGCCGTCCCAACTCTTCCCCAGCCTGTCACCTGCCTCCATGGCAGAAAATGGGGCAGGGCAGGGCAGGGATGGCAAGGAGGTCCCTATGTGCTCTTGTCCCAGCCTTACCCTGCCAGAGGCTGGAGCACCAGGGAGTGGGGCCGGTCCAGGTCTCCATCCATCACCACAGTGTACTCCGGTATCCCTCGCCAGGCAGCCCCCAGGCGAGTGGCCAGCACCTGCCCTGCTGCCCCATCTGTCCAGTACAGGTTCCTCCCGAGCCAGTCCACTGCTATACAGTCCGATCTCACACCTGCAACGTGCCCAAGAGTCAGCACCCGTGGGGTGACAGCTGCATGGCCCTCTGGCACAATGCTCCCAGCCCAGGTCCCCTCCATCCCAGGAGCTCCGGCTCCTCCCAACCCTGCTCCCACCAACACCACTCCATACAAGGGGACACAGCCTGGCACCCCACTGCAACCTGGAGATTGCACAGCCACTGAGAGGCCAGCCCTGCTAACCCTACGCTGTCACAGCCCACCTTTCACCAGTGTGCCTTTCTTGCCCAAGTCGAGGTCCTGCCAGCGGATGCTCTCTGTGGCCAGGTCCATCCAGAAGACTTTCCTCTCCACCAGGTCATAGTCAAGCGAGAAGACAACACGATCCTTGTCAGTGGTGAGCAGCACCTCCTCACGCCCACTCCGCAGGCCATAGGACAACACCTCTGACTGCACGGCCACCAGCAACATGGGTTCTGGTCCTGGGGCAACACAGAGCCGCCCAGATCCTGCTCAGTGCTGGTGGCCCCATGGCCCCAGCACACGCAGGCAGGGAACATGGCACTTGCAGGCATCGGAGCCTGCTGGGACTCGGCCCTACCGCACAGCATGTTCCCCAGCTAGTGCAGATGGATTTTCCGATCTGCCACAGGCTGGCAAGCAGCAGCTCACAGCTGAGCGGGGCCTGGAAGGCCACGTGGCAGAGGGGACAGGGCCATTCGCAGGACTACAAGGCTCCCCGTGGGCAGCAGGCATGGGGGGACAGGTACCCACCGGCTCCTGGTGTACCCTAGAGTGCCAGGGACCTTCAGCACTCCTTGGCTGTCCCAGGGCTTACCAGCAAGTTTGCAGACGCGGCCGTCGGGCTCCAGCAGGTAGCCAGGGAGACAGCCACAGCTGTAGGACCCCAGGGCATTGAGGCACGTCTGGCTGCAGGCTCCCTTGCCCCGCTCTGTGCACTCATCTATGTCCATGCAGGACAGACCATCCTTGGCCAGCCGATAGCCCAGGTCACACCAGCACCGCTGTGGGGAAAGGGGCTGTCAGAGTCCCCCCTTGGGGACATGAGGCTCCCTCCTGCAGCTGGACCAGGGCAGCATGGTGGGGTAAGCCCCTGGACCAGGGCTGCTGGCACTCACAGGGCCCTGGGGCGAGGGGTAGCAGAGATGAGCGCAGGACCGCTGGCAGGGCACAGAGCACTTCCCCGCCTCGTCCGAGCCATCCGCACAGTCCTGCCGGCCGTCGCACACCAGGGATGCATTCAGGCAGGCCCCTAGCCCACATGGGTACTCATGACTCTGGCAGGGAGCAGGTTGGCCTGCAGGGACACGCAGGGAAGGCTGCCCTGAGCCTCGTCCACCAGCTCCTTTTGCTCGGCTGGGGCAGATTCAGGTGCTCCCACGGGGTACCCAGGGCTCACCCCAGCCACATCCAGAGCTGTGCCAGTAGCCTGGCTTCAGGCTATCCTAATCCCAAGGCCACCAGCCCTACAGGGACAACAGCTACCGGGGGCCTAGAGCCACCACAGATGCTGGGAAGAGGCAACCAGCACACAGCGCCTTTTGCCTCAGCACAGACACATCCCCACCTCCCTCTGTGCTGGGCACCCACCAACCACCCCTGGGTGAGACACAGAGGGGATAAAAGCAGGGTGTTGCTCACAGCCAGCCTCGTCACTGCCATCTGTGCAGTCACTCTCTCCATCGCAGCGCCAGACATCAGGGATGCACTCGTGGCCATGGGAGCAGCCCCACTGCCGGTCCCCACACAGCCCTTCCTCCCAGGGACAGCCCTGCAAGAGCAGAGGGTGAACAGGGCCACCAGCCCTCCCGGGAGCGAGCGGGGACAGGCTGTGTCCCCACCACCCCACCCACCTGCTCGTCTGTGCCATCCCCACAGTCAGCAGCACCATCGCAGCGCCAGGCCTCCGGCACACACTCCCCGCTGCGGGGACACGCCACCTCACCCGTGCGGCAGAGCAGCGGCCGGGGCACGGCGCAGCCCTCCTCATCCGAGCCATCCCGGCAGTCACGGTCACCGTCACAGCGCAGGGCCAGGGCCACGCACTGCCCGCTCCGGCAGGGGAACTCGGCCGGGCTGCACTTCTTCGGCACTGCAGGCAGGGCCAGGGCTGAGCAGGGGGCACTGTCCCCATCCCCATCCCACCAGCGCAGTCATGGCACTGAGCAGGGTACGGCCCCCTCCAGCCACTCAGCAGGTTGCCCTGGCCAGTGCCTGCTCCTGGACCCACAGGAAACCTGGTGCACCCACCTGTGGGGCAGGCACCCCCCAGAAGCCCCTGTCCCACCCAGCCCCCAGGGTCTCACCACAGCCCTGCTCATCGGCATGGTCCAGGCAGTCGGCATGGCCATCACACAGCCAGCTCTCGGGGATGCAGCGGGTGGCAGCGTCACAGCGCAGGGCGCACTCCTGCGTGGGGCTCCAGCAGCCTGTCTCATCCGAGGCGTCGGGGCACTGCGGCACCCCATCGCAGCGCTCCCCAGCCCCAACGCATGCAGCTCCGCTCACGCAGTGGAACGCCCCTGGGGAGACAAGGGGCCTTGCTAAGCCTGCAGCAGACAGCCAGGGTGCCCAGGCCCTCTGCTAGTCCCCCAGCGACCTAGAGTGGCCCCACACTACAGCGACAGGGCTTGGTCCCTCCTAGTCAGTGCATCTCCAGCAGCCTAGGTCCCAAGCAAGGCGACTGAGGCAGTCTCAGCTCAGCCACATCTAGGTCACCACGAGCAGTGGGACCAGCCCTGTCCCCTTCTGACAGCACCTCCAGCCCAGTGCCAAGCTCAGAAGAAACCAGTATGCCGCATCACAAGCATCAGAGCCCAGGACACACTCAGACCTTCCCAGGACCCCATCCCACCAACCCCACCAGGAAGCAGTCAGAAGCCCTGGTGCAGGGCGACCCAGCTGTGCAGGGGACTGAAGAACAGCTCCTACCTGGGGTGTCACAGAGCTGGGCACACCCGTCCTCATCAGAGCCATCTGCACAGTCCTTCTCCCCATCACACAGGTACTCCTGGTCCACACACTCAGTGCCATCACGGCAGGGCACATGCGTGCGAGGACAGGACAGATGGAGGACTGGGGTCAGGGGGTGTGCAGGGCTGGATGGGAGGGCTGGGGTAGGTGGCACTACCCGTGCAGGACTGGTTGGGCGCTGGGTGGTGGTAGTTGGCCGTGGGGCAGTGGTCTTGGTTGGCAAGGGCCAAGTAGTGGTGGTGCTGGTGGTGGCTGGCTGCACAGTGGTGGTCTTTGTTGGTGTGGTCCGGGCAGTGGTTGGCACAGGGGTGGTCTTGGTTGATGTGGACTGGCTGGTGGTGGTTGGTGTTGTGGTAGCCTTGCTGGTTGGTGCAGGAGTAGTGGAGGGCGCAGTGGTGGTCTTGCTTGGCGTAGATCTTGTGGTGGAGGTGGTGGGCCGAGCAGCGGTGGTGGTTGGTGTTGTGGTAGCCTTGCTGGTTGGTGCAGGAGTAGTGGAGGGCGCAGTGGTGGTCTTGCTTGGCGTAGATCTTGTGGTGGAGGTGGTGGGCCGAGCAGCAGTGGTGCTTGTGGTTGTTCTTGTAGTGGTGGTCACAGGTGGAGGGAGCGGCAGGTCAGACCCCTTGCTTGGTGGCACTGGCAGAGGCACGGGCACATGAGCCTGGATTTGAAGCTGTGCCCTCCCCACACTCTGGGCACTTCCAAGAGCACCCTACGTGGCCACCAGCAGCCAGGCACCCTGCCCCAGCTTGGAGCAGCACGGGCCACCCAGCCCCATCAGGTACAGCACCAGCGCCAGGCACAGAGCCACGGCCCCTCTTACCAGCCTGCAGCTCCGAGCCCACGAAGGCCACCACTCCCTGCACGCCTGCTGCTGGTATGGACAGCACAAGGGCCAGCGTCCTCCGGTCCCACAGCAGCAGAGCCGTCCCGTTTGCCGACACCAGGTATGGCTCAAAGGCGGCCACAAGGCCGTGGGACCAGCTGGGTGCCAGGGTGACTGCTTGCCGCTTGGTTAGACTCAGTGCCCGCAGGCCTGCAAGGCAGAGGGATGGTAGGACCCTGGGGCCCGCAGGCACCCCTTGTGGCCTACCCCGTGCCCCCACAACCCACAGCTATGGCAGGGACCTCACGGCTGAGGCCAGGGGCTCAGCCATGGGGCAGAGTCTGCCTCATGAGCACCCCACTGCCCAGGCAGGGACCTGCTGCATGTAGGGCATGGCTGGTCACTCCTGCCTATAGCGACCACCTCTGCTCCCTGCTCCAGATACCACCAGGGCTCACCCAGGGCTGAGCTCCAGAGCAGGCTGAAGGCTCTGCTATCCATGGCCACAGGCAGGTCTCCAGGCCATGTCTCGTTCCAGGCATCCCACGGAGCACCCCCGGCCAGGCTCAGCTGCTGCAGGGGCTGCCCGCGGGCTAGCCAGTACAGAGCACCCCGCTGCCAGTCCAAGAAGAGGTGCTGGATGCTGCTGCGAGCACGGTGCAGGATGCGCGGGGACATGTCAGACGCCTGGATCACCCCGATGTCCCTCCGGTTACACGCGAGCCAGTACAGGTCCCCCGAGTGGATGTCCACACGGGCAGAGCAGACTTGGCAAGAGTAGGCAGGCAAGCAGTTACATGGCTGTCCCATGACCCTGCTCCTCCGCCTGCGTACCTCCTGCCCCTAAAACCAAGGCACAGCTGCCCAGTGCCTCAGCACGGTCCCAGTGTGGGCACCATGGGACTGCTGTGCTCTGCACCCAGGAGATCCTCAGGCCTCAGGGAGCACCAGGCAGGGGAGCATGCCCTCCATCACCCCATAGGGTCTCACCTGGCAGCCCAGTTGCAATGGCCTCTCTCCTGCCAGGGTGCCCCACGACACGCAGCAGCGTCCCACGGTCATCCGTCCCGTAGAGCACTGACCTCTGCCAGTCCACATCTTGCAGGTGGAGGGGCTCCTGCCACTCCTGCACCCATTTGCTGCGTGCTCCAGGGCCCACCTGCACCAGGGAGATGGCCTTCCCCGACGCATACATGATGGACAGCTCTGCGGGGTACAAGGGCAGCGTGTGAGCGTGGCCCCAGGGACACTGGACAGGGTCACCAGCATGAACTAAGGCAGAAACGTAACAGCACCGGTGTGTGCTGGGAACCTCATCTCACCAAAGCCACAGTCTCTTACGGCCCCCCTCCGACTCCCACAGGGATGCATCCCATCCCAGATAGCCAAGAACCACCTTGCAGACCCTGCTCACCTGCACACTTCCCTGAGGGCAGGAGGAAGAGGCCCTCTGGACACGCACACTTGTAGCCCCGAGGGTGCACAGGGGACAGGAGGCAAAGGTGACTGCACAGGCCCGGAGCACACGCAGCAGTGTCCCCTGGGAGCAAGGGGACATTAAAAGCTCAGGCAGCCATGACCCCCCATACCTCTCCTGATCCCCAGAAACCACAGGCTGTCCCAGGCCTGGACATGGGGCCTCTGGATATGGGCTGGCTACCCCAGGCAGGGTAGCAGTGTCACATGAGGTAGGAGGGCTCAGCTCTACCCGAAGCCATGGGACTCGGCAGCTTTCCTATGGGTTCGTATGTCCCCTCTGTCACAAGCCCACAATCCCTCGCCGCAGGACCAGGAGAGCCATCGGGCAGGACCCGGTGAGCTCCAGGAGCCAGTGCAGCCTCCCCTAGCATCCAGGGAAGCGGTGGGGGTGCTGCCAGCCCTGCACTGGTGCAGGCACCCAGCAGGGTACTCACGGGGAGGCTGCTGCAGCTCATGCAGCACAGTGAAAGCCGAGACAGGTGCGCGGAGCAACACTGCGTGCTCCTGGGGAGAGGCCTGGGTGGCCGACACCAGCTCTGTGCCATCGGTCCAGAAGAACCGGCTCTCAAACACAGCCAGGCCCAGTGGCTCCGTGTGGCTCCGCAGGACAGCAGGAAAGGAGTGGCGCCCGCTGCCATCCACCCGCAGTGTCTCGATGGACTGGGGACAAGGCAAGGCACGGTGACCATGTGGCACCCCCACACCCCGGCGCTGTCCCGCAGCCACGGGGCTCACAGTGGTGCCTTCCCCGTCCCAGCCCAGGGATATGTGCCAGACCTGGGCACCGCTCCCTGCTCCCTCCCATGCCTTGGCTGTAGCCACAGGGGAACCAAGGCCACCCTCCCCACTCCCACCTCATCATCTCCCAGCACCTGGGGGGGCAGAGTCCTGCTGCCCCACATCCCTACCTCCTTGTACTCGCTGATCCAGTACAGCCTGCCAGCCACATGGTCCAGGCTCAGCCCCACAGGCTCCTCCATGGACACCACTGTGAGCTCCCGCCGGTTTGAGCCATCCATGCCAGCTGCAGCAATGACTGTTCGGCCCCTCTGCCCACGGTTGACCCAGTACAGGGACCTGGGGGCAGGCACTAAGCACCCACGTCACGGCATAACACCAGTGCTGCCACAGCTCCACAGCAGGCATGACACAGTCAGCACCAGCATCACTCACCCAGGAGCCCGGGGCCAACCCTGGCTCACTCGCGCTCCTCACCTTGCAGCCGGATGCACTGTCAGCTGCTCCGGTGCCACATCCTTCCCCAGCACTGTCACATAGCCCCGGCCATCGCCCAGCCCTGCACAGATGGCTGCAGGGTGGCTGCTGGCCCAGTACAGCTGCCCTGTGAACCAGTCCACAGAGATGCTGTTCACCTCCTCGACATCTGCAGAGACAGAGTGGTTTAAGGCACACCACCGCTGTTCCAGGCCGGGAGGCAAAACCCATGTTGCCCCTTCCGCTATGGGAAGGGCAGGGCTGGGATGGCAGGCCAGCTCTCAACACCCATCTCAGCCCCACTATGGCACCCAGCACCCTCGCACTCCTCCCCACCTGCATAGAGGGGCCGCGTGCCCTTCCCCGGGAGGTGAGTGCGGAGCTCGCCCTCCTCTGTCAGCCAGTAGTAGGTTTCTCGGAGCAGGTCGTACACCACGGCACGGGGTTCGGTCTCGCTGGAGAGCAGGGGCCGGTAGGCTTGGGTCCGCACATCCAGAAGGGCCAGGTCCTGCCCCACGGCCACCAGGATCTGCGTTGCGTTGTCTGCCAGGGCGAGGGAAATGTCACCCGGTGAGCGGGGACGCAGCTAGCTGGGGGCACTGCCCAGCCCCTTAGACAGCCCGGGCTCCCCAGCTCACCCTACCTGCCACTTCACAGGTGGTGCCGTGCCACAGGGTGTAGCCCTGGAGGCAGGCACAGCTGAAAGTGCCCGGGGTGTTGCTGCACAGCTGGCTGCAGGGGCTGTACTCCAGGGAGCACTCGTCCACATCTGCGGGGATAGGTGCAGCCAGGAGCCCGCTGCACAGCTGGCTAGCCACCCCCAGCCAGCACCGCCACTGCTCCCCAAGGACCACAGGCAGGCTCCCTAGATACCAGGGCCTGGGCCCCAGCCCCAAAACGCACCAGCTGCCACTGGGACATGACCTAGACACAGCCTTTGCAGGGCCAGGCGTGACACGCAGGCAAGAGCGGGGCAGAGGCAGGCATTCCCACACGAGCGCTGGCTCCAGGGAGACCCTGCTCTCGGCGGCCGAGGCCACACGTGCCCGAAGCGCGCGCGCCCTGACCTCTCCTTACCAGCACAGCTCTGTCCATCCGCCTGCAGCACCCAGCCGGCCCCGCAGGAGCACTGCACTCCCCAGTGCGTGTCAGTGCACGTCTCTGCACAGCCCCCATTGCGTACAAAGCAGCTCCGACCTGCGGGGACACAGCAGAGGGGTGACATGACGCAGGACAGCTCTGTGGCTCTCCCCAGCCCCAGCCACACGGGCAGTGGCCAGCAGCCACACGCAACTCACCGCACGTGCTGGGCTCGTCAGTGCCGTCCAGGCAGTCGTCCTCGTCATTGCACATCAGGGACTCCAGGATACACTTCCCCTCGTCGCACCGCACCATGCCAGGCGGGCAGGGGGCTATGGCACACGCAGCTCATGTGAGGAGGACAGACCGATACCAGGCGGGCACAGGGAAAAGCCATGGGTTCCAGACTCATGGGGAGGCCCCGCAAAGCATCAACAGGTTCCTGGGATGCTTGCCACCATCCCAAGGGGAGCTGGGGCCCAGGAAGGCAAAGTACCCCTTACTTCACATATGGCCTGGACAGGTCTCACCCCACTGAGGAGCATCCAGCGTGCTTGCTTACCGCAGACATCTTCATCCGAGGAATCGCCACAGTCATCAATCCCGTTGCACTTCCACTCGGCCATGATGCACACCCTGTTCCTGCACTGCCACTGCCCAGGCAGACAGGGCTGCTGGGGACACCCCTCCTCGTCCCAGCCATCCTCGCAGTCCTGGTGCCGATCGCACAGCTCCCAGTGTGGGATGCAGTGGTGGGTGCCGGGACACTGCACCTTCTTTGGCCCACACACTGAGGTAACAGAGCAGCACTCACACCCTGCCCTGTGCCCCCAGCCACCCCCACTCAGCCCCCCCAGCAAAGACTACGTACCACAGTCCTGCTCATCAGAGCCATCCAGGCAGTCAGCAGCACCGTCGCAACGCCAGCTGCTAGAAACACACCGGCCATCGTCACACTGCCAAACGTGGGGGTCCCCACCACAGGCAACATCTGCAGGACAGCACATGGTCACTGGGACCTACCTCTCCAGCACACCCACAAGGGTCCCCTCCGTCCTGGCACGGGGCAGGTACTGGCAATGCCCGAGGGAGTCTGCCAAGGGGCTGGCCACAGCAGCCTCCAATAGGGCTCTCCGGCAGATGGGGGGCTGCCTCGCTCAGCATGCGATCCAGGATATGTCCCCATGCCACAGACATCCCCCAGGAGCTCTGGGGCACACACGTCCCTGCAGGGTGCCACACAGGAGCCACTGGCAGAGCCAGCAAGGAGTGAGGTGCCTCTGGCCTGCCCTGCCCCCCCAGCCTACCCCGAGCACCAGGACCCCTCAATGCCCACGCAGCGCAGCCCCCCAGGCCACCCCATGAGAGGGGATGGGTGCCAGCTCCCCCCTGCTCACCACACTGCTCATCCGTCCCATCAGGACACTGCTGTTCACCATCGCAGAGCCAGGGAACGGGGATGCAGCTGGCACCGCAGGCGGCCTGGCGTGAGGCTGCGCACGTGGAGCCGGTGGGTGCTGCAGGAAAGAGGGAGCCCGGCCCGTGGTCAGCCTGGGCGCCGCGCCGAGCACCCACTGGCACACACCCCACGCAGCTCGCCACTTGGGGGTCCCAGCACAGCCCCACAGAGAGGGGGACTGGCCACAGCCAGGGTCACCCCAGGACCTCGTGCAGGGCTGGAGGGAGAACTGCGGCCTCTCGTTCCCCCCAGGGAAGGCAGGGACCCCCCAAGCCCCCTAGGCAGTGGGACGGGGCTCCTTAGGGTGCAGAGACCCCCCCATGCTGTCAGGGTGGGAAGGATGCCACAGGGGGCAGGTCCCCCACATCACCGGGGGGTGGGGAGAACGGGGACACCCTAGGTGGTGGGGATCCCCCCATAGCCCATCGCGGGGGGCAGCAAGCAGCCCTGAGGCAGCGAGCGCCCACCGCAGCGCCTCCGGATGGGGCAGGGACCTCCCCCCGCCCCGGCCCGCCCCCCTCGGCCCCGGCTCACGGGCGCGGCGGGTCCCGGCGCCGGCGGTGATCCCGGTCAGCAGCAGCGGCGGCAGCAGAAGGATGCTGAAGAGGGCGAGGAGCAGGCGGAGCGGCGGCGGGGGGCGGCCCATGGCGGCGGCGGCGGGGAGGGGCGGCTCCGGGGGTCCGGCCGGCGGAGGGGAGCGCGACGCCGCTGCCGCCGCCGCCGCCTTTATGCCCGGGCGCGGGCAGCCATTGGGCACCGCGGGCACCGCCCGCCGCCGGCGGAGACCCCGGCCCGCCCCGCCGCCGCGGGGGCTGCGCCGGGGAGCCCCCAGCCAGGGACCGGGAGGCGCCAGCCTCGGGCAGGGCAGCTGCGGTCCCAGGCCGGGCGCGTTCGGGGCCCGCCGCCTCCCCCCCCCTCCCCCGCCAAGAGCCGGGGGGCGCGGAGGGTCCCCAGGCGCCCCGCTCGCTGCCCCGGCTCGTCCCCGCTACGCGGGGCCGCCTTATCGGCCGCGGGTTGTTGTGAGCAGCCGGCCGTGTGAACCGGGCCCCGCAGCACCTGCGCCGGGCGTGGGAAGGCAGCGGCAGCCTTGAACGCGGGGGCAACCTCCGAAAACACGGGCCCCGGGGCTGCGCGCAGCCGCCCGCCCGGCCCCCGCCGGTCCTCGACCTTGAGGGCTGTGAAGAAGCCGCTGGAGCACAACAAGGAGAGCAAAAGCAGCGGCTGAGGGAGGAAAACAGCCCAGCAAGAGGATAAGGCACCTGCCGCCGCCTGGGAAAGGAGCCCCCTCCCACCAGGCAAAGCGGAGGGGCATCGCCCAAGGCGAGGAGATGGCCCCGGGGGCACGGGGGGTTGGCAGGCCCCCTCGCTGCACACCCGGGGGAAGCTGCCGGTGTGCTGCCCCTCCACGGCTTTGGGGCATGAGTGTCTATCCACCCCCAAGACCAGTCTGTGCTTCAAGCACATCCATTGCCCCTGGATGCTGTGCATTCGTCCTCTCTAGCCTCCCCATGAAACCCCCCCACACGTGAGCTGAATCCCAGCAGTTACTGCTGTGGGTACACACCACTAGCACCACTGTGTATGAGATGTGCAGGCACGTACAAGGGGCATTTGCTCAGGAAGGGAAAGCTCTGGGATGATCTCCCACATGCAATGACTACGTACCAGCCACAGGGCCAGCACAGGAAGGGCTCTGGCACAGCCAAGGCAGTTGGGAGCTTAGGGCAGAGGCACCACCAGATAGATGGAAAGACCAGGGTGTTGCACAGCTCTGGGTCAGGTGGCCCAGAGCACTGGCACAAGGGAGATGCCCCAGGCCCATGACATGGCCAGAGAGATCATTTGTCCCAGGATGTGGTGCCCCATGAGTGCTAGGTACCCCACTGCACCAATACACACCCCTACCAGTGCTGCAGCCCAGGGGGCAGATGCACCCAGCTGTCCTCTCTCTCTGGGGCAGCATCCCAGTGGCCCCGGGCAATTGGTTTCCCCGGGCACTCCCCAGGGAACAGGAGTGTGCAGGACCCAGGGATGATGAGCATCCCTGGGGCAGGAATGCCAGGCAAGGGGGTCCTAGTGGTTGGGGGAGGGAGGAAGCGGAAAGGACTGATGGACACACAACAGAGCGGTATCCAGGCACCCCCAGGCCATGTGGAAAGCCCCAGTGCCCTCGTCACCCCTGCAGACCATCACCCCCCAGGCCATGCGGAAAGCCCCAGTGCTGTCATCACCCCTACAGACCAGCATCCCCCAAGGCCATGCGGAAAGCCCCAGTGCCCTCACCACCCCTACAGAGCAGCACCGAGAGCTGTGGTACGTCCCTGGGGATCTGCCCGGTCTCCAGGGGCTGCACCAGCTCTGCCACTCCCCAGCATACTCTTTTCTCGCCGGGATGTCCAGCACTGCCTCCACCCAGGCACTGAGCCTGTACCACTGCGAGAGCCAACCCAAGGAAGGGGACAAAGAGACTCCCCACAAGAGCAATACCTCTGTGATGGGGAGGAGGACAGCACTTTGGGCAGGCCCCAGCAGGGACCCTCCTGCCACCGTGGGCTGCCCAGGGAGGTGCCCAGCATATATGGTCCTTTTCCTGCTTTCCATATCTTTTCCTCAGCCTGGGAAGGGGCCATGGCAGCCTGCCCAGGTGGATGTGCAAGCCTCTAGTAGTTCTCTGGGCTGGGGGTTGCAACGTGCATTGCTCCTGGGAAACTAGTGGGCTCTCCTTGCCCACCTGTCCTTGCATTCAATTTAATTCCAGCATGGCCTTTGCCTCCCCTTGATACCAGGCTCCCCCCGCGGTGTAACCACGCTACCGGAGCAGTAACTCCTCGCAGCAGCTGGCTGGGAAAGGCAGGTGGCAGCAGAGGGACTGTGGGAAAGGGTCCAGAAGTTAGTGGGTGCAGTAGAAATCCCCGATGCACCTGAGCATTAGCTTGAGGAGCTGGGGCAGCAGCGATGGAGAGGACACCTGGTGTGGCCAGCCTCTTAAAATGCAGGAGATTTTTTTAAAAAGCGCGATTTAAAGTCAAAATACTTTAAATATATGTGTATAGACAGGAGAACATACAGGTATATGTATGCACAGACAGTGGCCCACTGTACACAATTATATTCATATGCACATACAGTGGCTTTTGCTTTACAAGGTACTGGGGTTTTTTTGCCCCAACTTCTGGAGAGATTTGTTGGATATTTTCAGGTTTTTCTTTACAATTCCCTCAGTTGGGAAGTCTCCTTTTCTCACTGACATTTAGACTCTCCCTTCTCTGCCTCCAAAAGCTAAGGGGGGCTTGAAGATAGCAGAAAGCTCCCACTGAAATGATGAGATGGAGCAAATCAGCACTCACTTGAACAGCAGCATGCAAAATGCTATACAGAAGTCCAGCACCGTGTCCCAATAAGTGCAAAATAACATTTTCACCTTTAACTATTCATAGTACAGCAAACATTTTTTTTCAAATATCCAAAGGCAGTTTCACATTAAATAGTGTGATCGATTTTATATTGTTCACATAAAATTAAATGTGTCCTTTCTGCTATATGATTGATCGGATTCTCTTCTCATTATTGGTGTAAGAAGTTTTAAACTATTCTTGTTCCTTTCCAGTAACTTTTAAGCACTCTTTTCCTAAAGATGAGGGATGTCATGCTTGTAAAAAAAAAAAAAAAAAAATTCAGTGCGACACCTTGCCTCACATCAGTTCTTAAGCTACTGCAACCTTATTCCCATAAAGAAAGTACAGTTCTACTTGACTCTGTGCTGTGTGTCCGTGCTCAAAATTAAACTGCCTGCAATCTGTTGTCTAAAACTTATTCCAGCAGAAAAACTGGATTTCATGGAACATCCATTTCTTCCTAGGAAAACACCTTATTCAATGCTTAAATTACTGAAAATAAAATTTCAGAGCATTCCAAACTATTTTAATAAAGGTATTTTTTATTTCAGTTTCAAAAACTGAAGCTTTTTCCAGATAACAAAAATCCCTTTTTCAATCCTGAACAAAGAGGCTGAATACTTTGTGCCCAAGAACTGGAACTCCGACTTCAGGGTCTGGCCCACAGCAACCCAAAGCATCGCCCACACTGACTGCAACGCTCCTGTGAGACTTGCAGAGTGGTGCCCCAGTGCTGGAAGACTCCCTGACATACCAGGCAATGCCAGTAACACTGGCCTGGGACAGCCTTGCAAAGTGGGTGACAGATGCTCTGCCAGAGGGATAGGAAATGACTGGAGACATTGTCCTTCATTTGTCATTTTTCTACCTTGCTCTCTCAGCAGCATTGTCTTTCTTTTGCTCAAACGTCCCTCCAACCTATGCCCTTGTGGCCAGCACCAGCCCCGAAGCAAGCAGCAGCGGCAGCATCTGCCTTGGTGGGTATTTTAATGGGCAACGAAGTCGTCTCACAAGTGGTACCTCCAGCCTCCAAGAGCCTCAGCATAGGCAGGAGGAGCACCAACATATTGAGACATGTGGGCAAATCCTCCCAAAGGCCAAACAGCCCTGGAAAAATAAGTTTACAAACCTAAGGCACTGCTGGGGAGAACTAGGAAATATTAGCACCTGCTGTGATGCAGCCTGGCAAGAAACTTAAAGTAACAGCATCCTTCACCATAGTATTCCTTCCATTAGTTAAAAGGGTTAATTTTGGAAGGAATGACATTCAGGACATCTAGAGGACTAATTTTATGAATGCACTAAGGAAACAATTTCTTGCTCTCAGCAGTAACAACAAGAGCTACACAGCTCTCATCACCCTAGAAGTGGTTGGAAACTTGATGCGTCTGCCCTCATGCCATTTGTTTCAGAACAGAACAGGAGAGGATGATCTTTTTAAGAAGCAAGTGAATTATCAGGATAAGGAAATCGAGCCCGTTTCAACCTCTTTCACTGATTCTGGAAAATAAACCCAGAAAGTACTGTTTAGTGCCCAAAAGGGTCTAAAAATGTTTGCTTATTTTCAAAAAACTCTAGGCTTGTGATTGCATCTCCCCCCCATCCTTGTCATCCTGCTCTTCCCCAGCCCGGTGAGAGTTATCTGTGAGACCTGGGGAAGATGGAGAAGGAAATCAGGAGCTCCACTTACAGATGCCACAGCCCCCTCACCATCTCCCATCTCCCATCAGGATCTGCCCGTGATGCCTCTCCACGCCGCCACTGGGGAGCAGCAGAAGGCTGCAGGAAGGCCCTGCCTTGTCGTCCTGCTCTTCCCAGGCTCTGTGAGTTATCCGTGAGACCTGGGGAGAACGGAGAAGGAAATCGGGACCTCCACTAGCAGAGGCCATAGCCCACGCCCAGCCTTACAGCACCCCTGTCGCACATCCCACCTTCCAGCCTCACAGGCTGCCACCAAACCCTGCTCAAAGCTTCCCTGCACCCTCGCTGAGGAGGTGGGACAAGGTGATACAGACTCTGCTAGGAGGCCAAGCCCAGATTTAGCCCAGGACAGGATGGTGGGTGGGAAGTCTCTTAGCCCTGGTAGCTCTGACCTGGCTCTAGGGCTCTGATCCTTCCACCTTGGGAGCAGGAAGGAAAAAATCACTGTCAGCCCACACCAACAGGGCAGAAGCAAAGGTCAGTTTATCCTGGACACGATATTTAAAGCAATGTGAAGTGCTGCTGTCCCCCCTTACTGCAGGTTATGGCCAAGAGCGTGGGAAGATGGGCAACCCACCCACGAGCAGCTGAGTGTCCCTTGCACGGATGGGTAAGATTGCCTGCAAAGATTAAGCAACGCAGCGGCTGGATAAAGGGCAGCGTTGACTGCCGCTTATAATGACTGTGGATTGAATTCATCATTATGGACGTCTTGTTGGCTCTCATGGGCAGTGGCCGACCCTGGCCTCATCTCTGTGCCCTACCACGCTTTCTGTCACAGTGCCTCCACTCTTCACAGCAGCCACACTGTCGCACACACTTCTTGCTCATCCCTCCAGCCAGTCCTGCTTTCAGCCAAGTTGCCTCCTCACACCAACATGTTTCTACCCTTCGTGTCCAGGACTTGGCAGGTCTAATTGGGACCAGGAGACTTGGAGGCTCCTTACCCCAGAATAACCAGCTGACCACACCTTGCTCTTCCACAAACAGAAGTAAAACTCTTCACAAACAAAAAAAAAAAAAAAAAAAAAGGCAGAGGTCTTCCTTTCTATTCTGTTTTTCCATCCTCTACTTAATAGCTCCAAGTTCCTCCTTGCCCATACCCCATCTCTGGTTCTGCATTCAACACAGAGCGAACACCCCTGGCAAAGACATATTCTCACTGTGTCCCTTAACTGAGCTCATTATCTAACAGAGTAAAAACCCAAATCATGAGAAAAGTTCCTCCTCTTCCAGAAGCAGCGAACCCAACATTGCTCCAGCGTCACAGATATCCATTAGCATCATATCACTGTTTTTAGCTGCTTAATAAGGCATACCAAGAAAAAGAATTGTCTTTATCATCTCTTCTCTAGATGCACGTAACTTCACAAGAAAACATCTGATTCATCATTGCTTAGAAAGTTAGCCTGGCTTTAACATGCCCCCAGAACAGTTCCTCCCCACCCAGCTGTGACCAGATTTCTTTTTTTAGAAGGGACTTTGGCTTTCTGATTTCCAACAATCTGAAGATTTTTCCTCCTTCTCTATGTACTGAAGGCTGCATCTGCACTTGGCCACTGCTGCTAGGGTCAGCCAGAGCAGGGACCAGCTCATACACATCATGGCTTCTCATCCAGCTTGCCCATGCGTGTTCCCTCCATGAACACCACGGTGCAGGTTGGGATTTGGGTACTCTCAGTCCTCACTGCCAGAAGCATAGTTGGTGCCCTGGAGCAGGATGTCTTCCTTGACTCATGATATCGCCCTGGAGTCACTGATGCCTGCTCTCAGTGTTTGCATTAAAACCTCACCTACTTTGATTGCTCCAGGCCTGGGACGACAGTGCAGCCCACTGTGATGTGAAGCACACAGTGAAGGCACTCATGCAGTAAGCAGCAGCAAACCTCATCCTCTGCCAACACTTCCAGGGTCACTTCTTTAATGACTCCAAGCAGTACCGAGAGCTGCAGGGGGAGAAAGGAGGCTGTAAAACAGGCCAATCTGCCCTCCTCTCAGGCTATCACAGCAGATCTTACTTATTGCCAGTGAGCAATAAAGCATTATAACCCTGGAACAGCCTGTGCTCCACATATCACCTCCCTTTCTTGTTCCCCAAGGAGCTTTCAACAAAATTAAGGGGGAAAAAAAGCCACAAAGAATAAGAAATGATGCTTAAGGAGGAGAGAGAGAACTGGGAAAACACGCAGTTCTCCCCAAAACCTCACCCAGTTTCCAGTGATCAGCATTTCTTGAGCTAGACAAGATGTCTCCATCTAACAGCCCTTGATGGCTTTTTCTTCAAGGTATCCCTTTTTGAACTCTTGCAAACCTCAATATCCCACAGCATAGACTTCCTCCTCTCAGCTCTGCACTGTGGGAAGAAATCAGCTCCACCTGCTTCCTTGTAACAGGATGCCCAAGAGCTTCACCTGGTGAAAGACAGTTCCTCCTTGCCTGCTCACAGCTGTACCTCATCTGTCCTCTCAAGGCGGAATAACCCTACCCTGTTCCTGGTGTAGAAACTATCCCAGACCTTTAAAAATCCTTGGTACTCTCCTCTGGCACTGGGGAGACCATAGCTGTGCAAAGCATCTGAGACATGGACACACCCTGGCTGCAGACAGAGTGCTGCAAGCGGCATTTCCATTTTGTTCCTTTCCTAGCCATTCCTAAGGTCTGCCTCAGACATGGTAGGGGTTAATCCATTCCTGGGCATCCCAAGACCTGCAGCTAGCAGCCAGGTGCCTATGAAACAGGGCATCCCCACTGCTGGCACAAACTGGCACAGCTTCCTGTTGATGATGTGCTCTCCTGGGACCCAGTGTGGCCAACTCTCACTCTTCAGCCAGAAAAGGGGCTTCGCACCTTGCACCATCGGCTTGGGTTTGAGCACAAACCCAGTGCAAATCCCAGATGTAGGATTCCATGTACAGGAGTACTCCTTGCATCTCTTCCTCTACCATGCAGTGAGTTACCACGTATTTCCAGGCTAATTCTTCTCCAAAAGCTCTTTAGAGGCAGACAAGAGCATGTTCTGCTAAACGGCTGAGTTACCTCAACCTAGCACACAGAGAGAGAGATGACAAGACCAGGTGAGCGCTGACCACGAAAGCTCTCCCATTGCCTTGCAGAATGCTGCTCTTCAGCATCAGCACTTGCACTTACTGGAGCAGATGGCACGGTGCACTCCAGGGGAGAGAATGGCAAGTGCTGGAGACCCAAACTGCTTTAAAGTAGATGCACACGTGTTTTTGTTGATCACAGCCCGTTCATGTCTTCCTTCTTGATTGGCAGTGGTGGAAACAATATTAGCTGCATGGGAAATGTGCCTTGCTGTCTGCTTCTCATACCGCAAGAGCACAGAAGACACCTTTTGGTGTAGGGTTCCAGGCATGGCATGCTAACATCAGGCTGTCCGCAGATCACCTTGAGGATTTTAGCCTAGGAGACCCAACAGTTGTGATCATACAGCTGGACTTGGTACAAGTCTGGTCACTTCCCAAGCACATGTTTTGCTTACGGACTTTTTTCACCTTCCCCTCTCCTGCTAGGTCTCCAGACCATCAGATTAAGAGATGAAAAGCAGTAGGATGGGGTCAGCCCCTTGCAGTCTGGCATCACCATGCAGCCCCTGCTGCCAAAGTCCATCACCAGCAGCTGTTCCTCTTACCTAGCAGATACCAGGAAGGTGGGCAGTTGGAGCAAGAAGGGCATCAGCCCAGGCAACTACAGCTGTTTGCTGTTGTAGGGCCCACATTTTGCGATGGGCTTTGGTATGTGCTGTATTCAGTCTTTCCTGTTGAGTGTCTGTCTGCCTTGAGTCTGGAACAAGCAGAGAAATCCCAGTGCTCAAGCAAAGGGGAGGAGCACTCCGGGAACATTCGATGGGAGCAAAAGACATAGGCAGGGTTGGTATTCCTCCCTGGAATAACGCTGCCTAAATCCTACTGATTGCAAAAGTCTCATGCAGGATGAGCATTTTGGCTTTATTTCATGACTCATGGCAGCTTTGCTCCCTGCCAGATCGAACTGCACCACACACTGCTTTACACTGACTGGGCTTTTAGGCCCATGCAAAACACTGCTGTTGCTGTACTGCCCAAAAGCAGGCACACGAGGAGCTGGGGCTGCGTCCAGAGCATCTTGCTTAATCCCACAAATACCAGTCCCCACAAAAATAGAAACAATCGCCTTCTCACATAGGAGCTTGCTGTATCAAGTTTCTAGCGCTCACAGCAACCAAGATAAATTAGTATTATCTTTGTGGCTGGTAGATTAAATGGTTTCTTTCCTGTAATGTTAAATAAATGAGGGATTTTTTGTGTGTTTTGGGGAGGCAGGGGGTTTGGAGTGTCTCCTTACCTTTATGACATATTGTGCCCACTTAATTTTTTGCATCGATGACATGGAAAGTGTGCTTGAAGCCAAAAATGGAGCATGTTTGCCATACATAGCAAGTGTGTTGGCAGAGAGAGGCTGGTTCAGCTAATCAAGCAGCCTGCATTATTTAAAACAATCCTAAACCTCCAGCAGGCCCTGCGGTTAGCACATCATCTCCAGAGCTCAGCATCTGGGACAATGCTGCCGTGGCAAACTCGCTGGGATGAGACTGGGAAACAAGTGGAGGAGAGAGCCCTGTAGCCATGGCTCTGACACTGCCTCAATTTTCATATAAGAAGTATTCAAATGGGCTTGCCAAGACTGCTTTGGAGGCTCGTCTCCCATCTGAGGGCAGGGTTTTCATTTCCAAGATGTAGTCTTTCTTTCATTTTACTGCCAGAATTTTAATCAACTTCAAATGAATAAATGCAAAAGATTTGCCTACACGCTCACTACTGCTCACTGTAACTTCATCTTGTCTCAGGTGGCTGTTGCTAAGACACCGCACCAGCTCTCCCTGGAAAACCTGAGGGAAGATTTTTAAATCTCCTGTAATTTGGCCTGTCTGTTCAAGTGGGATGCCCAGAAGCTACTGAGGTCCTGATTTTTAAGGTGTGCAAGGCCTTTCTCAGAGACTGGCAGTCTCCCAGGAGGTGCCCAAATGCACATGGAAGTGCTGATGTCCACCCTCCAGAGCATAGCCGCGTCTCGGGAAGCGGGCAGTCTCTGCATTTTCCCTTCAAAGCAATGTGGGAGTGTCGGTGCTGAGCATTTTGTTGTCCCTTGGAGGGACTGTGCCACTAAGTCCCAGGACATAAAGCGCTGCACTCATTTTCTTCTTTTAGGGTGGCACCCTCTTTTATTCCTCCCAGCTCACTCTGGTTTAACCCCATTTCCTACAAGCAGGGGTTGTTTGATATGGGCCATTCAGTCTGTGGGTCCCTTTCTCAAAACCTTTTAAACCCACAGGTCAACAGCAAGCCATAGGTCAACATTAGACACAAGCATAAAGGTCTCCAATACATCCCAGTTGCAGGAAAATCAAGCCCAGTAGAGGCGGGAGACCTCCTGACAGGACCTCCCTTCATCCGTGCAGTGCCATCAGCCAAAGACACGGAGCAACAAGGCAGTGTGGGCTGCTGGCTCTGCTCTCCACGAGACCACTTGCTTTTCTCCTGCCCTGAGCACCCTCGGGATACGCTCTTGTCACCATGAAGGAAGAGCTTCGCAGGGAACAGTAGACTTGTGACCTTCAGCGCACCTCTTTCCTGCAGTGAGTTGATGGAGCCAATCCCTTTGGAAAGCCCTGGGGCTTGCTGTAGCAGCATGTCTACTGCAAACTAGAGCTCTGGGCAGCCACAGATTGCAGCATCTAGCACGAATGCATGACCCGGCTACTTTTTTTCTGGGAAACAAAGACGTGTAAGCCTTGGGACCATGACTATTGGGCTCTTGCTTCCTAAGAGTGGAGCTGCACTGATCCAGTCAAACATGTTTGCCGTGGCCTTGTGGCTTTTTGGGAAGTACCAAGGGGCAGATGACACCAACACGAGCAGATAGCACTGCCTGAGCTGGTTGGGAGGGATATGGGGAGGGTGCATGGGATGCTGTCATGCAGGAGATGCTGGGTGTGATTGGCATTGCATCCCGCATGGTTGGGTGGAGAAGCTGTCCTGAGCAGGCTGTATGTTGTGGAGATACCAGGGTAAAGACAGGGCAGCCCAAAATCTTCAGCATGTGTGAGCCGTCCACATATCTAATGTATGCCAGGGTGCAGATTGCCTTATTCATGAAGAAAACACACATATTTAACCAAGCATCTGCCATCACAGCCCCCATCTCCAATTAAGGCTCTCCTACTCCCTTTGGGGAGATGATAAAGGCTATAGGAGATGAAAGTACCTGGGACAAGCTCAAGGGCTGTAGAACTTCCTCCCCCATTAGCCGCACATGCATATAACCTGCCAGGCTGTTTGGTTTTTCAGAGATAACCCTGGGGTTACACAGTCAGGAGCGCAGTCTGTCTGAGCCTGCCAGCGCCTCCCAGCCTTGGTGAGAGCCCCAAGCCCAGGCAGCCTCCAGGGCAGAGCACAGCACAGCACAGCACAGCACAGCACAGCACAGCACAGCACGAGGACCAGAGGGCATGGTAAATAACTGTGGCTTATTTAAACAGCCCCAGCCTGGCAGCAAAAGCTAAAACAGCAGGAGTGAGACTTTGGCAGCTTTTGGCCTTGCAAGACTACCACGAAACCAGCCACCAGATGTTTCCTCAAGCACCCTGCCTACCTCTGGAGTAAGGGGTGAAGTAAGATGCTTAGTCTCAGTGCAGACACCCAGGGTTTAGCCCCTGTGGGGGTGGCTGGTGTTACGTAGTCACTGCTGAGCCACGCCAGCCTGGCAGGGCACAAGCACTTTGTCCTGAGGGTACCTGAGAGGCGATCAAGCACCTGCCAAGGCCTGGCCACGTCCCAGCAGGATGCCACAGGAAGGCTTCTTCACAGAGGGGAGTCTGACACCCCTAGCCACCTGGGGGGACATACGGGAGCCTGGTGGCCCCTCTTTCCAGCTGCAGCTCAAGGCCTGGCAGGGGGCTGTGTTGACTTTGTGCTCCACGGCTGCACAGGCACGTGTACAGAGCTCGCCACCCTGCGCAGCAGCTCTTCTCAGAATAAATCTGGCACTTCAGTCCTGAAGCTGGCAGCGCTCACAGCACACCACCTCCATGTGATCGGCGGCCAGCACAGACCGCACAGCTGCCCTCCCGCTCCCCATGCAATAAGGGCAAGAGGATGCTCCAAGCCAGGCAGGGAAAGGCCCCACTGGGTCCTGTCATATGTGCCACCTACCACAGGGGAGCTTCAAGACCCTTCCTCAGATCCCCTGTTTCACCGTCACAGTCCTGCCATCAGGTGAAGCAGAAGGACTATTCCCATTAGCTCAGCACTGGGCAGAGTTAAGGTGATTCAGTCTGAAATTCCTTGATGCTCCATTTCTGGCTTTTGGAGCCTACTCCCTGGCCGTGCTCAGTTTCCTGCACTTCTGTGGAGATAGCAAAGCTTTCTACTGCTACCTTCAGCCCTTGTTTCACTTTGCTCTTGAACGCCACTACAGGGTAGAGAGAGAGAGAGAGAGAGAATGGAAACATAGTGGGCCAGGAGCAGAAAGGAGGAGAAGGCTGGGCAACTGTCTGCAGCTGGTTTCCCAATAACTCTGCGTGAGTTTGGGGAGAGGATTGCTGCCAGAGGATTTTCAGCATGTTTACATTGCATCTCCACTGGATATGAAACAGGCACTTTAACTCAATGGACTCTTTGCCAGCCTTTCAACCACCTCTGCGGAGCTGGGACTCCCATGTTCCTCTTGCATTTGCAAGAAGGGAAATACGGGTTTCCTCTGCCACCTTCCAGGCCTGCCTAGAGGAGAAGTCTGGGTTAGACTAAACTCTGTGCCGACAAGGACCCTGAGGAAAGGGCTGCACAGAGGCACTTGCTCAAGATGCAGCTGCCTGTGCCTCAGGCGGATCAGCAGCGACCTCCCAGGTAGTCCAGACAGCCAGGGAAAGGGAAACCCCGCAGTCCCCAGAGGGATGACAGGGAGGCCACAGTGCTGCTTGCTGGAGGCATCTTCTGGAAGGCATTTGCTCACCACATTTGTTTGAAGCCTGGAGTTAAGATTGAACTAATCAGACATTAGCCCTGTGCACCCCAAAGAGCACCCACCACCAACACAGGAGACCTTGCAACAATATCCACAGAGCACACATCTTCGTTGGCTACAACTGCTCAACGTGAGCACCTGCTTGCTTTTGCCTCCAAACTGAGTCCAGGCTGAGAATTACAGGCATTAAACAACTGAAAAAATTTGGAGAGAGCTTGAATATCCTTTTTCACAAGATGAAAGGGAGAGCAAGGTTAGGACATGGTTTACTTGCAGGTTAAAAAATAGTCTCCAATAGTCACATGGCCACACAGTAGCTGGTTGCCACTCTGTTTGGCACTAGGCTTATCTAGCATGCTCCTCCCAGATGCCAGCCCATGCCTGTCTCTTGCAGTCTCTAGCTTCCCGCAGAAAGGACTATGCTTTACCTCATGCTGGGACCTATAGATCAAGATATCTCAGATGACCCAGTAAAGGAGCTCAGGAAAGCTCAGGGGCCTCTTTTGGATGACCCTCGGTCACTGTCGGACCTGGTCACTGAAACAGAAACTGGGTCACAACCTCTGGTAAGAGCAAAACTCATCTGGCATAGGAAAGGCAAACCATGAGGGAGCCTCCAGTCGCTGCTCCAGTTTTTGGAGCTGAAACCTGACTTTGATCTGCCCCTGAATTTATACCTTGCTCTGACGCCAACGTCTGCACTGGCTTTGGGTCAGACGCTTCAGCCCAGACTCCAGGAGATTGCCTGTGGACAGGACGACGATAAGCACCACTGCAGAGTCCTGTGAGACACGGAAACTTATGAAAACCATCTTTTCCCCTCTCCCTGTGATGTTCCCTAAACCAGGTCAGCACAGCAGCAACCCATGATGAGAATTCTATGGCTGGCTGTGCCTCCAAAACCTCACCCAGGGAGGAAAAGGCTGAGGCTGGGGAACTTGGAAGGGCAGCAGGGAGAGCTGTGCTCCACCATGGGGCCTGGGGCACCCCGGAGGGAGGCCAGGGAGGGCTGTGCAGCTTCTGGGGTCCTACCTTAGTGGCCAAGCTTGGTGACCTCTTGGATGACATACTGACAGCAATGCTTTTGCATTTGAAGCACGGGGCATGTGCCACACAATTCGAAGGGCTGCCTGGCACTCTAGGAAGCAATAAGAAACCCAGCCAGCAAGCAGCTGGACCAGGCAAAGCAGTCCGGCATGCATGGCTCGGCTGGCAGAGCCACTCCTCATCACCCAGGGGTTCCATGGAGGCCAGCTCAAGCTCTGCGGACCGCCCGACAGAATGACCCCTCTCCTCTTGCAGCTCCTTGTAAGACAGGCAAAGGACAGTCTCCACAGTGCCTTTGAGACACAGCACGTGTCACTCGCCCCATGCGAGTCTCCTCAGGAGTGAAATGCGACACTGAGTGTGTGGGGCAGGTGTCACCTCCTTGCATACCAAGCCCCACTGCCCCAGCCCATGTGTCCATATGAGGCATTCCCCAGCTGCCTATATCACTATTTCAGGACCACTTGAATTCTTGGCTCTTATCAGGCTTTTTCTAGACACGTGAGCTCTTGAGCTCAAATGCCACTAGGCCACATCTGGGCCCTTCCCTGTCCACGCGCTGAGCCAGCTGCATAGAAGTTGGGGTGCCAGCATTGACATAAAGGGCAGCTTTTGGATGATAAAGTTTGAGGTTTTTGCTCAGAGGATCACAGAAATCACAGACTCTCAGGCTGCTACTTCTCATGGCCCTGTTTATTATCAAGCAGAGACTCATTTCACCTGCCACAGGGCAGGCACCTTGGAATTTTACACCAGTGATGCTCACCAGTGCCCTCGCTGCCGGTCCCAGCTCTCCCAGTACAGGGTGGTTGGAATTACCAATGCTGCCTGGGTTCTCCAGCTGAAGCATGTGGGTGGAGAAGCATCATCTCAGGATGGCCATCACTACCTGTCCCCACAAGTGATTTCAAGCTATTTGCAGACCCCAGGAGCACTTCTACACGGGAGCCCTTGGGTAGGGAGGAGGAGTTGGGCAGCCTTGCTCTTTGCTCTGCAGCTGTCCCTCTGCCCATAGGATTTTCCCTTGTGTGAAGATTTCTAGGGAGAAATTCCAACATACCTGTGACACTGAGCAAGCTTTTTTGTGAGTCCTTAAGCTCAAATGTGGTCCATCTCCCCCCGCACCCTGTCTGGTAGGGAGCTATGGCAGATGCCTGAGGAAGAGAAGAGCTGGACAAGCCTGTAGTGATTCCTCTCCGGATTACTTTCCCAGCCAGCTCAATTTGCAGATCAAGGTTTTCCTGAAAAGGCAGGAGTGTCTTTGTGTGCAACAGTGGCATTTTTTCTTCTGTGAATGTGTCTGGTCCCTTTTTGAACTCACATCAGTTTTTAGCATCCACAAGGTCCTGTAACAGGGAGTTGCACTTTTTACGTACACCTCCTTTACAAATGGAAAAAAATATGAATGGTCTGATGCTAGCAGCTGATGGGATGACAGGATCTCTGACATAATCTTCATTCACGTAGAAAGTCTTAAGCCAGAGTGAGTGGTGAAACAAACCAGCCAAACTTACTTAAGATAACAGCACAGATGGCAGCTGAACGCGTCGTGGGTAACAGTGATACCCAGCACGAGCCCATCTGATCTGCAGCGGGAGCTAAGGCAGGCAGGAATCTTCAGAGGTGCCAGAGTCACATCGTGCGCTGTGGGCAAAGGTCTGTGAGCCAGATCACTTGCGCACAGCCCACAGATAGGCTTATTTGCTTTACACAGAGTAAGATACCTCTGTATTAGTAAGAGATGCACGTGTTTACCTTAGATTAGGATAACTTGGCTTTCGCATATTTGATTGCTTCCTACAGATTAGGACAATTTTATATTGGTAAGAAATTATTTAAAGGAAGGGCTTTGCTCTGAGACAGTGTAGTGAGCTCATGCTCATCTACTACTTCCTATCTGCAAAAGCTTTGGGACCTTTACTAAACCATTTTGAGAGTCATCCTTGTTTTCTTTCTTTTTCCTCTCTTAACCACATAATGCTGGATTTCATACCACACTGATATACGAGTTCTCCATGTCTTATCTGCCTCTCATCATTCTGTATTTGCTCATTGTATCACATACTCTTAATTTTAAGCACTGTGGTTTTTCGCCTGTTCCTGTGACAGCCTTGGTCCCCAGAGATGGGTCTGTGAACTCCCGCAGACCACAATCAGGAGGATCAGTAGCCATAGATACTTTCAGGGGGAACAGTTTCAAATGGGGAAATATAATATAATCATACAATCATGGACAGCTTTATGTGGAAGGGAGCTCTGGCGGTGTCTGTCCCCTCCCCACTCCTCGTGTGAGGGCCACCCTCAGAGTCAGGTCAGGATGTCTGGGGCCACATCCAGGTGAGGCTTGATGGTCCCCAAGGATGGAGATGCCACCACCTCTCTGGGCCATGTACTGCTGCCCCATTCTTCTGCAGCAGAGTGGTTTCCACCTATCCCATCAGAGGTCCCTGTGTTGCAGAAGTGCC
This sequence comes from Gymnogyps californianus, assembly GCF_018139145.2. NCBI lineage: Eukaryota > Metazoa > Chordata > Aves > Accipitriformes > Cathartidae > Gymnogyps > Gymnogyps californianus. The sequence continues at coordinate 50,497,377 of NC_059474.1, forward strand.
TGTTGGCTCTTGTCCTTTCACCGGGCACCTCTGAGAAGAGTTTGGCTCTGCATTCCCTGTCTACCACTCAGGCAGCGGAAGATGCATCTGCGGCCCCGTCGGCCAGCTCTCCTCAGGGCTGAAGAAGCCCAGCTCCCTCAGTCTCTCCTTGTACGCCATGTGCTCCACACTCTCACCAACTCGGTGGCTGCTGCCGGGCTGCAGCTTGTCCCCATTTCTCTCGCACCGCGGACCCAGACTGGACACAGTGCTCCACGTACAGCCTCTGCAGTGCCCGGTGGTGAGCAACACAGCCCTGATGATGATTTAAGAGCCTCAAACTTTGGAATGACCCGGAAAAGGCAATTAAAGCTGGAGTGGGGCGCAATGCCTTTGACATATCACAACCGCGCCGTCCGATCATAAGGTGATAACACACCCTAAGGGAGAGTGGGCTGCAAAACAAAGGAAGTCCACTCAATAAATAGGATGCATGCTCACGCAGATAAGAAATGCTGGGGGCCCGCAGTGCCATGATACGCGGCAGCCAGGCCCGTGACAGACTGTCCTCTGCAGTGTCCGTACTACACAGGAACATTGCCTGCTTTGCAATGTTGGTGTCAAGTGTCTTCCCTGCCCTGAGGCAGCTGCCTCCAACCCTTTATTTAGAGATTTATTTTAAATATATTATTTAACTTTAGAAATCTCTATGGTCTGCTTTGCACTTAAGTCTTAATTTGCAATTTATGCTTTATATTTTCTATTACAAATTGTATATTGTAGTGATGTAAAAGCATATTTATTGCCATATAATAGATAAATATGTATTTTCATATTTACAAGTGTCTAATGAAACATATGCCCTTCCCCCCTCTATTACCCAGACTACAGGGCAGCAATGAGCCAGGAGTACTGATGAACTTGGCCCGCAGCTTATGTGAGAGCTGAGGTCGAAAGCAGCCAAGCACTGACACGTGGAGCCAGCTCCGTGATCAAAGCCCCTGGGTTAACCACGGGCCACTGACTGCTATTTATAGCTGCCTTAGCTCACATTTAAGCAGAGGCTTTAAAAAGCTCAGAGGCAGTTTGGGTGCCAGTGTGGCTCTGTCCTGCACGTGCGGCACATGGTTCATTGCACGAGAATGGTGCAAAGCCCAAATTGTGTCATTGCACAGGCTGGATCAGGGCCTGGCTGTCGAGGAGGCCACAAACAGTTAATCAAATAGTACTTGATTATTTTATTTGATTGAGCTAAGAGCTAACTCTGCCTGCCTTTTGGAGGACCCAAGCGAATCCCTTACCTGAGGAAACCCAACCACAGCCACAACTCTAGTGGCTGTGGGACCAAGGGCTACAAAGATTGTCACAAAACTGTCAAACAGCTCAAACCCAGCTCATGGCAGCAACAACCTGAGCTACATTAGGCCTTGTAAGGGCTCCCATGGAGGACCCAACCAGCAATGACCTTGAGGGAGGGGAAGTCGGAAGACTGGACTTGAAGTCATTTCAAGACCGTGCAACCAAAGATAGTTGACAAAATTGGCAGCATTTGAGGTGGGTCAACCCTCTGTGGGGCAGCCAGCCTAGATATACAGCCCTTCTCTGGGATGTGACAGCACCTTCCTGTCTCTGGGATGTGCTGATGATGAGATCCGAAGCACTTTGTGAGTCTCAGATGATAAGGTTACAGCAACCAGCTTCAGAAAACACAGTGTTTGGTCTTTTCCAGGCTGTCGCCACACCGTGAGACTGAACAGCACAGGAAACCTTGTGTTCTGAAGTGACCCTTACACGAATGGAAATAATTAGTGCAGAGAGTTCGGTAAGGTCTGCAATTTTTCAGCATTGCACTACTAGTTTTGATGGAGCGGTACTGCACAAAAGTGAACTAATGCAGTGCGGGTCAAAGTATTTTTGAAAGATTAGGAAAGATGGCCTACCAATAGAGACCGAGTGACATTTGGCTTTCAGAAAAAATACCCGAGTTATCACTGCAGTTCTGGAGGTGGAAAAAGATCGAAACCTAAGACAGTTCAAAATCTGTGGGACCAGGTTTCTTTTCTCTCTGCAACTGAAAAGCTCAACAATAGCTGATGTTCTGCTCTTTGAGCTTATTTGAGCATAGAGCATAACACTGAACTCTTACATCTTTCCATACAGACAGGTAGTTAACACTAGCATACACATCTTTGTGCAGGATTGCGCCCATGTATGAGAGTCACATTGATGCCATGTTGCTGTCCTCTTGCACAAGACATGAAAAAGCAATATGGCATTCACTTCCTTTCTCAAAAGCCAGTCATCTGAAATACAGCAGTCACCGGGGATGTTCAGCTGCTATGCACTATTGCACCTCTCCTAGATTTAGATTTGTCTCTCCTTTATCGGGAGCAGATAAGTCAGCAAATCCAATTTCCAGCCTACTTGTGATGACTTTCAGAACCATCATATTTATTTCAACTTACTGATTTTCCTACAGCCCCTGGCTATCGCTGCTTTTTGCTAGCTTTGCTGGTGTCACCTGCTTCAGATCACTATAGGCTGGTCTCCCATCTTACAAAGCCAAAGACCTTCTCCTTCACCACCTGCTCTGTCTGCACCACCTTGATCTGCCTTCCAGCTCTTGAACTTCTGCTCAGGAACAGTGGCATCCAGGGAAACCTGATGGACACCAAGCAGTTTGTTTTACTTTTGGGAGGGGGTTGCATTTTCTTTACGCTGGTTTTCAGCCACTGCAGGATCCCAGCGGCTGCTGCTCAAAGCTGGCAGCACCCTCCTCTTCCGCATGCCATCCCATGCAGATGGAAGCCAGGCAGATCGGTAATAGGAGATGAGCAAAGACTAGAGGAGGAGGGTTGAAGGAGACAGCCAAAAATGCTCGCAGGCTCCATGGGCTTGGGACACGCGCTATTCCCAGCTGTCAGCACTGGAACGCTGCTTAACGTACTGTCCGATGGCCTGACTTCCTCCTCCCCGACCAGAGCCAGCGGCAGGCTTCCTATGAATAACTAGCCTGCTTTCCAGGTCCCATCAGAGTTATTCCTGACCTAGGTGTGTCTCTTGTTTGCAGGCACATTTCCTAAATTCTGCCTCATCCAATCCAAGTTTAGAAGACCTTGCTCTGGTGCAAAGATGCTGTGCATAACTGATTCCTGCTAGGTGCAGATGAGATTAGCTAGATTTTGCGAGATCAGGCAGGGAGAGAGCTGTCTCTGCAGGATCCTAAGCGCTCAGGAGAGGAGGCAATGCCAAGCTACCTGCAGACAGCAGAGGTATTTGTATGCACCAAACCTGGGATGTCAAGTGACCTACTTAGCTGCGTTTAATGTCCAACTTCAGAAGTACAAGAACCCCAGAGAGGGCTAATTTTTGCTAGCAGTCAGTTTCTGCAAGAAGAAGACGTCAAGCTTCTGGATAATTGGGTAAATCCTTGAATATCACCAGTTGGTTTTTTTTTTTCCCAGGGATTAAATTAAAACTTTCAAATAAAAAGGCCAGGTTACACTTGAAAAATGTTTTCAAAGAATGCAAAGGCTGATGATTGGAGTAGCTCCAGATGACCTCCTTTCCCAGCACCCTCTGCTCAGCTCTTGCCTTTACCATTGACATTGCCTTTGGTACTTGCTCAAGATACCATTTAAAAGTCAGGCATCTTGTTCCTGCTGATTTTCGGATTCCCTCTACAGTTAATGCACAGAGATAGGCAAGTCCAGAAAGCAACGGATCCCATCTTTCATTGACACTAATCTTAAGATGAGACAAAATACTTCATGGAGGGACAGACCATTCTCTGCTGCAGCAGAGAGAGCTTGGATACTGACCGAGGCTCAGCTGAAGGGCATGAACCCCTGAAAGGAGGTTAGGATTGTATTTATCATCACAAACTACATGCACTCCTCAGTCTGGCCTTTTCTCTCTCAGCAGCATACAAGTGACTTTCAGGCAAAGCAGTCTCTCACACAAAGATAAGCCCTCTGAGTCCCCAGGCCTGGGTACATGCAAGCTCCCAAGACATCTGCCCCACCAAATAAGGCTTGCAGTCTTTGTAGGGCACCAAAGTTAAAATATACATTGCTTCACTATGACTTGTGCATCTAGGGCAGATCCAAGTCCAGCCAGTTGGACACTTGTATGGTGTAAACAAGGCAATGCAGCTTGTCTGTCAATGCAGCTGGACTGATTCAGCCTGCCTGAGAGGAGCTGAACATCACATCAGTGTATCAATGGAAATAGCCCAAATTCCTTTTTATACTCTCACCGCTCCAGCCCAGCCCTTGCTGTCCCTCTCCTGCAAAAGCACATTGGGAATTTGGAGGATCTGAGGTTCCAGTCCAGGCTGTGTCTTTATGCTCCTTTTCCCCTTCATGTAGGAGGGCATGTACTGCTTACAGACAATTTTGTTTGGTTGGTTGGTTTTTTTTGTTTTTTGTTTTTTTTTGTTTTTTTTTTTTTTTTTTTTTACACATCATAGCTGCACAGCCAGGTACTCCTGGGTTCAAGCAAACAGCAGAAGGGATGGAAAGCCACTGTGTTTCTCTGCATCAACTGAAGTGTAACAAAGAAAAGTTTCTGGGACGTCAAGCCAGACATCTCCACAGTGCATGCTCTCTAGGGGAAGGGATGCTCTCAAGAAAAAAAAAGTAAGGATGAGTACACAGTTGTTGCACTGATTTGTGCAATCTTGGGGCAGACAACCAACCTCCTTTCTTTTGCTGTGATTTTTCCAGGACTTCACTGATGCGAATGAAATCTGTAGACTGCATGAAGGCAAGGTCTTGGAGCAGCTCTCTGAAGAGAACATCATAGATGTTGAGAAAGCAGGAGGTACCCTTCTCTTCTTGGAGGGGCTCTCCCACTCTTGGGTCCCAATCTCTGGGGAAGAGGTTGCTTTAACCTGGTACCATGCACATAGTGTCTCACCTTAGCACTGCTATAACATTTTTGACAAGCACGTTGGATGCCTAGCCAAGGACTTACCTCTTTGTTGTTCCCGTTCCCGCCTGCCTGTCATTTGGTCGCTCTGCTGTCATTTTGTCTCCTTGTGCTGCCCTTTGGGCTCTTCCTTCACTGGAAGCCCATTCCCTTTTTCTCTGTGGGTAGCAGCTTTCCCTAAGGCATTTGCAGTAACTTATTTGCATTCCTTCCCTCCCCCATAACCTCCCTTTTTTGCAAGGATTTTCATGATCTCTTTTGCTGGGCATTTTTATTACTAAGAACCAATAGTTTTATACTACCCAGTCTTTTTCTAGAACACAAAGTACCAGGCCAGGCTTTGCATCTGTCCCCATACTATCTTCTCTGTGCATGTTGGGCTGCAAGGGAAGGTGCCATGGTCTTCAGCAGGGCAGAGTACATGTTCCTCGGGGTGCTCGACCACGTGCGCATGCCAAGATAAATATCCTACCTCGGGCCTGAAGACAATGTACTGAAGTAACTCCTCATTTCTGGACAGAGCTGGGAGAAGCAGTGGGGCCTCTGCCTTGGAGCACAGCTCCCCAAAGCACAGTCAAGAGCCTTAACCAAGAGCAGAATTTCCTTTGATACTGGGGCACATTGAATGCTCTTTGCTTAATTTCCTGGGATGGCCACAGGAGTTTGAGACCTATGGAAAGAAAAGAAGGGAATGCCATCACGCGACAGGACTTCTCAAGTCTTTTCTTTGGTGGAGCCGTGTTTGCTGTGACCCTACAGGAGCTGGACAGGGGCCTGGGACCACAAGGAGCTCCCAAGCAACACACGTCAGACCTCAGCATGTAGCTGCAGCTAAGACCAAGTTGATGGTGAACCGTAGAGCAAGAGAAGCCATGTTTCGTACAGATTTCTGTCACGTTGTCCCTCTCTCCCACTTTCGTTATCCCAGCTTTTTCCACCGCTCCAAGACCAGCCCCATGACACATACTACAGCTGGCCAAGGGGCTGTCAGTGCTGGCTGGCCAGCTGGTGCAGACACTGACCGGCCAGCAGGCCACTGCAGCCAAGCCCCACTCTGCTTTTGCTCAGCGAGGATGCTCACTGGGTCTCTCCCCACCAGCTGTTGATTCTCACAAAACTTAAAAGGGGTCTGTAAGCTTCCCACTCCCCCATCAAATGTGGCTGAAACCCACTGGTATGTCTACAAGGGACAAGGGAGGACTGACAGCCAGACAGACACCCAGCTCAGCCACAGATACGTCCTTTCTGGAGGATGGCATATCATGCTACCGACTGCCACCGCTCCTGGGGCTCTGCACTGGCCTGGCCAACTCTCCCACGGTGCCCCAGTGCTGCCCAAAATAGCTTCTTCTGTTTCAGTCAGGCTTTCCTCCCTGACCACATGCCCTCAATGACAAAAATTACTCCAAAATTAGTTTCTCCCCTTGCCTTTTGATATGAGGCAACATCTGATTAAAATTACTTCAGAGTTACCCTCACAGCCTTGTCACAGGCAGGTGGACTTTAACAAAAACCCTCCTCTGCTTGGTGCAAGCATCGCGGCCTGGCTCAAAGTCAGCAGCAGCAGTTTCTCAGCGCTGCCGATTTGGAAATTGCTGGCAAGCGCCAACATTGCAACAGCATCAGCCGCACCACCACGGCAGGCACCGTCTGCCTCCGTGGGCTGCTGCGGCGAGCACAAGGAGCATGGCACCTTTGCTGCTGCCACGAGGACTTCCAGCAGCCCAGGGATGGAGACCTCCCCACAACCACGCTGCGGGGTGCTCCCGGCCAGGCTGGAGCCACAGGCGGGTGTAGAGGTGCAGGGGGCTGGAGCCCCTGTGCGCATTGGCAGCGATGAGGGATGGCAGCTGGGGTAGTAGGGAGAAGAAGGTAGCAGGAGGGGGCAGCTGATTTGGGAGAGGGCACGAGGTGTGGGATGGGGTGCCCCATGGCAGCAGCCCTGGCACGGCTCCCTGGGCAGCGCTGTTACATCAGCCATTCCACCGGTTTACAACGCTCGCCCTTGAGCCTTGGCCCCGCAGCCTGCTGCGATGTGCACATGTTGCACAACACCCCCAGCCCTGCTCCCCTTCCCTGCTGGGGCTGCACGGTGGCCGGCTGCTGGGAGGCCAAGCTGCCGCAGCAGCCTGCCGGTTCCCGACAGGGAAGCGAAGATGCTCCATCCACCCCTGCCTCTAGCAGGATACCGGAGGAGGTGGCAGGACCAGGAAGGGTCCCCAAGGATCTACTCAAGCCTGCTGGTAGATGTGGCTCTTGAGGGACTGTGGCAGGGGAAGGAGGGCTGCCCCACAGGAGAGACGGAGAAGCTCTGCCTCCCCTCCCGCAGCAAGCCAGCGGGGCTGCACCCCAGGGGTGCGGGAGCCACCACGTCCTGTCCCAGGGGGCCCTGGGGTAAATGTTCCAGCTGAACCAGGAACAAACCCGAGGTGAGACCTGATGGGAAAGTGTCATGGATGGGACTGGTTCTGCAACGCTCCCCCAGGGAGAAGCACCCCCGGAGCCTCTTCCGATGCCAGGGAGCAAGCTCTTCCTCATCCCTCAGCAAGGCGGGAGGGGCGGAAAGCTGTGGGGAAATCACAAAGACCACTGTTCAAGGGCCTAGCACAGAGCTAAATATAGCCACTATCTCAGCTCCCCAAAGATAACAGCCTGTGTCCACAGCCCACCACAACGCCCTGCCCCAACTTCCACCTACCTTTGCTTTGAGGGCAAACACTAAGCAGCAGTTGTGAAACACCCTGCCCCGCTCATGGCAAACAGGGCTTGTATCGCGGGGCAGAAATGCGCCCTAAGCCACCTCGCACGCATTCCTTCCTCGGCGCTAGCTGGTCAAAACCCACACAGCTCAGGGGCTAACCAACATCTCCCTTGGCACCTCCGTAGTGCTGAGCAGCCAGCAACATGCAGGAGAAACACGTGGCAGAGCAGAGCGACAAGTGTAAGTCACGTCGGGGCTTCCCAGTTTTTGGGCTCATCCCATTAAACTCACCGCTTCCACCTGAATCTCTCTGGTGTCCCAAGATCAGCAACACTGAGCCAGGCTGTGGTGGCCCTGCCTGAAGAAGGGGAGGCAGCAGTGGAGAGGGCCCATGGGCCGTGACCACCTTATCGGGTCTCTGTCTATTGCTCCCGGGCAAATCTGAATATGGGTCCCCTCATCCCTGCTGTAAACCTCATCACTAAGTAACATGTGCTGAAATCCCACCATACCCTCAGCACATAAAATATTACTGTAAGTCTGCAAGACTCCTGCAGTGGGTACATCTTTCAGCTCTCGCTCCCCAACTTTAAGTCTTATCTAAAACCCCTTTATCTAAAAGGGGTTTATAAAACAAAAAACAGCGTGGTTTTTTTTCCCTCAACAAAACCCTTTTACCTTGTAGAGTAATAAGTTTATGAAATGGCAGCTTCGAGCAGGAAGTCTCTGGCTTTAACAATAGCCGTGTGTGTTTCCATAAGTTAATTGAAAACAAATGTTGACACTTCAATCCTGCTTTTATGCTCTGTAAGGGAGGCGAGAGGGAGCAGCATTGCTCGCAGCTGTGCAGTTAGAGGCCAGATGTGGCACAAAAGGAGGTAAATACTATTATCCCTACCTTTACTGTGGGGAGAAGGTACATGCACCATCCCCACATTGCAGCAGGCTTTACAGCCTCGGCTGCTTGCCCACGGAGGCAGCATTTGTCCCCAAAGCTGCTTCCCTGCCAGGGTGGCCAGCTCCACGAACACTTTTCACATCTGAGGACAAGCAGACTCAGGAGCAGCCCCGGGGAGCAGAGACGGGAACTGGCGGCAGGAGGGCAGCTGGGGAAGACCCCTTGGCCCAGCCGGCCCCGCAAAGCAGCGGGGGTCTATGCCAGAGCATCGACTCTCCTGGCAGATGTTTTCAGGGTGTCGGAAACACCTTCCCAGCTCTGCACATGCGCCCGGACAGGGATTCCCCCGGGGCGGGTCTCTGTGCCAGCTGGGTCCCACAGGTGTTTTTTCCTACCGTAAGTCACCTCTATGAGAAAGTCATTTTTTCCACTCCACACCGTAAGTATTGTCTGGAAAGAGGATTTTGGAGTATCCTCTGGAGATTTCTACCCAGTGCCAGCGCAGACCTGCAGCCAGGAGCTGCGGTCACAAGATGTGGATGCATGAGTAATCCTCCTCCCCACCCACCCCTGAGCACCCAAGCACCCTGGGCGAGCTCAGCTGAGATCAGTGCCCCAAAAAGGCTTTCCTGCCTCAGAAACACGTTCCTGTATGTTCAGCCTTTATCTGCTTAGTTGCGACGTCCACAAAGCCCCACTCTGCCCTTCTGGGCAGGTAGGGACTGCACCGTGGCACAGGAGCCACGTGTTGCCGCAGTACAGAGAGGGTCTGGGAGCATCCAAGGCCTGACACAGAGCTCGTACCTTCTGCCAAAACAAGCTGGCCCTGCTCGGGGAAAGGCGGAGGGGCTGACTTAGCAAGATCCCTCCACAAAGGAGAGGGTCCCTTAGGTTTGAAGGCCCTGGGAAGCGCTGGCCCCCCGCTCCGCCGGGGGCTCCCCATGAGCAGCCGGGCATCCCCCCGCCCGCTGCGCCCCGGCTGCACGCACCCCCCCCCCCCCAGGGGCTCTCCCCCGCCGCGGCCCCCGGCCCTTCGCGTGCCGGGCGCCCGGCGGCCTATTGGCCCCCCGCCGCGTTCGGAGCGCGCTCATTGGCTGCGGCGCGGGCTGGCCGGGCGGGCGGGGCGGGGCGGCGCGGGCGGGCGGCCTTAAGGCGCCGGGTCCGGCGGTGCCCGGGTGGCGGTGAGCTCGGGGGTGTCGGGACCGGGCTCATGTACTGCGCCAGGTATGGTTCCTGTGGGGCTCGCGTCCTCCTTCCCTCCGCTGCTGCTGTTTGGATTCCCCGAGTGCCTGCCGTGCCCGCCAGTGCGGGGCCGCAGCACCCTCGGGTGAGCGGGAGCGGTACCAGCGCTCCCTGCCGCGGTGCTGCTACCGGGGGGGGAGGGACGGGACCCTCTAGGCTTGGCTCCCCGGGTGAGCCGGGAGCGGTAGCCCCGGAGCGGCAGGGCGCGCCTCCGCCGGGCTCGCTGAGGGTGTCCTGGAGCCCCGGTGGGGCTGGGCGGTGCGTCTTGGCTCGGGTTGGCAGCGCTGCTTTTGCTTGCAGAAGGGACGGGCTGTAGCAGGGTTAGCGTGTCGCCCGGACCTCAGGTAAATGCTTGTGAGAGCGGGGCTGTGCCCTCGGAACAGCTCGGCCTTCCCTGAACCGGAGAGGAGAAGAGAGCAGAAAACCCGAGTGCTGCTTCACCCAGCAGTGTGTTGTGTCTAAAAACTTCTGGCTTAGCAGCTGCTGCACGTTGAGCCCTCTGCAAGAGGGTTACCTGTTTACAAACAGCACTGGAAGCAGAATGGAGGCATTGAAGGGTTTTGATAAATGTAGGTGTAAATAATTCCTTTGCTCTGACTTGCTTCTCCTTCCTAGAAATAGAGGAGGGAAGAGTGAGCAGTGATATTCTCTTCTGGAGAGGCTAAAGCTGCAGGAAGATGTCCAGAGGCAGAATCTAGTCTGTCTTCCTCTTGAGAAGAGGGGGAAAGGAATCAGCCCCTGTACCTGTGTAGGGCTGCCTGCCTTGCACCGCTTGCTTCCTAGAGCTCCCTTTCCTGCGTGAACTCTCAAAACTATTTCCCTGCTCCCACCTTCAAAGCATCTGAAGTTCAAGACAGCCAACACTAGTCCCAAAAGGGGAACCTTCCTCTATTGGCTGTGAGTTGGGCATCAGCAGGCTCTCAAGTGCAGAAAGAGATGTCTGGGGTATAAAATGAGCTGAAAAAGTTTGTAAAAGCATGGAGCTCAGCCTAATAGTTGGTATGAAAAGCTCTTGCTATAGTTCTTAGCTTCGAAAAAAGCTCCAAGGAATGCAAATCAGGCTGGATATTTCATGCCTCTTCATTCTAAAAATTGTGAATAACCAAGGCTTACTAAGAAACCTGACTTCTCAGCAGTTATGGGAATTCAGATGAATAAATTTCTCTGGGAAAGGATGCAATGTGGATGAAACTGGCCCAAGTGAAAGAGAAGCATTGGAGGCTGCATTCATTTAAAGGAGGAAATGACCTATATAAAGTGTGCGTGAATAAAAACTTGGCAAAACCAGGTAGAGATGAGCAGAATGATGTTAGCAGACAGGTGGATCTGCTGTCTGTCTTGTACAGCTGCCCTTGAGCTGAAAGAAGGCTGAAGGAGGCATGCAGAAGGAGTTAGCTGGTGGGTGTGTTGGGAAGCAAGTCTTGGCACATGTGCTCTGAATAAACAGATGCCCTTGCTGAATGGATGCTGTGAAAGCCTGCTCAGAGCTGCTCTGCTGCTGTTGCAAGGTGGGGAGTTAAAGCGCTGAATTGGAGAGCGTAGCTCTCGCTTTTTCTTGGCATGGGGGCACCAATCAAGTACTAGAGCTGGCTGTGCATGGCTTTGGCAGCTGGAGCTCTGCTGCATCACATGGCCGGTGGCCGCTGCTACTGCTGCTGGCTTGTCCTGCTCTGTGTGGTGGGAGCAGCTTTGGAGCCTGGCCTGCAGCCAAACAGGGGATTTTTATTAAGGGAATACTCTGTGTTAAAGGCCAGCTGCAACGCAGTTGACTTAAAGGGGATGTGTGTGATAAGTCTGTCCAGCAGTTTATCCAGAGCCAGGCCAAAGAGAGTCTGCCAAAAGCATCCAGCCTAATCTCAGTGTAAGGCAAGGAGCGATAGGTACGATGTTCTGGGAGCTGTTTGGCTGCAGAGGCAACTCCAGGGCTACATCTGGCAAGGTGCCGGGTGGGAGCTGCCCTAGAGTGGGTGTACAGAGAGGGATGGTGCTGCATCCCTGGAGGAACGGGCTGGATGCTGGAGGAGGAGAGGCCATAGTGGAGGGGCACATGGCCTGCGCCTTCCAGGGGAAAGGTCTTGTTTCCAAAGGCTTGGTCAGCCTTGAGTAGGTGCGTTGTTTGGCAGAGCCCTGTGGCTATATGGGTGTTTCCCAGGGGCTCAGCACAAGTGCTGTGGAGGCTTGAGGTGTGAACTCTGCGCTGGAGATAAAATCTGCTGGGCCATCTGAGTTGACATCTGTTTTAAAGTGCAGTAGAGGGAAGAAAGAGGCTCCTCTGTAGTTGCAGAGCGATGTCAGCTAAGTCTCTACCCTGCTGCTGTATATCAGACTGTTGCTATCCTTACAATACCACTTGCAGGCATTTTAGATGGAGCAGTTCTGGGAGACAGTGATGAGCAAAGCATGTAGCTCAACCAAACGAGTGCTTTTTAGCCTCTAAAAATACCAGACATTTGGGGTTTTATGAAAGGTGAGGTCAGTTGCATACAGCAGCTTGTGACAAACAGAGTTCCTGCTCCTACAAAAGCATCCGTTGCCCTGGGGGGAGTCTGTCCCGGAGGGAGGAGAGCGCAGCAGGAATACTGCTTTATGTAGCATTGGAATTTGATAATCTCTGGATTTTGTGAACATCAGCAGGACTGAGCCATGGGTTTTGCTTTGGGTTAGAAAGGCTCTGGAGCCTGCTGTTGCTAGCCTAGTAGGGCAGTGCCTGTGTGTGTCTTCAAATGGTGACTCTGTCCCTGTAGCAATTGGAAGAAATCTTGTTCAAGGGCACAAGAGGCTCTGGTCCTGCCACTTCTGCTGTAGCACGTTTCTCACCATGTCTGTAAATCACACCATGCAAGTACTTGTCTTTAAGCTTGAGGGACTTGTGGGGTTGATGGCAGCAAGTTTATTTGGGATGGCTGGGGGGGAAGTGGTGTAGCGTTTGTCTAACAAAAGTCATATTAAAATGCTTTTCTAACATGAGCTGACCCTTCTTCTCATCTTCCAGAGTATTAGACTATTTTCCTCACAAACAAGCAATGGCTGTGGATGTAGCAATGCAGCTATACCTATGCTCTTCACCCTTGCGGAGAGAGAAGTGTGCCTGCAAAATTGCTCCGAAGCCAAGCAAGCCGTTGCGGCCCTGCATCCAGCTGAGTAGCAAGACTGCGCTGAATGGACCAGAAGAAGCAGCAAACTCCTTCACACACAACAAAGTGAAGAAGAGGGTGTCATTTGCAGACAGCAGAGGCTTTGCTCTGACGATGGTGAAGGTGTTCTCAGAGTTTGATGATCCACTAGATATTCCTTTCAACATCACCGAGCTGATAGACAACATTGTGGGCCTGACAACAGTGGAGAGGGACAGCTTTGTCCTGGATTTTGTTCAGCCCTCTGTGGACTACCTGGACTTCAGAAACCGCCTCCAGGCAGACTGTGTCTGCCTGGAAAACTGTATGCTAAAGGAGCGATCCATTGTGGGAACAGTGAAGGTGAAGAACCTCGCTTTTGAAAAGACTGTGAAGATCAGGATGACGTTTGACACCTGGAAAAACTTTGTAGATTACCCATGCCAGTATGTCAAGGATACGTACGGAGGGTCAGATCGGGACACGTTTTCCTTTGACATCAGCTTGCCCGAGGGAATTCAATCCCATGAAAGAGTTGAGTTTGCCATCTCCTTTGAGTGCAATGGGAAGGTGTACTGGGACAGCAACAGGGGCACAAATTACAGAATCATACGGTCAGAACTGAAGTCTGCCCAGGAAGCTGCCCGCCCCCCACGGGGCCCTGACTTCAGCAGTGCCTTTGACCAGTTTGGGAGCCCTCGGTGCTCCTATGGCCTCTTTCCTGAGTGGCCCAGCTATTCGGGCTACGAGAAGCTAGGGCCTTACTACTGACCCAAGGACAAAGTCCTGATTGACTAACTGTTGCTGGTGTGTCTGCAGGCCTGGGAGCTGGTCTGAACATGAGGCATACGGAAAGGTGGAAGAAGTATGGCTCCATGTAGCTCTGCATAAGCCTCCCAGCAAAACCAGATGTGCTCTGCTGGCCATGGGCTTATAGTCAGGGAAGCATCTCTGGTGTAAAGGGCTGCCTTCCCTGCCTCAGCTCAGATAACTGGCTCTCCGGATGCTCAAAGGACCAGGAGCTGTTGCTCGTGTGTCTCTTCAGTGCTGCTACTCCTTCCTCTTCTGTAAAGCTGCTAGTCTCCAGGGAAACACTACAGTGCTTATATCATCTGTCCAAGCTATGTAGTGGTGGCTGGTTTGTATTGCTTGCCTAGTGTTAAAAGGCTTTTTCAAAATATGTTCTAGTATTATATTTTTAGTGGGCTGTACTTCAGCTGCAGGGTTCTTCTTGCAAAGCTGGCCTGTGCCTGTTGGGTAATAGAGTGGTTGGCTTGCGGGGAACAGTCTCCTCTCCTTGCATGTGTCCTTGTAGTGTGAGGTCCTTCCTACTGGAGGCAGAAAGGGTGTTTTGGAAATGAAAATGCAACTGTGATGACAGGAAATGTGGCCCTACAGCCTGCCATATTAGGAGATGTATGTGCCCATGGGAGAGGATCTGATATGCTTAGTCACCAGTTGTTTTATCAGCTGATCTTGAAAAACTCATTATACCCTTGGTGTTACCAAAAATAGAGATTAGCTGTAGCTGTGTGGTGCTTGTAACACAGCTGTGGGTTGACAGCCTTGACTGCCTTCTTCAAAACCTTCCTGTTTCTTTAATCACAAGTGATAGATGATGCTTTTTCTCCTTGATGGACATCTGAAGTCAGCTGTTGGCTGTGCTGGGCCCTGAAAATGCAGTTCTTCCTCCTGTGGACTGTAAAACAGGGTTTTGTCCAGCCATATGTGCAGGAGGCTGTGCTTAGGTGTTACAGGAGCTAAACACAGATGGACCACATGGCTACTCTGTGCTGTGTCCTGTTACAAGAAGGTGACTGTTGTGTACCTACTGTGGTGGAAGTGCCTTGACTGAGAAAGGGGTGGTTATGTGCAACCCCAGCAATGCTTTGGGATAAACAGGCTTTGGAAATGATGTTGCTTTTAAAAAAGATTTCCTAATGGTTTATTACTCCGTGCCATGGACTGCTTGGCAGCTAATGGTGTGGCACTGCTCACATGTGAGGATGCTGTGGCCATACTGGATGAACATCAACATGTTGGGCTTCCCTTGCTGTTGTAGCAGTAGCTGCCATTTCAGCTTGTAAATGCCCAAACTTTGCATCTCTGTGTCTGCAAGAAGTGGCTCACCCCACCTGTGCAAAGAACTAGCTGTGAGGAGTGAGAGATGTGGGGTTATCATGACACCACCACTGGATGTGAAACAAATCATGGATGTGAGCCATCCCTATCTTCAAAGAGGTGGCACGTCTTCTGGGCCTGTGCTGAGGTGAGGTGGCCAGTTTGTGCAGTGCCGAACAGCCTCACAAAGCTTCTTGCATGCTAGTTGAGCAGAATAACTTAATCCCTCAGCTCAAAGGGAGAGTGCTGAATAGTTTGTAGAAATAGAGGTCAAGGGAATCTTTACTTTTTCTAGTGCATAAGCTTTATATGATTTTTTTGGGTGCCTATAGTAGCCTATGGATGGGCTGGAGAGAAGCAATGGGCTAGACTACTTAACTTTTTAAACGTAGCTTTTAATTCTGGAGACTACTGTATAAAATACTTACAAGCTGTTTTACCCTAACTAGAAGGGATACTATGATCACTGTTGGATGCTGAAAGGGACAAGAGCTTGCAGGAAGAATAGCTAGCCTTCAACTGCTGCTTTTTCAAAACCCAACATCAATGCATGTCATCACTGTGCTTGATCACTTAGTTGAGGTGGTAAATCTACGTGCTAGCCCAGAGCTCATCAGGCTTGGTTCCTCTGTTCAAACAGCTTCCTGAGTCAGCCCTTATAACCTGCATCTGGTCTCCCTTGAAGGGACTGTTGCCTAGCTTGGCTTGAACCTGGTTTTAAACTTAAGGCAAGTCTGAGTGACACTTTTTTTTATTTAGTATATGGTGTTAATGCTGTAAGACACTGACTGTAGGAAAGTCATGTTCTCCTGGCATGCTGTCATGCCTATGGAGAGCTGTTTGTGGGCCGAAACAAGGCATGTATGTCTGGGGTGCTGCGGATGGTGGTATCTCCTTACGGGCCTGTTTGTTTTCAGGCTGTGGATGGGGTGTGCTTAGGGAGGAACGTGGAAGATAAGCTAGAAGAGCAATGCCATAAGTAAAAGCTAGGCTGGGAACCAACTATTTGACCAATAGTGGTTTAAAAATACTACTTGTGGCCTTTCCCCTTTTCCCTTTTTCCATTGCCAATGTGAACATAGAAGTGAGGGGTTGCTCTCCTTGCTCTATGCCTGGAAGTGCCTTGTGGGGTGTTTTGCATGTTTGTTTTTAAAGGATATTTTTGTACACAACATTCAAGTGGAAATGCACTTTATAATTGCCACGTAATGACTCTTTTAAAACTATGGTTCTGTTTTTATCTGATTGTTAAAATAAAGGTGGAACAAAATGTTGGCTGTGTATCTTGCCGTCTTCTTATTTAAACACCCACGGGGCTGGGGAGGTGATTTGGACACGGGACCAGCTTCCTGCAAGCGGCCATTGGCAGGGAGGAGCACACATCCTCAGTGGACTCTGCCTGAAACAGGAAAGAACTGCCTATTCCTGCTGCCTTCCTGCGAACACAAATGCTTCCAGAGCCTCCGCAGCCGCGGGAAGGAGGAGAGGAGCCAGGCCCTTGTCTCCGTGCTCTTAAGTTTTCCTATTAACCACTGTGTTCCTGAGCTACTCTTCACTCTTTCTCTGCTTGCAGTGCCAGGAACAGCCTTTTCAGGTTTTTCTGCATTGGTTTTGGGTCAGTCTTAGTCCTTCCCGCCCCCGATCTGGGACCAATGCTTTCTCTATGCCTGGGTACTGGGGTGTGATGGATGCTAGGAAAGGCGTTGCAGTAGGAGGGTCAGGCTCTTTTCTAATACCAGGATCAAGTGGAAGTTAGACCCTTCTTCACCTCAAACTAGTTGTTCCTGTTGTCACTGCAATAAAAAGCACTGGCAGGAAACGTGCCCTTCTGCAGAAGGGGAACAACTCTGGTGTAAATGCCAGCCAGGGCTAGTTCCAGGATTTGACCTCGCTTTGACCACAAAGAGCAGGTCTTGGTGATGCCCTGAAGGTGTTGCATTTCAAACAACTACTGAGTTGGGTGGCTTTTGCCACTTACAGATAAGGTAAGAAGGAAAGCTGGGGGGAGGGGAAAAAGCACAGACTGTCTTGGTGTGGGCTGGCTTGAGGGGCTACGCAGGCAGTACTTCCCATCTTGCTACAGAGCCTTGCAGAGAGTGAGCTTAGCCTTTGCTCTATACAGAAATAAAACTGAGCACCTTCTGACTGTGGCTATTTCTGAGTCTCTCACTTTCATAAGATGAACTATCTTTCCAATGTGTTTTGCTTTCTGTAGCAGCTGGGTAAGGTAAAGCTTTTGGTTTCTCAGGTTCCTCCCCCAGTCTTTGCATCACAAAACCAAGCATGCTGACACAGTGGGGTGCAAGCTCTTCCACCAAGCTGTGAAGCTGCTCCCCTTGACAGAGGAGTATGGGATCTGCCTGCACCTGGGAAGAGGGTATTGCATGGTGTTTCTTGCTGGTCTGTGATGTTTTTCTCCCCTGTGGCTCGGGAGCCTGTGATGGCTGTAACCCACTGCTGTTTGTGCCCAGAGGCCCTTCTGGTGTTGTCTTTGTGGCAGGATTCTTCCAGGGGTGGCAGATCTGCCCAAAGGCAGCTGAGAGCTGCTCTGCAGTAGGAGTGCTCTGGTCCTGGGAAGGGGAACAGCACAGGCTGAGGGGTGTGCTGGGGGTGTGTGGAAAGTTATGTGTGTGCTATTTTTTGCATGCAGGTGGGTAAGAGATAAACCCTGCATGTAATCCTCTGGCTAACAGCAGTTATGCTATGAGAAGTAGCATGAGGCAAAGGGCTTCTCTACTTTGGCAACCATTTGCCACCCCCTTTTCTCCCCAAATTCTGTCACCTCCACATCTAACCAACAGCTGTTAAGAGGCCATCCTGTTGTTTTTCTGGTTGCGGGGGGGGGAAAATATGTTTAAAAGCTATTTGTGCCCCTGCCCCAGCACATCCTCAGGTGATTTGGGGGGCTTGGCTAGGGCTGCTCTCACATCTGAACACTGGCCCAAGCTCATGAGTGAGATGACTGCAGTCAACCATTTCCTGTAACAGTTTTGTGGCCAAAACCCCTGTGTGACAACAGTTTCTGTATGAGAGATAAGGAAGTCCAAGCTAAGCCTGCTGACATCCGGGGCAGCTGAGGAGCTGTGCAAGCATTAGAAGGGCCAAGAGAGCTCTTGGGTTTCTCTCCTAATGCCCAGGTGTTACTTGCTAGAGGATACGGATGTTGCAATTACTATGTTTATAAAGCCCTTGGTGGCAGGTGTGATTGATTGATTGTGCACTTGCTGTTTAATATACAAAGATTTCTTAGAGTGCTCCTGGCATTCCCCCCCCAGCCTTTGCTCTGAAGTTCCCAAACCTCTGTATCCTGAGGGTTTTCAGTGCCACCTCTTGGCAGAGATAATTAAGCTGAGATGTCATGTTGATCTCGGCTGAGGTGTTTGGAGGTTCAGGTTTCCTAAGTCTGTGCTCCATGGACAGCTCTGTAAAGGGGAGGGGGGCAGGTGTTCCCCTGGTCCATATCCAACTCCCTTTGCCAAGCACAATCTCCCACTGGCCCAGGGATGCTGTCCTACAGGGGAGCAGCTCTGCTGAACCACTGCCACCGCGGCAGCCTCATCTAGAGCACACTGGATTGCAAGTCCTGGATGCAGTGACAAAGGCAGGATGTGGGCTCTCTGCACCCGCATCCTGGCAGGACAGGGTCAAAACTGTTTAAGAAGTTTGTTAAAAGTAGATACAAGCACCCCAGGAAGAGCACAGGTGAGAGTTTGCTGCTCTGGTCCCATTCTCATGCTTGCTAAGAGGGTCCTTGCTGGGGACTATGGGCTGCCAGAGTTGTCCCCAGCCTTGTCCAGCTTCCAGAGCAGGGCTGGTGATGGGCTGAAGAAGTTCAGTCTTTGAGGCTGCTCATGTATTGAAGAAGGTCCTTGAGTTCAGGTTTCAACACATGCTTAGCTCATGGCCCTGCTTCATCAGAAAGTGAGGCTCTGTTGCTAACTGAGCACCAAACAGTGCGAGCAGAGCTACAGCTGAGACACACGAGCCTGAACGTGGGGAGGTGATGAGCAAAAATGTAGGAAATCCAAGAGAGACTGACTGCTTTCAAACCCAATGAGGACGGTTCTGCCTGCTGTCTGTCTGTGTCTCTGTACAGATGCTGTATGAGCACCCCACGTTCTTGCTTTAGATGTTTGCCAGGCCAGACTCAGCGTAGGGGATGCTCTGGTGAAAAACTGCCCACAGCGGGGTAAGATGCAGAGGGTAGGAAAAATGTCTCTGCCAAACCATGGGAGTGTAAATGCATCCAGACAGTACGTTGCTGCTGGAGCGGATTTTTCTTTGCTGCTAAATGTAGCTCTTACAGGCACTCAAAGTGTGGAGTGACCTGTGGAAGATGTTTGCCTTGCTAACAGAGGGCAGCAGTAGCATAAGAGGGGAGGAAGACAGAGCGCATCATTTCCCAACAGCAGTCAGCATTTCTTCATCGGTTTCCCCTCCACAAACCGTCAGCAAATGAGCCTCACTAAGAAACTGGGTCTTAGGGGGCATGTCTCTTGTTCACAAGGCAAGGGATGAACGGTGCTTCCTTTTTGACATGTACCACGGGGCTTCCTGTTGCTCTGTAGTGTCTCCGTTGTGCTCTACAGCAGGGCATTGCCCTTTTCTCGTCTCTCTTACACACCATGACGCTGTTTCCACCACTGCCAGTGTAACCATCACCAAACTCAACCACGAGCTTGGTTTCACAATGTTTTCCGCAAGCTTATGTGTGGTCTGTAGGCAGGAAGGCCACTTGTGTGCAGTGGGAGGAGGCTGTGCTAAGGACACACCTCTCCACAGCACTGAGAGCATCCTGCACCCCTGTGAACAGCGCAGAGCTTTGCCATAAAGCCAGCAGCATGGGGCTGGGTTGCGATGCTCCCAAACTCCCCTGGTATTTCCACAGACTTGTTCCTACTAGGCAGTTCAGCTGGCGCTGAAGTATTGCCATAAAACTTATTTATGTCCTTGTCTCTTTTTGATGGAGCTAAGCTTCAAAGCAGCTGCTCTGGCCCAGCAAGGTTCTGCCACGCTGCAGCCAGAGAAGCTGCCTAGCCTGTCTTTATCCTCCCCCTTGGAGGCGTACTGTGCCAGACAGTTAGCTGTCTTTAAAGACTTGTTATTGACATTTACACAAGGCTTAAAAAAAGAAAAAGGGTGTCTTTGTTGAAAAATAATTGCAGCTGGCGTTCCTTTCGTACAGATAAGTCAGAGCAGTCACCAAGTTAAGTACTTTGGCTCCTGGAACAAGGATATGGGCAAGCACTTCCAGCCAATGCATTAGTCACAGATCTCCTCTCTGCTCCCATGCTGCTATGTAGTCTCGGGGGGAGGGAAGGCTCAAACTTCATAACCCAGGAGAAGTATGCTCAAAAGACTGTAAGAAAGACAAGGGTGAAATGTTCAAGATATCTCCATAAATGCTTTTATAGCTTCCAGCTATTTCTAGTGTGGGAGTCTTCTTGAGACCACGGCGATGTCTTTCTATTTAATGAATCCTAGACAGGTTCAAGTGGAAAGAGATCTCTAGATGTCTGCTCCAAGCAGGCCCACTCTCACAGCTAGCTGAGGTCACTCAAGGCCTCATCCATATGGATGCTGATGACCTCAATGATGGAGAAGCCACCACATCTCTGCGTCCTGTCCTAGGGCTTCACGGCTCTCTTGGGGAAAAGACACGGTCCTCAGGAATCAGAGCTCTGAGCAATGTTGCAGTCTTGCCAAAGCACCCTGTTTGTTCCAGCTCTTGGCCAGATTCAGGACATATAGATGTGAGGGGACAAGGTAAGTGGCCACAGGACAAAAATATTTCAGGGCTGGCAAGTCCTAACCCATGTGTAGTTTGGGGCAAGGGAGCAGCTGCTATTTGCATACAGGAAGGTACTTGCCATCCCCCAAGGCATCCTGCAGTAAAGGGTAGAGCCATATTCCCAATACAATTGCTGGAAAACCCTGCTGCCAAGAGCTGAAGACCTAAATTGACCTACACCCCTCCTTCCAATAATACCCATCAGGGTCCATCTGAGCAAACCAGACCTCAGTTTCCTTCCCAGCACTCAATATTCAGCAGTAAGGAACTCATGATCTCCTGCGCCTGCTTTCCATCTTTATGGTCCCTGCCAGAACAAAACTGGAGCATGATCAGCAGGAGTGTAATTCCTCAGTGTTTGTGTGGTGATGCTCCAGTGCTATGGAGACAGGCAGTTTTATAGCAAGAAATACAACAGTCCTCTCCAGCCCCACTCAGGGTTTTACGACCGTTCCCCTTTCACACATTGTTCCCCTGGACACCTGGCAGGTGTTGCTTCTCCTGCATTTCCCTACTTGCTGTGATTTATTGGCATCTGGGAGACCATCAGAAATGCAGAGTGTTTATTCATCTATGAGCTCAGCTGAATGTGTCCTTGATGGTGTTGCAAGCCAGGGCTCAGGGTAGCTGTAGGTGACGTGGTGACAAAGACCATGAGTGGCACCTTCCACCCCTCACTCAACAGCACACTCGGTCACTGGGGTAGGATACACTGGCACCGGTCTCCCTCTTGGGCTGAGGACTGTCACAGCCCAGCTTTACTTTCTCCAAGAAGCTGTCTCCAAGCACATCAACTCACAATAGGAGGCAAACTAAAAATAAATAAATCTATCGAACCCTCTGCTCCTCCACGGTGGCTTCTGCAGGAGAAGAACTTCACTTCAGAGACCAGAACAATTATCACTTGAATGCTTTACAGCCATGCAAGCAATTATAGCAGACATGTACTAACTTTTAAGTTGGTAGTCAACAAGATTTCTTAGACAACCAATGAATCTACACACAAATCTTTCAGTGCTTCTAAATGCCCTGCAATAACAGCCCAGTGCTGGTAAACAGTGAGCCATAAAGCCAGCAGGGATGCACTCACTGAGGGTTAATAGCAGGATGACTGAGCATTTTAGTCATTTTTCCTTTTTTTAGTTTTGGTATTACTGCAAGGAAACACGGCTTTTGTTCAGGCAAGCTGTCTTGTGAGTGTTATTTCTGCTAATAGAATCATAGAGTCATACAATGGTTTGGGTTGGAAGGGACCTTAAAGATCACCTAGTTCCAACCCCCCTGCCATGGGCAGGGACACCTTCCACTAGATCAGGTTGCTCAAAGCCCCATCCAACCTGGCCTTGAACACTTCCAGGGAGGGGGCATCCTGTTTTAGTCTAAAACTGAGAAATTTAGTATTTATTAACAGTTTAGTACAAAAAGCTTTTGTCATTACTTATCTGCATCAAACTGGATTTAGTGTTTAACCACTTACCTCAACAAATACAGGCACTGCACACATGACCTGGGAAACCCATGGTAGTCGCAGGCTGCTTAGGACCCTCAGAACCCAAGGCTGTCTTTGGGGCTGGGAACCATGTGAGATGGCTCCAGCTGGCAACTCAGGATCACTTTGAAAAGGAAAGCAGAGTTATATCCTTCTGAAATCAGAGCAGTATGTGCTAGCAAGGAAAGAAGATCTCTGAGAGCCTTGTCTTGGCTACAGTAATGCCTGTAGGATGCAGCTGTGCCCTGGGTGAGGGGACCAGGATCTTGCATTGGCCATCCTCCTCTGGTGCACTGACAGCATGGAGCAACTCAGCTGTGCTGGGAGAAGTCCACCCTTGGCCTTAAGGTGACTGGGTGGAGAAGCAGGACACTGGCCACTCCAGCCAGAGCCCCTTGCCTCTCCTCTCCTCTTCCTAGAGCAATTTCTCAGGATGGGGGACAGGACCCTGGTGTTCAGTTCCTTTGGCACCTGTTGGCCCACATGGCCATGGGGCACAGAGGTGGCCTGGCAGGGGACAGTCCATACCCACTTCCTCACCACTTGCCCTCAGCTCCCTTGCCGAGAACACCACAGCCCATGCTTATGCATGTGGAAGTCACACAGGGAAGGCACAGAAATTCATACCGATGACCAGTTATTGAGCTTAAGTTAAAAACACAGCGTGCTTTTTTAAGGATGTGGGGGCAACCAGCTGGTTACATGAGATCTACATCTCTTGCTACCATGCTACCTGCCAGCAGCTGAGCAGTGGTCCCCCAAGTCTGCCTGCCCCCTTCCCTGCCAGATCAGGTCTCAGGTAATGCGGGAGCAACACCGTCTGCTCCTCTCCAAGAATGTCCCGTCCCAAGAGCAGAGCATTGACCTGCCTCCCAAAAGCCAGGCGGAACCATTGACAGGCAGAAAGCAGTGCTAAAATTACTCTCAGGCTGGTGTGCTTCATGTTGTGCACATCCTCCGAAGCAGGTCTTGTGCTGTTCCCCAGGTTGGCTCCATGCTCTTTGGTAGGGCCAACCCTTCACTTGCCTGCAGCCTGGATTATTCACCTGCGGATGTCTACTAGACTGGGCATTATTTCTGAGTGCTTGTTGTAACTTGTCTTACTGATGCGTTGCTGTCTTGTAGGATGTGTCTCAGAAAGCACGATGAATCCAGTGGGGTCCTTCCAGCACAAGCTATAATTCTCATATGGTCCCCCTGGTCCAGCAGCAGCACCAGCCAGAACTGGCAAAACAGCCCTTCTTATAAAGACAGCTTGCTAGGCTGACTTGTGGGTGCCAAGCTGGAGGTGGCCAAAATCTGGCTACATTAACCAACCTCCAAATAACCACGTAACCCCCCCTCCCAAGCAAAACAATGGGATGTGTGAAGCCATGGCTCCAGGTCATCTAAATGAAGCTAAATACCCTGTGCAAAGCTATAGGATGGGCTACAGTCCTACTGAGGAGACAGAGGAGCCCAAGTCCTGGGGAGGTGGCAGGGCCAGGCCATCTCTGATCCCTGTCGTGGAGTGGAGAATGTGGTCTCATGTTGTAGGGCCTGGGACAAGTCCCTTGTGCTGGGTTACACAACTAGGCATCAGAAACACTCACTCCTCTTGCCTGCTGTGTGCTGGAAGGGCTAAATCCATCAAAACTGCGGCTGGAGTATGTCAACTTGGGAAAATCCTGCCTCACAGATGAATGTCTGGGATGAAAGAGTGTCAGCATGCCTGCACACCGTGCCAAGCTGAGCTAGCACACGCTCTCAGGTTCCCTCTGTCTTAATACAGCTAAGCTCACGCTCAGCATTAAAGCACTGCTTAGATCCCCAGCCATTGCAGTTGCACAGCCACACTGCAGAAGGTGCAGCTCCTTTGAACACCCCTAAGCTACCCGTCAACTTGAGCCATGCTTTTCATGGGGCTGGGAATGGGCTGCAGGTCAGTCCTGACCGATCCTCTTGGGCTTCTCCACCTCAGTGGTCCCTTTACTGAATGGAGACAGGATGGCATTCTGGCACAGCACATGTAGTTATTCATCTTTTCTTGCCATAAGGCAGCTCCTTACAGTAAAGCCCCCCAGGGATGACAAGCATCTTCCCCCATCACGGGCAGGAAGAGCAAAGGAGAAAGAAGGTCTCAGCTCAGCTTTCTAATTAACAAAATGAGAGATCTGCCAGACTCTGGAAAAAGCACCCATCTGGCAGGACCCTGCAGCTCCACCCTCCGAGAATTTGCATTTCTGACACTGAATCTGCCTACTTGAGAGAATATACTTCCAGGATCAGCTGGAAGCAGAGAGACTTGTGAACCAGTTCTGTACAACTTACTCGAAATAAGGCTCCACCCATCTCTAGCTGCAGCCAAACAAAAGCAAAGGCTCTTTTCTTTTGAAATACACAGGAGGTCATAAACTAGCTTGGAGCTGTATTTTCAGCTCTGACGTTGCTTTTCAGCTCTGCTGCTTGTGTTCGTGCTTGGCTGCTTCTCCCTTTCCAAATTCCAGCAGTGGATTGCCTTTGTTTCCTTAACGATGTGAAGAAGTTTGGATACAGTCTCACAGGAAAAGAGAGGATGCAATTTATAGCATCTTGCACCAAGGGGGCACTGAGAACAATTAGGAGCCTCAAACCCATCTGAACCTGAATCAGTAGCCAGATTTTTCCAAGATGCAGATGACCCAGCAAGAGGAATGGGTGACCAGTGACCAAGGGGAGTTCCCAACTGCAGTATAGACCCTGACAAAAGAAAAGACTGGCAAATCAGAACCCTGGGGAGATCTCCAGAACTCAAACTCTTCCATTGATCAGAGAGAGTGATCCCTCTCAGAAGATCGACCGTTTGGTACGGAGCGGCTCCGTGGCCCAGCAGACCAAGCTGTAAATACAGCCGCAGGGAACCAGACCACTCCAAACTGGTGCAGTTATTGAACTGTGGGGATGAATAATCATCCAAATAGCTTTCTCCAGGTGATGCAGGGAAGAAATGACACCAACCATGTGAAAATTGAGACCATGTGCTTCTAGGATGCTTTCTGAGAGGCATGTGCTTGACAAAGCTGAAGTGAGTTCAAGGCTAGTTCCCAGGTCAGACCCCGGCACAGCAGTCCCTCCTCTTCTGGTCCCAGGGACTCTCCCAACTCTGGTCATTATTTACACTGCAGCCAGTGCCTCTTTTTCTGCACTACCCAGTGAAAGGCTGCAAGTCCTTCAAGGCCAAGACAGAGCTTGTGCTTTGTTTGTTTGGAAAAAAATGAATGCTAGAAAAAAACAGATGCTGGGGAACTGCCTCTGGCCTCCCCCATCTGTGCATGAAGGCAACTCCTCCACGGCAGCAGCAGCCTCTCCTTCCGCTTGGCAGGTGTTGTCTGGACCAGAGCCATAGATGCAGGATCTATTTTCTGTTGAGCATGCAAAGGAGAAGCAGTTGCCTGACATAGCCCATGCCAGAAAACACTTTGCTCTGCACTTTAACAGCTGATCTGATAACACAGAGGTGCTGGCCCCCATTCTCTGTGCTTCATTCCCTGAATGAAGGGCGATTGTTGCTTTTTTCTTTCCATGAGGAAGCTGTCAGAGGTAACCTGGCACCTGAAAGGGGTTCTTCTGCTGTGCAATTAGTTTCTGGGAATTTGGGGTTCTTTCATGTCCTGAAAGATGGCATTTGCCACCTCTTGGGAGGCCTGTCCCTCACCATCCAGCTCTCTGTGTGCCAGTAATGGAGCCACATGTGCACGTGCCGGAGCCTTCCCAATGCTTTGGCCTGGTTACCCCGTCCTGAACAGCCTCGGCTATAGCTCCCGCATCTCCGGAGGGCACGCACCAAAGGCTGGGAAACTAGGAGAAGGCAAAGCGAGCCCTAATCAAGCAAGGCGGCTAGTTATTACCAAGCTGCTATTTCTACTGCAGGAAGCCCTGGAGCAGCAAAACTGCTTGCCTTGTGTATGTTCATTAGCAGCACGGATAAGAGCAGCATTGATTGCAGGCTATAATTAGATCTCTGGGACCTTTCTGGACTGGCTTTCTCTGGCATTGTGCTACTTTGAAAGCACTTCCAATTTATTTTCTCATTCTTTTTTTCTTTTCTGAATGGTTGGGATGGCATTTCCCTATTCAGCAGATTTGGGACAGTTTCTGTTTTCTCCATTGTGGCCTGCAGAGCTCTCCCCAACTTGGTGCCACAAGCCCCACACCACAGAGTTAGCAAAAGCTCCATTGTTTGACCGCTCCTGGTCCCTTGGGCTGTAGAGTTGGCCAGACTGTAGCTCTCTTCTTAGCACTGCATGGCTAACCTGCCAGGCAGCCCTCCCTGCTTCAGTTAGCTTGCCAAGATGTAGTTTTGTGAGTATCTTCCTCTGATGATGACTCTGATTTTCCTGGAATTGCTTTCTTAGCATGTTCAGTGCAGCCAGCCTAGAGCACTCCCAGAAGAGATGGATGCAGTAAACCAGCGCTAAGCACGTACTGCCGGCACGGTGGCCTACACGGAAATTATTACTCCTCCCCTGGAGTGCTGGAAAACAGCCTCAGCATCCACTCACTGAAAACAGGGGAGGAAGAATGAAGGGAAAGACCCACGATACAAAGGCCTAGTATTAACACGTATTGTTCACATATTGACACTCCACATGGCAAATGGGACCCAGGGGTCTCCCAGTTTCTGGCTCCCCCTTCAAAATGCTGGTGTGTTGGAGACAACCACTAAGCAAGGCCCTGTGGTGGGCATGGGCCTTCTGGGCTGCACCACGTTCATCTTTCTTTGCCACATCCACAGACCATTCCTGTATCTTCTGCTGTGCTGCCCACACGGCAGCCGGGAGGCAAGGGCAGAGGTGTCGGCAGCCCACCTGGGATTACGGAGCCAGAGGCAAACACGCACACCGAAGCTTGGCTGACCTGTGTGCTGAAGGAGGGTATCTGAGGAAGCATGTTTGTACCTCTGGTTTTGTACCCAAGGCCAAACCGACTGAGATTAAAGCCTATTTTTGAGTGGCACTCTCTTCGAGGACAGAAATTCACCCAGGACAAAGCATTTTGGTGATGAGCTACTTTTCAGCTTCCTGTGTTCTCATTGGAGACTTGCTGACCTCATGCTGATGTGTAACCTGAACTAGATATACTGAGCGCCTGCCTCTTCCCAATACCTTCAGGCTGCAATACAAACTCTGACCCACCCAATGCAAGTTAGTTGTGCTATTTTCTGCAATGTCAACATGAATTTTATCCTATTGTTTGTGCTTCAAAGCTATGTGAATCGTTGGAAGCAATTTTATCTTTATTCCATAGCCTCCCCTTCCCTTCCCTTCCTCTTCCCTAATCTTAGATTGCTTTTCTGCCGGTTTAAAGTTAAAGCAGTTTAAAGTTGAAGCAGTTTAAAGTTGAAGCTCTGCTCTGAGAAATGACTTTGTGAAACTGTATCTGCTTACGTATTAAATTTGTTCCCTTTGTGAGATCTATGCCAGATCTGCTGAGGTTAGTGGCTCTCATACGGGTTTATTGCTTGTTACTCGTCTGAACCCAGGACAAACCAGTCCAGCAAAGGGAGCAGGTGTTTTATTCTGGGTGATTTTCTAATTACCTATATCAGCTCTGCACGTGCAAACCACAGTATCTAGCCAAAAGGTCATCACTGGCAGAACATGGCCTGGCTGGAGCTGAGAAACTTGATTATAAGCAAGGAAGGGGTGAAAAAGAAATGACAAGCTTGAGTTTCAGAGCCCAGCACAGGTTCTGACCCAGCTCACGCTGATTAGCAGCCAAAAATTTAAGATCAAGATCTCCATCTGCAGATATGGCAGGAAGAAGTTCTCTAAACTGAGCAGCATGAATCAGGTCTCCCCATTGACTTTCTTTTATATGCAGGTGATTTTTGATCCACAAAGGCCTTTTGGTACCTAACTACCTCCCCATCTCCCCTGTAGGTCTTACAAGTTGTCTAGAGCAGCCTGTAATAAACCAGGCCTGGCAACACTGTTGAATCAACTTCTAGCACAGAACTGCCCGAGCGGTAGGACAAGAACGTTTCTAACTGGCAGAGGCTAAGGACAGAGCCTCTCTCCCCCAAGACAACCGTGGGTTTTCGGCAAATTGATCTGGCAGGAAGAAGAGACAGACACAACCATTTCTGCCCAAGGCATTTGACAAGGCAATGCACAGTTTGCACTGGAACCAAAGTCCATTAGTTTAGCAACAAAAAGCCAGCAGCACCTGACTTTCTAATGTAACCTGATACCACTATTTAATGTCTACAGTGTGAATTATTAACAGAGTTCCAAGCAACACCGTATCATGGGGAGGCTGGAAAAATCACCTGCTTTCAAGGGCAGGTTCAATTTCCTTCATCTGCCCTAGATTCTATAATTCCCCCCCATCTTAGCCTTATTTACACTTTTAAATTGACACGCATGATGTGTGGCTTACCGCCCTTCCATGAAAAGATGAACAAGGGGGTTAAGGTCACTGCTACCTGTCCATTGGAAGGGAACAAGCTGAAGGGGAGGCAGAGAGAGAGAGAGAGGGTGGTTCTGTTTTCTTTTGATATAGTTTGGCACTGAAAATGCACACGCCTAAAAATAAATTGAATGTTTAAAGGACACTATGACAGGGACAGGTTTGTGCGGTAAAGATAAATCCTCTCCTGGCCATACAGAACCTCAGTTCGTCTCTGCCTCTCCCAGGCCACTCTCTCATGCTTCCGTCTCCCCCTTGCCCTGTGCTCCCCTGGCAATCTCCCTGATAGAAATCCCCATTTCAAGTGTCCCATGCCCTCCTGGTCTCCTCTCCCCGCCTCGGTTTCCCTCTGGAAACCCACTGCTGATAGAGGAGCCCATCTTATCATCCTCACTTCTATCAGAGACCAAGCCATGCCCCAGGTTTCTCCTGAGATGTCCGCAGCTAAGTGGTACCCGAGCATCTGGATGCTCCTGCTGCCCATGCAGGCTGAGCAGCAAGCCATGCCGTGACGTGAGAAACGTGACAGCCATGCTGCTCAAGGGCCTGGCTTCTCGCCCAATAATTGGCTTGAAGAAGAAGAAGAAAAAAATTGTTTGCAAGAGTATCATGGAGAGACATCAAGACGGGGCTATTAATAACAGGCGAGACATAACCTGCAGGCCACATGTCATGAGGCCTCGTGGTGAGGCCATCGTGCGCTATGTGCAACTCAGTGTGCCTTCGTGGGGAGGCAAATGTAACCCTCACTCCTGTGGACCTGCAGCTACTCAACCTTTACACTGAATATCCCGGTGCTTCGTGATGTTCTTGGGAAACACCTCAGGACCGCCAGGAGTGTTTCTCCCTTCTACAAACAACCCTTGCTCGGTCCTGTGCCCATCCCCTACCACTGCAGAGGATGCCACAATGGGCAGGCATCATCCTTTTTAATCCTCACTTAGCTGAGCTGCCATACCTAGACACAGAGGATGCCACAATGGGCAGGCATCATCCTTTTTAATCCTCACTTAGCTGAGCTGCCATACCTAGACACAGACTACAAGAGCCTTTGACTCACTCTAGGCAATTGCTCCCCCGACCGCTTCATTGGCAGCTCACCCTGCAGGGTGCTACAGGAGCACACAGAGGCTGCATGGCCAGGCAAAGCGGGCAGCAAATGCCGCAGACAGCAAGTCGGGCTTCCCTCTGTGGCACGTGGATCTTGGCCCTGGTGGACACAATGCATTAGGCTGGTGACCTGCCTGCCTGTCCCCTGCAGCTGCTCACTGTCGTGGAAGTCTCTCCATCCTCAGGATGCAGACCCAGATGCTTTTTCCCCAGAATATACTGCATTTATTTGTAGCACCTCAAGAATTTTCCTTGCCTTGTTTTCTGGCCACCTTCCTAATTTTTCCAGGGCAACTTGGGTTGTTATTTTATGCCACGTCCAAAATCCGGGAAAGTTATTGCAAGCAAGCGCCCTCACTTGCCATTGAGATGTGCAGTCTCAAACTCCCCTTTACAGAACACTCGCTTTTGCACACAGACCACAGCCCTCTTTCCGCGGGATCCAGTCTGCTATCCAACATCTCATGGACCTCTGGTGATATTATACCCAGCACAAACCATTCCTCAGTGGAGTCCAAGTGTCTCCCTTTCCTGCCAGCACCATGCAGAGACAATGGCCCGCTCCCTCCTAGCAGTATTTTCTCTTCTGCAAACCACAACTGGCTCCTGCTTTACAGTAGCGAAAGCAGATCTCTCTATTTCACTGTGTTACTAGGAAGTGAAATTATTTCACAGTATTTGCCAAAATGTCCTTCTTCCCAGGTTTCAGTATGACCAGGAACGGGCGAAGATGCTGCTCTAGTTTCATCTACTTGAAAAGCATTTGGCATGCAACTAAAGAGCAGAGCACGGCACAGTTAAACAAGAGCGGGGCATATCTGCTGGTGGCCAGGCTGCCTTCAAGACCAAACACATCTGCCTAGAGAGCCTGCAGAGCCTCCTGGAGACTGCTGTCCTGGGGAACAGCTCCTGAGGCCAGCCTCTCGCTTTTCATGGAGTAGCCCCCAGGGAAAGCCCAACTGCCCACATGGGAACCATCTTCCAGGACAGCTTTCAGTGCTACTCGCTCCCCATGACTGTCAGGTCTCTCCGGCCAAGGGGCAGAGGCCAGCAAGGATGCCAGCCACACATGTGAACCAAGCCCTGACGTTACTAGAGCAAGAGCGGGGACGGCCTCGGGGGTCACTCCATCCACATATCCACCCTGCTGAGACAAGGTGCTCTGCACAGGGCAGACACGTCGGGGCACAGCTAAATACCTCCCCCTTTATGGACAGGAGATGGAAAGAGGCCAGTGATCTGGGAGGGACTGGCAGCCGTGCAGAGGGACAGGAAGGCCAGCCTGGGAGAGGCTGGAGAAGGCTGATAGGGAAAGGTGGAGAAACCCCACCCCGTTCCTCCTCAGTGGCTTTGCTTTTCCCTCCTGCCACTTCCAATACACAACCACCAGGAAAGCAGCTGTTGGTTGGTGACAGGGTGTGCCTTCAGGCTGGAGGAGGAGGGAAGGACCTGGAGAAGGAGCCCCAAGGCCAGAAAGGCAGGTGGAGATGCCCCAGCACCACCGAATGAGAATGATGGGAGACTGAGACTGAAGGAAATGGCAGTGGGAGGCCTTTTCTGTTTGCACCGCATGCCCTCACAGGTCTGAGGAAGGAGAGCAGGGTTCCCCAGGCTCACCACGGCCATCCTACTCCACCATAGTGCTCCACAGTAGAGTGAGGAACTAGCGAGAGGTCACTCCCCTGCCCAAGACACTGCAGCAACCACAGATGAGGACGCCTCAAGGTGAGGTAAGATGCACACTTCTCATCCGCCCAGCAAGCAGCTCTGCCCAACAGATTCCCCTGAGGAAAGGAGGAGAAAAATGTGTGTCACACCCTGACCAGAAGCCAGCCAGCAGCTCATAGTCACATCAGCTGTCATAAAACTTCAAAATAACCTCATGGCTTAGCCGAGCCAAGCCCCGTTGGTCTGAAATTAATTTAGTAAAGCATATGCAACTCCAGTCAGAAGGCCCATGGGAAACACCCCAAAAGAGAGACATAAAGTTTTCTCAAAGTTGCTTGTAGGGTAGGTTAAGAAGGCCTTCCTTAGATGACCATGAATGGTCATCTAAGCACGGGGTAGCAGAATCAGCTGTGATTTTGCTGGAGCCAGTTAGACTTTGGAGGCAAAAAATTCTCCCCATGAGACAACGTGAAGTTGCTTAGAACCAAGCTTTTCATAAGAAAAGGCTGGGCCAAGCAAGGGCTCCGTTAAGAGGAAAACTGTAAGATTTTTAAAAGGCCAAACATCAAGTGTTTAAAAACTGCGTGGTGAAACATTTGGAGAAACCCAAACCAAAGTATCCCCTGAGCCTTGATTCACATTCACTTTGACCCTCCATCCTGATTTGGGGCAAGGAAAGAGTGAAAACTCTGTAGTTTTCTTGGCACAAGCAAACCCTTCCCTACAAGGGTGTTTGAATTTACTGTGAGAGAGGCCTGAAGGCTTGCAGGGAGCGGTGCCTGCATAAGGCACAGCTATGGCTTTCTCCCCACTGAAACCCAGGCACTCAACTTAGGCCTCGCATTCACTCTTCAGGGAGGCTTTTAACCAAGAAAAGGATTAGCATGGAAAAAATTACTTTGCGGGTACTGCGTTGGAGTCTGGGGCTTCCTTGACTCATAGCGTTGGCAGAGCATCCCAAGCTGGACTTCAATGTTGGACGCAGGCCTTGGAGACCTTACAATCCCAGTGGGACTTGGGCCCCACTGTCTGGAAAGGCTCTCTGCCAGGCTCTGAGCCTGCTCCTCCTCATCCGGGGCAGGGTTATTACTGCCTGTTGGCTCCAAACCTTTCCTCTGGTGAGAGCAGTCATATTTTCTCCAGCTGCTGCAAGTCTCCATTCCTCAGCTGTTAACCCTCCCACCAGAGACAGCTGTGAATTCACAGGGTACCTGTCCTCCTCCTTGGTGTGAATCCCAAATTTCTTTGGTTTCTCCCAGGAGGAGATGGAGAGAAGACAGCCCTCCTTCTTACTGCCTCCATGGCACGGGCTAACGAGAACACGTGCCTGCTATTCCTTCCTCTGAGATAACACAGAGTCCATCGCAGACATGGGATGCCTGCGGCAGCCATCCTGCCTTTATCCTGCCTCCAGCAATGTCAGATCAGCGATGCTGTTAAAGCACTGAAACCATCGTCTTGCATGGAGGTAACCAACACCGATTCACAGCCCTTCCATGGGGAGGACTGATCCAAACAAGTCAGGCAGCGATCAGTGCTGAGACCTGGAGATGTGAGAAGCCTGGAAAGTCAGGGGAGGGGAGGTTTCCCAAGAGGCGAGGAAGAAATGGCATATCTCTTCAGCAAGTTCGTGAGGTTGAGACAACAGCCTGCAAAGACGTGAAAGGATACGCAGCGCTGGGCCTTGGTGCGGAGCAGCCAACACTCCTACAGACAGCAAAAGCCCCATGACGAAAAGAGGTGTCCGACTGGCTGCCCTTTCAGCCAGCCTGGAGGATCTCAAAGGATTTCAGGATTAAAAAAGTAGTAGGCAGATTGAGGGGTCAGGAAAGGGAAACTGGCAGAAAGCACCAGTGCAGCTCCAGGCAGCCTTTTGCACAAATGGCTGAATGCAGACAGAACGAAGGTCCAAGAGGAGACAGAGAAGAGGGAAGCCTGGACATCTGCCCAAGACTACTGAGGAGCAGTCTGACTGGGAAAGATCAGTCCTACAAAGCTCTAAGGCCCAGCACCGCTTCTCTGGGTTTGCTCTTGCAGCGAGAGATGTGTAACAGGCTCCCAGCCCAGTCCACGCTGATGGACCTGAACGTGACCGCAGAGGAATGCTGCAAAGCAAAGGCATTCACAAGAGATGAAGGCCATGGTGGACATTTTGGTGATGATTACCAGGTTTTAAGCCTGTTGGCAAGGTTTCCAGACATGGAACTTTCCCCATGAAGTCATCTGATGGACCCACGCTGGAGCCAGAACCTCACCATCTTCCATATAGGGAATCAAACCTTGTGTCACTCTCTGCCCCTGGATTTCTAAATCCTGTTTAAAAATAGGATGTTTCTGAGTTCAGCCTCCCCTAGTGAAAACCATAGGAACAGTTGCTATCCAAAACAGTGTTATCATGAGTTGTGTACACCGAAAGACTGTAAAACTGGAGTGCAGAAAGCCAGTGACCTCAGGAGAGGTAAAAATGGCTGCAAAATTACTCCCTCTCCATTCAAATGTGTTGCATTCTCAGCCAGTGCCTGCCAAAGGAGACATATGCTTTTTAATTATTCGGCCCCCAAAATCATTAAGTAGACTAGTACCAAGCTAGCTGAAGTCTGACATCTTTGCTTTTTTTTTAAAGAGCATACTACATTTCCTTCAAAAAACATCTTTGCTGTGCAAAAGAGCAAAAGCCAGCAGTCCGTGTTTAATTGAGTCCCTGTATGTT